>NC_053518.1:54535204-54845204 GCF_016920715.1 Anopheles arabiensis
GTGTGTTTTCAAATAAAAAACAAGTTGGTTGACTGAGTCAAATGAGCTACTTTGATCTACACCGAGTAAAATTTTGAGCTATTTTTCGTCGCGCGCGACATTGTCGCTCTATGTCTATTTGGACGGCGAGATACTGCCCGGCAGGCAATTGACGTTTCATACTATGGCGAGGGGTGTTGAAACGCATGGAAGAGCAGGAAGAAACACGGACGAGCGCTGATGAACTGCAACTGTGTGCGTGCAACAGCACCAAACGGCATGTGGCGACGTACAGTGTGTGGATGTGTGTGTGTTATTTTAGGCAGCGAAGATGGATCGAGGTTATGTTTACAAAGTGAAAGAGTTTGATGCAGAAGCGTCTTTGTGATAAACATGTATTTTAGTTGCATAATTTCAGTGTTAAAGTTTGTAATGTGAACTTAAAAGTAATGACCAATGGTGCTATTCACTTGTGTGCTGTTGGCGAATATTGAAGCGTTGAAATATTGAAGCTTCCTATGTTAGTTTGTTATGCTTAGTGTGAAGCAAAAATGTGTGCTAAAGTGTTATAAATTAGAAATATGTATACGTATCTGTCTAATGTTCGGTTGTACCTATCTAATTTTCCATATTTTTGGGTGTCCTTATCCTTTACCAGGAGAAAACGATAGATTGAGGTTAGGCAGCTATTTATACGTGCAGCTATTTGCCTCCGCAGGAAGGTATGTTAATTAAAGTTGTTGTATTTGTAATTTTTCATTACGCTGCAATTAAATAACTAATCGGATAAAATTTGCCGTTTAACATTATGAATAATCGATGTTATCAGTGTTCTTCAGAAGTGTTCCAAGCTGTCCGAAGACACACAAATCCGCAATCCACAATCCAAGCACACAAATCCGATTCACCTCGTATGCACCCAGCGGATTTCATGCGAAGGATATTGGAAAGCCATCAAAGAAGTGGGCATGGGATAGTAAGGAAACTTTGATTCTTTTTACTTTTAGATTTCTTATTCTTATTTTTGTTTACAACAACCTTGGATCGTCGATGCGGGCCTTTGGAACTGCGCGGTCAGAGCAACAACCGGATGAGCATTTCGTTCCAGGCGGAAATTGTCTCAAGTTTGGGAATTGAAGAGAGTTACGGCACACTGTGAACATCGTTGTAAACAATCGATGGTAACATTTATATATAGCTTATGAATGCATGTGTTTATCTAATTATTCATTAATTCGTTTATTTATTAATTTGAGCGTTAGCGCTCCAACGACATGTTTTTTGTTGTTCTTTTTAGAAAATTGCTCTAACGGAACAGCTTATCCCGGCCTTTCTCGGGTTTAGTTGCTGTTGCTTGACCGAGACGATTGACACCAGAGCTTGCTATGGTCGTATTTATGGTGATTTCCGATTTTTTTTTTATTAATAACAACTTTTTATTCTGTCCGATCGAACAGTCGCGTCCATCCTTGCTAAGATCAATCACAAGACTGACGATTCTCCTCCTTTCCTCGAAAAGCCTCCTATTTTGACACTTCCATACGAACGGATGTATCACTCTCGCTATCTCACTCTCTCTGCGATTAGCCTGATTTTTATTTTGAATGCGCCGATACTTTTCGTTAATCGCTATTCTATCTTAACAGTTTTCATGTTTCTACTTAATAAACTTATATATGTATGTTCTTATCTGATTATCTGATCATCATTAAATGATTGTTACTTGCCTTATTCGAATCTATGATCTATGTATATATTTATTTTCCTTGCTGCTCTCGATCCCGACAGTATTGTCGTCGTGTAATCGTGTTATTGCTGTTAACGCACTTTGTTTTTATTTATTAAGATGCTACAGCATTATTTATTTTCCGGAATATGGTTAGCGTTGTTCCTCCTAATAAAACGGAAGACGTTTGAAATTAGCACCTGTGTCAATCGTCAAACGGTTGGCAATAAAGTACAATAAATGATAGGAGCAAAAACGCGATGGTTGTGAGTGATTTGCGAAATGAAACCAACAGCCATTTTACATTTTTTATCTTAAACAAGTCCTATCTTAACCCCTGAAAACTACCAAAGCTACAATTTTTTAATTCATTTGTCATTCATCATTCGTGTATCATTTAGAATCGTGTATCATCATGAGGCGGTCTCATAGTACAGTCGTCAACTCGTAACTCGATTGACTATCCTGCTATGGGGGGAAATCAATTATTCACTGAAAGCCAAAGCCCACTAGTGGTACAGGCAGGCCTTGACCGACAACGGTAGTTGAGCCAAATAAGAAGAAGAAGAAGATCATCATTTAGAAAAGAATAGATAAAATGTGTAATATAGTATCAATAGGACATTACAATTAATAAAAATGGAAAAGCAATGTGTTCATCAATAAATAATATGTAATATATATACAGCAACTATAAATAGGTAGAACAATTTAACTAAATAAATTTATTTTTATTTCTTCCTTCTATGGCAGCTTGTTTTAACATTTCCCTGAATGTTTACTCTTGCCGGTGCATGTGTCAGTTTTCTTTATAAATATTCTTTATCATATTCTATATCTACGTCTATTCTTACGTGGTTTGTGGCGATAGACTTAAATAAGCACTGTATTTGGGTAGATACTAAAAGCTATTTTTTCCTGACGATCCTTCCCAGGTACACCGTGCAAGAAAAGTCCCATCATACAACACGTCTAAAGCCTCATGCATCCTGTTGTTGGCATCCTGGCTGCTGATATCTGCATCTATTTTTTAAGTATAACTGCCAAATGCAAAATCATCTCCAGCTATTTTTGCTTCAAATGCATCAAACTTTTGTTCATTTTCGATTTTTTCTATTGCTAAACTCTGCGCATTTCTTCTCATACCCTTCATAGGATTCAGTGTTGTGGAATGCTAATTTAAAATCACCATAATCTGTGCGCTGCGTGCATCTATTTTCATTAACAGCATCCGACAACGAAGGCAGCAGCTTCCATAATGCTCTGTAGAAGTAATTGAAAGGACTGCTTGATTTGCTCCTGCTGCAGCCTGGTGTTCATCATCGGTGATCATCATTATTAATGATGAAGGCAGCACAGGTTCGTACACCGGAAACGTAGCAGAACTCGTTGACGGTTTCTGATCATTTTTCCTGGTTATATTTTTAGGCAAATTTATCACAACAGGACCAGTTGCTCGTTCAGTCGTTATGTACGATGTACCGGCGATTGTCGATGGCACTTGGTTACCACCATCAACTATCTTGCCTGGCGGACGGATCTGGCTAGGAACACAGGTAAAAAATTGCTCAGATATAGCAGTACTCGTTGATGGTTTTTGAACATTAACGCTGATCACTTTGGCTGGTGTACGGCTCACAATACAAACAGATCCTCTAGCAGCCGCTATCACCGATGCAGAAGCACTGGTGGGTAATTGTTGTCTTACAACAGCGGACATCATACCACGCTGATTCTTCGGAGCATGAACTTCGACAAGCGATGCAATCGATGGTACTGCAGATCCCGCCAATGCCTGTTGTCTACCGATCTTCATGCCTGATTCCTGCGGTAGAGCATCAGCAACCGGTACCACTGATGACGCAGCAGTACTAGTTGACGGTTGCTGTCCATGTTGCTGGCCTAACGGACGGAATGGTGCAGGAACACCAGGTAATGTTGACCGATGATGATTACCATCACCGGCATTCGAGACCAGCGCTGACACTTCATCCGTTACCTTCAGCTGTTCAACAACACGGACTGGCATTCTTTGTTGACTCGCGCTGACCGGCCACTGAAACCACCGAAGGCACTGCACTTGTTGTCGGAAGTTGTCCAACAACACGCACTGGCAATCCGGGAGGACGGATGGTACGAGGAATGGCAACCGAAACCATCGATGGCACTGCACTTGTCGTCGGAAGTTGTCCAACAACACGGACTGGTACATCTGACTGACGAAGCTACTTATCACATAACCGCGTTTAATGTCCCCATTCTTGGTGTTTCCGGGTTACTCGCCATCGCGCTGTAGTCGGATCATACTGCACCTGTCCTGCTTCGATTAATGCCTCCGCAAAGACAAAATTAGAGCACGCGTTCCTATTCCTCATCCTCCGGCACCGTCTGGAGAATGTGGGAGTCACTGCTCTATAAAAACCACCGGACTACCACAAACTGGAAACAGCGGAAAACCCCGTGGGTCACCGGCCACCGTGCTAAATTGAAGCAAAGTTGAAGTAAGTCTGACAGTATCTAAAGTAATAGAAAGACAGTTTGATAAACTGGTTAACAATGTTTATTTTTCATTTCAGCTAATATGCCGTGCGAAAAAGCAAAATAAATATTTCATTTTAATGTTTATTAAGCTACACTGACATTATATTTTTCATCTAAAACGTTTTTGATGTGTTTTTTCTCATCGCGTTTAGGCGTCGTGTATCAGATCGCAACTGCTAATAATTTCGTCGTCTGAGGCGGACTGTTATGGAGGTACAAAATCTTCAGTGATGCGTTCACGCATCTACGAGCCGGTAATTGGCGGTATCCAGATCATCGTCGTACTGTTGACTTACCTAAGCTACCGAAATTAGCGACAGTGTAAAATGTAAGAGAAAGACAAATTGACGATATAATTAAAATTAATGGTTTACATGGTGTCGAAGCAAAAGAATACGATGCTAGGAACTAGGGGCGCCATATGGTGTGAGCGAAGCAAAAACAATACTAAGAACTCTGTATTTGCTTTGTAAAACAATGACACAATATGAACAGTGTGAAGCCTGCTCGCAAGTGGGATGAAAAGTTGAACAAAAGACAATTGTCTGCGCTAAGGCACGTGCGCGCTTTTGGTGGCCGATCGGCCTTTCTTAGAATTTCCTAGGTTAAGCGACAAACCAGAGAAGTTTGCTATCACGAGCGTATGAAATCGAAAATCAGTCCATCTTTAGCACTCGACGCGATCGGTCAAAATAAATGAATTGTCACAGCAGTCCAAGTCTAAGTTTTAATGTTTAAATTCAAAACATTTTTTGGTCCTTCTAACCGTATTCGAACATTTGGTTACTCGAAACGAATTCCAACAGCAGTTTTGCTTAGTTTGATTCGAAACCTAATGCTAGCTACAATCACTATCCGCGAACGTGATTGTGCACAGTGAAAGTGTTGATGAACAATAAGAACAATGTCAGTGGAACGCACGCCGGTAAAAGTTGCCGATCTAGTGGGCGACCAAGAGAAAAGTGACACACCAGGTGAACAATTGCCGTCGACGTCTAAGATGGATCTCTCTGACCCGTTCAAAGGTTTCGGAACGGGAAAAAGTGACATGTTGGAACATGAAAAGGCTTAAAGAGTGCGCGATCATCTCGATCGAAAGATGAACCGACTGGATACCATTCTAAGCGATGCGGATCTGGAAATTTCCCAGCTTAACGAATGTGCGGACCGACTTGCGGCGGTGCAGTCGGAATACGAGAAAGTGCATGTGAGCATTTTAGAAGTGTCGGACACAATCGAAGAAGAGGAAGAAATTTATGCACGCTTCGAGACGAAGTTGTATAAATTAATGCGAAACGCAAAGCAGCGAATCGCAGCTGCTACAGTGAAAGAAGTGTTACCTTCTAACGTTTCGAAGCAAACATCGCGAGTAAAGCTACCGGAAATCAAATTTCCAAAATTTGACGGTTCTTTGCAAAATTGGACGACGTTTCGTGATAATTTCAAAACGCTGATAGATGCGGCGCCGGAGCTAAGTGAAGTGGACAAATTTACGTATTTGATTTCATGTCTAACGGAAGATGCAAAGCGCGTGATAGAAGTGATAGAAGTTACCACAGCGAATTACAGCGTTGCCTGGGATTTACTATGCACCAGATATGAGAACAAATATCTAATAGTGAAATCTCATGTGGACTCTATTTTTGCCATCTCTCCGATTAAAAAGGAATGTCCGGAATCTATCATGCGTCTGGTGGATGAATTTGAGCGAAATTTGAAAATGTTAGAAAAGCTTGGTGAACGGCCTGAAGGGTGGAGTACGTTGTTAGTGTTTCACTTGTCATCGTGTTTGGATCCGGCTACTTTGCGACAGTGGGAAACACATAAGCGTTCGACTGAAGTTCCTACTTACGACGAGTTAGTGAAGTTTCTCCGAGATCATTGTAGAGTGTTACAATCTGTGGAATCAGTGAAATTAGATCCGTCGGACAAAACCTCATCACAGTTTCGACGCAAACCGGTCCAGAAGAACACAGCAGCGTATTCGACAGTGTCCTTAGGTGCAGCGGAAAAGTGTGTTTTTTGTCGTGACGTGAAACATTCTCCTTACAAGTGCGTTATATTCCGAAACATGGCAGTGAATGATCGAAAGGATTTAGTGAAGAACAAGAAACTGTGTTTCAATTGTTTATCATTGGGTCATACGGTTAAGGACTGTCCATCAGGTACATGCCGTATTTGCCACAAGAAGCACCACACCATGTTACACGAACAATCGAATGCCATGCCAGTTCAGGAAGTATTGCAACAGCAAACGATACCCGAATGCCAACCCGGTCCTTCCACTCCAGCTTCGTCTAATCCAGAAACTCCAGCTTCGTTAAATCATTGTTTTGTGAATGTGCCACCGGCTTCTAATCAGGTATCTTCAACGGTCTTGCTTCAAACGGCCGTGGTCATGGTATGTGACTGCAACGGAACGCAGTATTGGGCGCGAGCTCTGCTCGACTCAGCATCACAATTGAATATTGTGACAGAACGACTAGTACAACGTCTTCGACTCCCTCGCATCAAGGAAGTACACTCGATCGGCGGTATTGGTGAGTCGAAAATCATGTCTTACTCATCGGTCATGGTGAGCATCAAGTCAAATTGCAGTGCTTTTAGAACGACATCCAAATTTCATGTGCTCAGCCAAGTCACAAGAAATCTACCGGTAAATGCAGTCGATCTAACAAAGCTAACCTTACCTCTAAACATCGAACTAGCAGACCATAATTTCCATGAACCCGGACCAATCGACATGATAATCGGCATGGACCTGTATTATCTAATCTTGGAAGAGGGCCTTTTGAAAATGCAGTCAGGTGCATTGCCAGTACAAAAAACTGTGCTAGGATGGGTCATAGCTGGAAGAGCCACCGTTTGCCAACCAAGTGAGCAAACATCAGTAGTGGCTCATGTGAGCAGCAACCTCGACGCACAGCTTTAACAATTTTGGGAACTTGAAGCATGCCAGACTAACAGCAAACTATCGGTGGAAGAAAGCATATGTGAACAATATTTAGATGCAACAACAAAACGTAACACCGCAGGTCGGTTTGTGGTTTCTCTACCAACACGCGACGACAAAATTGCCCAGCTGGGCGAATCCAAATCTATTGCTTTGCGCAGAGCATTAGAAAGACGTTTAGAAACCAGACCACAACTTAAAGCAGAATATTCACAGTTTGTTTCAGAATATATAAACCTTAACCACATGGTACAAATAACAGAAAACACCATAGGACAAGTTAGCCCAAGCTATTACATACCGCACCATTGTGTGCTTCGTCCCGATAAAACTACCACCAAGCTTCGGGTGGTGTTTGATGCGTCGTGCTCTTCCAGCAGTGGAGTCTCATTAAACGATTGTTTGATGGTAGGCCCAATCTTTCAAGACGATCTTATGTCTATCTTGCTAAGATTTCGTATGCCAAAATTTGTACTCGTGGCGGACATTGAAAAAATGTACAGACAAATTTTGGTAGCTGACGAAGACCGTCCCTTGCAACGAATTCTATGGCGCAATAAACCAACCGATCCAATTTGTACATTTGAATTGAGCACAGTCACTTATGGTACAGTATCGGACAGAAAGATAGGACCCTTTTTTTTCAACGCACCGTGCACTTGTTTTGCCACGTTACTTGTGTGTGTGTGTGTGTGTGAGTGTGTGTGTGTGTGTGTGTGTGTGTGAGTGTGTGTGTGTGTGTGTGTGTGTGTGTGTGTGTGTGTGTGTGTGTGTGTGTGTGTGTGTGTGTGTGTGTGTGTGTGTGTGTGTGTGTGTGTGTGTGTGTGTGTGTGTGTGTGTGTGTGTGTTTATGTGTGTGTGTGTAGTAGTAGAAGAATGAGAGTGTGCTTTTTAATGTGTGTTATCATATGAAACAGCGTGCGTTCACACTTGGATAAAAGCTAAAGTTTGCATCGACAGCAGCGCTTGTTCCTCGGACGAGAACGCAGGTGTGCTGTTTCATGAATGTGAATGCGACACCGGTGCGAAATGGAAACGCGCACAATACCAATGAACTCGGCATTCCCTCACAGGTGTTTCGCCAGTGCACGCCATTGAAAGGCCTGCGTGCATCTCTGCGTTGAACGTTGTGTGCGCATGGGAAACTTTGTGTGTGCATTGAGCAAGCGCGCAGGTGTTCTTTTCAATGGGTGTTTTGTTTCATGAGCGCGGCAGTAACCTGTTCTGGTTTTGAATGGGTAGATGCTCGCTCGCTTACTCATTGATTGTTTTTATCCATACGCTTTTTTTGCTGCTCGACAACGATGTGATTCATCGCGTATAAAAGCAGAATGCAGGCAGAGCACGGCATCAGTCGTGTCCAAGTTTTTAACCAGTGTGTTCTTGACGGTCTTAGCAAGCAATTTTTATTACAATGGGTCGAGGTAAACATTGTACCGATTATCAGCGCCATATCATTAAGCGAATGGCGGCTGCTGGCATTAAGCGCAGAACGATCGAGTTCGTGATGGAACGATCGCGCACGTTTGTGGCAAACACGCTTCGGACAACCGAAACGCGCAAGTCACCCGGACGTCCTCGGAAGACCACGGCGGAGGAAGACCGTAAGATCGTAAACATACCGAAGAAACATCCGTTTAGCTCGGCACCAGAGATCCGAGGCAGAAATTGGCGGTGACGCCGAGAACAGTTCAGCGAAGATTGGTCAGTGCCGGGCTACTCGCGCGAGTGCCACGCAAAGTGCCCAATTTAACACCTGCGCATAAAAACGCACGGGTGTTATTTGCAATTGAGCACATGTTCCTCGATGAGGAGGATTGGCGCAGGGTTTTGTGGTCAGACGAGTCGAAATTCAATCGACAGGGGTCGGACGGACGCAGGTTGGTTCGGCGCCCTGTTAATTGTGCTCTTGATCCGAAGTACTGCTTCAAAACTTTCAAGCATGGCGGTGGTAGTCTCATGGTGTGGGGATGCTTCTCCTACTATAGGATGGGTCCGTTGGTTCGAATCCACGGTAATTTAAATCGTTTTGGCTATCGAGACATTCTTGATACTCATTTGCTATCGCATGCTAGGAGAAACCTTCCTCGGTCTTGGATGTTTATGCAAGACAACGATTCTAAGCATACTTCTGGGACTGTCCAAACTTGGCTTGCTGACAACAATGTCAAAACAATGAAGTGGCCTGCCCTTAGCCCGGATCTCAATCCCATTGAGAACCTCTGGGCAATATTCAAGAAGAGGCTGGGTAAAAACATACCGGAAGATCTGGATCACCTCTTCGATCACATGCAAAAGGTGTGGAGAAAAATTCCACCAAAAACGATCCAGAAACTGGTGATGTCGATGCGTCAACGCATGATTAATGTCATTGTTGGCGACGGCAATAAGATCAAGAACTGAGCTTATTGCATTTTTGAATAGGGATCACTGCTCGCAAGGGCGGTGGTCCTGCTAATTACAACAAAAAACTAACCCAAAACACAAACAAACCACTAACAAATCTATCCGAAACGACATACTTGTGAAACAAACACACACACCAATACACATGCAAACACACACACACACACACACACACACACACACACACACACACACACACACACACACACACACACACACACACACACACACACACACACACACACACACACAAAACACATACAAATCACACATAAACCTGGCCCAACGGGTGCATGGTGCGTTGAAAACACCAGGGTTCTATCTTTCTGTCCGATACTGTACTTCTTGCGCACCATACCTCGCAACTAAAACTCTACAACATCTAGCAAAAGTAGAAGCAAATACGTACCCAGAGGCAACAAAGGTTTTAGCTAACGACTTTTACATGGACGACATGCTAACAGGAGTCAATAGTGTAGAGCAGGGGTCTCCAAACTACGGCCCGCGGGCCGCATGCGGCCCTCGAGAGCCTATAATGCGGCCCGCGGTGATGTTGCAAAGGATAATGTAAATATCATATTAGTTTCACAATTTTTATCAAATTTTTAATTTTTACTAAACCAAGCCAAAAATCAAGTTACTAAAAAATAAAAATGCAGAATATTCATTAAGTATTTTCATATGAAAATATGATTTAAACGTTCTCATTACCAAAAGTAACGTTAAAATGGCCCGCAACATCGTTATTTACGAAGCAATGCGGCCCACGAATTGAAAAGTTTGGAGACCCCTGGTGTAGAGGAAGGGCAGAAACTCAGTGACCAATTATTGAATTTACTTCAATCTGCTGGTCTTTGTCTTCGTAAGTGGACATCTAACTGCTCCGAACTACTAGAAAAAATTCCCGTTGATCTTCGGGATGATCGAACTGTTTATGACCTTGATTCGCCAACATCATGCATCAAAAAATTGGGTCTGAAATGGCAACCAACAACCGACAATTTTCTCTTCGAAACACCTGAGTACAGCAATCATGACAATCCAGTTACGAAACGCATTGCTGTATCAGACTCGGCAAAACTTTTCGATCCTTTAGGATTGGTCGGTCCTGTGATAGTGGCAGCTAAAATGTATCTTCAAGAGCTTTGGCGCAATGAAACGTCTTGGGATGAACCTCTCAACCCACCACTACAGAAACAGTGGAGAGATTTTCGTAAAAATCTTGCAGAACTTAATAAAATAAGTATTCAACGTTGGGTTCTTTCTCACACGCCTGTAAAACAAATACAGCTACACGGATTTTGCGATGCGTCTGAAAAGGCGTACGGCACTTGTATTTACATCAGATCTGTATCCAGCGATGATACAGTTACAGTGAATTTACTAACGGCTAAATCTAAAGTAGCTCCTCTGGCAACTTCGCGTAAACAAAAACGAGTTTGTTTACCTCGTTTAGAGCTATCAGCCGACTTACTCTTGGCACATCTGTATGAAAAGGTTTCCGGTGCCTTGAAAATTGAAATAGAACCATATTTTTGGTCGGATTCAAGTATTGTCCTACACTGGTTGGCAGCAAACCCATCGCGCTGGAAAACTTTCGTTGCGAATCGTGTATCGGAAATATAACATCTCACTGCAAATGGAAAATGGAATCACGTACCCGGTATAGAAAATCCAGCAGATATAATTTCTCGCGGAATGGATCCAGCACAGCTACAGCATGCCACCTTATGGTGGAACGGCCCAAATTGGCTAAATGAAGAACCTCTGATTTTCCCTACAAAGGTTGCAAGTAAGGTTGAACTACCGAAGGAAGATCTCGAAGAAAGAGTTACGTTGGCAGCTCATTCTATTGAACCAAGTTTCATTTTTAAACTGCGTTCGTCATTTGGCGATTTGAAAAGACTTGTAGCATGGATACTCAGATTTGCTCACAATGCAAAACTCAAAAATCGTGATCAACGACGATTTACGCATCTGACCACTGAAGAACTAAACGATTCAATCAAGTGTCTCGTCCGTCTAGCACAACATGAATCATTTGCGGAAGATTTTAAAAATCTTGAAAAAATGGTTTTGTTGCAAACCATTCCAAGTTGAAGTCGTTAAATCCATACATCGAAGCCGCCATACTGCGAGTAGGTGGCAGGCTACGTCATGCAGAAGTATCTAACGATCGACGACATCCTATGATACTTCCATCCAATCATCCCCTCACCGACATGATTGCAATGTTCGTTCATCTGAAAATGTTGCATGCCAGCCCTCAATTTCTGACCACGAGCCTGCGCGAAAGGTTTTGGCCTTTGCGAGTCAGAAATTTAGCCCGAAAGACAGTGCACTCATGTTTGCAATGTTTCCGCTGTCGACCAACATCGCTTCAACAAATTATGGGCGACTTACCAATGGAACGCGTGTCTCCAGCCTTACCATTCGTCCGCACGGGAGTGGATCTATGTGGTCCGATAGCATACCGCTATCCCCATAGAAAATCGCAACCGCTGAAAGGATACGTGGTCATTTTTGTATGCATGGTCGTGAAAGCGGTGCACATCGATCTTGTTACAGACTTGACCACAGACGCCTTTATTGCGGCCCTACGCAGATTCATCGCGCGCAGAGGTAAGCCTTCATTAATTGAATGTGACAACGCTAAGAATTTTGTAGGCGCATCTAAAGAATTGGCTGTCCTAGCTCAGCAATTCAAGGACCAGGCATGGCAAGGCGACATAACTCGGAAGTGCAGCGATGAAGGCATCGAATTTAAGTTCATCCCCCCTCGTTCTCCGAATTTTGGCGGCCTATGGGAGGCGGCTGTCAAATCCTTCAAAAATCATCTGAGGCCTACGATGGGAAACGCGTTGCTGACCTACGAGCAGCTCACCACGCTTCTAACGCAGATCGAGAGTTGCATGAATTCTCGACCTTTGACTCAACTATCAACCGATCCAGCTTATCTTGACGTTTTGACGCCGGGACATTTCCTCCGCTTTCTGCCTTGGCCGAACCATCCCTGGAAGCGGTTCCAATCAACCAGCTGAATCAATGGCAGGAAGTACAAGAATATCTTCGAAGGCTGTGGAAACGTTGGAGTACTGAGTATTTGTCCGGTCTACAACCACGGACAAAGTGGACCCGCCAACGCAACAACATCTCCGTCGGAACAATGGTGCTTGTGAAAGACGATGGTTTACCACCCCTGAAATGGTGTTACGGTAGAATAGTTGAGATTTTTCCGGGAAGTGATGGGAACATAAGAGTAGTTACCGTCAAAACGAAAGATGGGTTGTACAAGCGCGGAATATCAAAAATCTGTATTTTGCCTGTAACCGAAAACAATTCTGTTGAATTCAATAATTCAACCGGGGGGGGAGTATGTCGAAGCAAAAGAATACGATGCTAGGAACTAGGGGCGCCATATGGTGTGAGCGAAGCGAAAACAATACTAAGAACTCTGTATTTGCTTTGTAAAACAATGAAACAATATGAACAGTGTGAAGCCTGCTCGCAAGTGGGATGAAAAGTTGAACAAAAGACAATTGTCTGCGCTAAGGCACGTGCGCGCTTTTGGTGGCCGATCGGCCTTTCTTAGAATTTCCTAGGTTAAGCGACAAACCAGAGAAGTTTGCTATCACGAGCGTATGAAATCGAAAATTAGTCCATCTTTAGCACTCGACGCGATCGGTCAAAATAAATGAATTGTCACAGCAGTCCAAGTCTAAGTTTTAATGTTTAAATTCAAAACACATGGATTACGCTCCACTAGCAATATTTTTCTCTTATATTGTCTATTTCAGCTGTGCTGTGAGAATTACAGTTGGCTCTAACAAACGTCCGGAAGTCGCAGTGATTTGGTAACATCAAGATCATCACCACCGCACGAAGCGCAGCATATTGACGCAAGCCCAAGCGGACAGCAACCACCTGCAGCAAACGTACGCCGAACGAATGATCGTGGTAGACGCGTTAGGATTGTAAGGCGATACTTGCGCTCTGAAAATGCTAGCACAGATGTTTGGGCCACAGAGGTACGTTCCGAGATTGTAAAAACATGCCGGGCCCACAGGTACGCAACAACCGCGCCCAAATCTATGGCATAGTATTGGGTGTTAGCTCGTCCGCTAGCACCGGTTGCACTGGTGCGGGTAGCAAGCGTGCAAATGAAAAAATCTGTAAAAATGTCGCCTTTATTCCTTTGTACATACAAGAAACGATCGCGAACGATCAGCATGAAATGCACTTGACTGATATTATTCTTCTTTCTTTAGTTTCAGATAGACCGTTCTCATCAATGCCACACCATGTACGGTCGGTTAGTTACACTTCATCACGAAGGACAATCACATCTGGGTGACGGAATGCTGCCAAAACGATGAAGCTGGCTTAGTCCTCGATGACGACGCAACTCCTGCACGTTCGTCGTCATACTATCATTTCAACTGGAGGCATGTTTAATGAAAAAAACATGTTGTTTTGGCTTCTCACAATTACTGGTAATGTATTGCATTCTCTACGCTTTATTTATATGAAACGCAAATAACTTTCTTTACTTATTCTATATTTTATTTTTTTAATTTAATTACAGGTTAGTGCTGGAAATCTCCGTGATAGCCGTTTTCGTGCGCTGAATTAGGTTGGTATGAAAAATAGTGTATTTTTAGAATATTTAATTATCAATAAAATAACGGTCGATTTGAAAATTAGCTGTGTTGATATACAATCCGAATGAAAGAAATACACGGATAAACGAATGTAAACAATACACGAAAGAACGGGAGGTCCGTTTCATCCGTACCCCCCCACGCCCAATCATGTCTTCCGTTGGGCGCCTGAGCCATGCACGGTTGGGCGCCCGTTTCTCCTCTTAAGGCGCCGTCAGTTTAGCTGTCAATTGCCTGCCGGGCCCATCCATCGAACCATCTTCTTCTTCTTCTTCTTCTTCTTCTTCAGTTTGTCGAGGTCGTTTGACGGTTCGGAACTGAAGTCCAGCTTCCTGGGCCCTTCAGGGCGGTGGCAACGCTCATCGGATGCGATTTTATCGAAGATTTATATGGGATTTGACAGATAACGTCGGACGTGCGATTTCGTCGTCCGACGTTATCTGTCAAATCTCATACAAAAATTTGACAGGGCGTCCGATAAAATCGAATGCGAAAAAGCGTTGCCACCGCCCTCAGTGCTAGTCCGCTATTGTGTTAAACACAACCTTTGTTGTTTTTGGACGGCATCAAAGGCCATATGTCCTCTTTCTATATGTGATTAGTTTTCTGAAGTTTTGTTTCTGTTGTCAGTTTATGTTGTTAGGTTAAGTACTTCGTCGGTTTATTTATTTCATGTATTTATTAAGTGAGACGTTTCAGAAGGATATACGGTTAGTTTTTATAAATTTTATCACCATTTTCATTTTTTTTATCAACCATCGAACCATCGTACCCTCAAACTCCATATAATTTTGACAGGAGTTCGATGGGTTCGCTACTGGTGACTGGCAAACGTGTTTTCTGCATGAAAAGTGTGAGGCCGCAAATACACGACGCGCGTTTCCGCGGGCGCGTTCAAACGCGTATAACAGTTCCGCAGAGATATCCAGCTGAGCATCTCTGCGTTTCCGCGGTAGCGCGTTCGAATGACATTTCATTTCTATGGCTGGATTGTTATACGCGTTTCCGCGGGCGCGGAAACGCGCGTCGTGTATTTGCGGCCTGAAGTGCAGTTCGGATTCGAAACTCGACCAGAAAACACGTCAGTGTGAATCGTTAAAAACACGCCGTCTTTGAAATGGCGATCAGTGATTGTGCTACCTTTAGGGTAGAATTTTTCCATGTAAAAAGAAAACCAAATAGAGGTGAAATTTTGAGGCTCCGTACTGAACAATTGAAATTAAATCCAGAGAAACTGGAGAAGGTTCAATTACTACATACGGCGAGTATAGCTGCAATACAAATGAAAAAAGCTGAAGACGCACGTGAATTCGTGGAAATGTTTGATTCAAAATTAAGCATGACACGCGAGGGAGTGATATACAATATCCCCCTTCAAATGGATAACGGCACCAAAGTTGTAAAAATTTTAGACTGTTCGTCGAACATTTCTAATGAAGAGCTCAAAATGGAACTGTCCAAATACGGCAAAATACAGGATATCAGAGACCTGTTTTGGAAGAACCCATCGCCTTTCGCAGGCATTAAGGATGGCAATCGAGCAGCTACCATGCTAATCGAAACACCCATCCCACCTTTTATCTCCATCAAAGGAGAAAGAGTGAAGATCACACATCCAGAACAGTTAGCCACAAGCGCTGTTGGTGACACAATCGATACGGAAAATACAGAATATACGGAGACCAAAACTGTTGTCACATAGCGCAGGTACTGAACGACCTGTATTAAACCAGGAGGGTTAACGGACACGAAGCGCAAGCCGATTAGGACACGAAGTGACGAGGGAAAAGCTATAAAAAGAGCGCAGGATAAGATTTGCGCCCTTTTCAAACCACTCGCGGAATCTAGACAAATTTTTTGGCAAACTAAAATAAATCGTTTCGGCAAAAAATTATCCCGCGTTGGTTTCATTTTCCTACAAAAACCAAAAATGTAAAAAAAGTGAAACACAAAAAAAATCCTATTAAGGATACAATTCAGAGAAAGATACTCAAATTAGTACCCAACAAGATTTGTTTTCCCCATCTAAATGGCATGCACAAAAATCAACCGATTCAAACAAAACATAAAAAAACTAAAACGAAGTAACAAATACCATGATATAAACACATATATACAAGCTGATGCCTACTGTCATCAGAATTATCAAATACCAACAACAAAAAATAGAAACATCCTATTTGCCAGACATATGACTCTAGATAGTCGAAGTCTTCACAAGAGAGAGTAAGCCTCTGAATATGCTGTTTCAAACAAGCGTTTGAACAACATAGGAGGATACATCCCCTATCGCAAGAAGAAGAAGAAGAAGAAGAAAAGTGTGAAGTGAGAATTTAGCTACGTTTACATATAAGTCCATGTTGAGTCCTTTATTGTTCGTTTTATTTATTAATGATGTTAACTCAGTCATTCCACACGATTGTTTTCTTTGTTATGCAGATGACCTAAAGATTTTTAAATCTATATCGTCTGTTGGTGACTGCGTATCGCTCCAAAACACCCTCAACCGATTTGCATCATGGTGCTCATCGAACCAGCTAGTTCTATGCCCCGAAAAATGTCATGTCATGTCCTTCAGTCGTTCACGTTGTCCCGTTACGACTGCTTATAACTTCGAGGGTATAGCAATAAATCGTGTACTCTCGGTAAAAGATCTTGGTGTAACTTTCGATAGCAGGTTATCATTCCTCGATCACATTGACGTTACCGTTAATAAGGCTCGTAAAACAATCGGTATGATAAAACGTTTTTCAATCCGCATAACCGACCCTCTGTGTTTAAAAGCGTTATATTGTTCGTTAGTAAGACCGATTTTGGAATACTGTGTTGTTGTTTGGTGTCCCACCTCATTTACATCGATTGACCGCATAGAAAGAGTGCAGAGATCATTTACTCGGTATATTGTCAGCAAAATGCCCGGCCTCACGTCAGATACCCTACCGGACTATGAGCAAAGATGCCAGCTGTTGGGCCTGGACTCATTGGAGAAACGCCGTCACATTTCCCAAATAATGTTTGTTGCCTCGCTCATATCTAATGCTGTGGATTCACATATCATTCTTTCATCCCTGAATTTCTATGTTCCAATTCGTTCCTTACGCCCTCGTGCTCCTTTATTTGTTCCAAATCGACGCACTTCAGTTGGTTTAAATGACCCTTTATTACGTGCTGTGAGATTGTTTAATTCCTGCGCACACCTGTTTGAATATCACCTCTCCTTACCATCCTTCCGATCCATCCTCCGAGCAAATCTTTAATAAGTTTAGTTAATAGGTATGTTGTTAAGAATTCAATTCAGACAGCAGTTATGTAAATAAATAAATAAATAAAACATTCTTTGACGTTGTTTTGTTAGTCCACGCGTTTCTCCGCTATTCTGATACTCCTGTATAGATCGTTTATTTCTTCTTACTCAGTGTTTTGGTTGTTGTACACCGAGGACGAAACTGCAAGCTTCTTGTTTGTCCGGCTTCTACCGAAGTTCTGACATAAATTCCAATGCTTCAACACATCGTTGTTCACTCACACACCCATATTTTCAAGCGTTTATATGAGGCAATGGGTTAAATCGAGCTGTTAAAGAGGAGTTTTAAGGCCTTATTAGACGGAGGAAAATACTGTCATTTTTCGATTGGCATTTATCTGTCAAACCTAGACTTTGGCACAAAAATGCCTCTCGTACGTGTAATACAGGGTTTACCAGCATAATAAACAACTGTCCACTTGTTTATAACAATAGTCGTTTTGAATAGACATAATGGATAATAATAATGGAATAATGGAATTTTTGTATATACAAAACACTTGCATTGTTGTGAACTAATGCTTCAAAGGTATCATGAAATGCCATCCAGTGCATTATATCACCGTTAAATTCGGGCAAAGAGATGGCTGGTAATTTAACGTGGTTTTGGATGGGAGAGTGGCTTGGGTTTTGAACGTGGCTCGAGCCAAGCTCAGAGCTAACGGTTTGAGCTGTTTGATTAGGCATGTGTGATAGCATTGCGCTTTTCATAGCTATGAACCTCTCCTCAAAATTATCCATTAATTCCTCTTCCTCTAGCTTCTCAGCTTCACTGGGCGCTAACAAACACAATTGCGTATGAGCCGTTTCAAATTCCTTTTCCATGCCTTCAATCGTTTGGAGCCGGACAGGCACGAGATGCTTATGTTGTTCAGGCTGGAAGTTTGCTAAGAAAACTTCATTTCTTTTCAGCTTCGTGAATAAGGAATTCAACTTTTGCCTTAGGCTCGCAATTTCGGTCATCTTTATACTTGACCTGTTGAGATGGCGGGACTCGGAAAACCGTTGCAACGACGATGGCGGGGAAGCACACACAGATGACGACGGATAGCTGCTCCAAACTGCGACTGGCGGGAAACACACACAGGTGACGACGGATGGCTGCTCCAAACTGCGACTGGCGGGAAACACACACAGGTGACGACGGATGGCTGCGCCAAAATGCGACTGGCGCGAAACACACGATTACGAAGACGGATATCACACGCGCGAAAGTAATAGGTTGCGACACGGACGATAAGCTGACGTTTTCTCACACTAATGCTCAACGGGTTGAACAGTAACTTAAACTTAGTGTTCTTTGTAACACGACGTTACACGATTCAAAGACGAACGAAATTATAATAGACACAAGACGCCTCACAGTTTTGTTTTAACGCGACCGCGGTGAATCGCCGATTTGTATAAAAAAAAAACGCGATGGCTGCGGTAGGACGCTTCTTATAGCTTTTACTCGGCAAGACGCCGAGGAAGGCGGCAGTGAGCCTGTCCTTTTGGCAACGGACTGAATAAGACGGAGACACGGACACGTAATCAATGAAGATTAATAAACGGCACGATTGTCCTTTTGCAGGTTGAAATTTCACATTTACTGGCCGCCAAAGTTCGTACACTCAAACACGTATTAACGATCGTTCCTTTGCACGGTACGCACTAAATCACATAGCAAAAAAATGATCAGCGAATAAATCTTTTCACTTAGCGCTTATCGAAAAAAGGTTTTCAATCCTGGTCACGGCACCATATGATCAGTCTAGGGTTGGACGTTGCGGTATTTTTTATGTTTAATTTTATTTTAACAAACAACTTAAAAACTAAGCGGATTGCGCGCGCGTCCGATCGCTGCCGTTGCCGTTCGTGGAAGAAAGTTCCCGCTGTTCGGGCGATCACCTTTCTGCTGTTGCCCTCTCACGCACACCAACCAACGCGTTGATGGCCGCCAAATTATGGCACTCTAATTATAGCATTATCATCTGTTATGGTTCAATTCGCTAGTTATAATATTCGCTAATTATAGCATTGCAGCTGCCTCAGCTCCTTACTCTTGTGTATAAACAGACACCGCTGTCTACCACTTGCTCACACGTCAGATGGTGTAAGCTACTCTGTCCATTTCAATAACACAATTTTCGCCTTCGAGTAGCAACTGTCAGATCCGGCATTGTTTGTTTTGTTTTGACAAATTTTGCAAAAACAAAACATTTTCAAACACGTTTCTTTTATTCAAGAAATATGCAGTATAAACCATACATTTCAATAAATCAAAACATTAATTTTGTTAATTATACAACAACCACAAGAAACCGTGCCGAATCCGACCGTTGTGCAATCGAAGGCGAAAATTGTGTTATTGAATTGGACAGAGTAGCTTACACCATCTGACGTGTGAGCAAGTGGTAGACAGCGGTGTCTATTCAAAACGACTATTGTTATAAACAAGTGGACAGTTGTTTATTGGACTGGTAAACCCTGTAAGGCAAGATAATTGCCCAAGCGCCACAGATTAAGCTTAAACGACTGGAAAATTTAATATCCATAGAAAAAAATGAAAGCTCCACAGCTTCATTGGTTTGATCAATAGATGGCGTATTACAACTCATCATTATATTGCTATCCTTTACTTGCAATGTGTTTCGACTAGTTTCATCTTATCGTGACCTATATAGTCTTCTAACTTTCTGAGCAAAAATCTATGTGAATGGTCGTGTGGTCAGATACGTGGGTATCAACACCAACGACCATTACTCTAATCTCACTTGCTCTTCAGTGCTGGTGATTTCCGTTGGTGTTTAGTATTTAAACAATCGTATCGCCGTTCTAGTTCTAGCGATGCATAACTTCAATGCGAAACCATACAACAGTACAGAGGAAATGAGAAAGCTCTCCTCCACGCGATGAAGCTCAACTGGTTAGGGTATCCCACCAACAGAGAGCGCCACCAGCTTTTTCGCTATTTTTAGAATGCATGAGTCGTTTGCCGTCTGCTAAACGAAGTCTTTCTATATTCCGTTTAGGTAGAGAACTTGAGTCGTTTAGAAGCCGTTTAGTGGTCGTTTAGTGGATTTGTGGCACTTGGGTGTTCTGTTTGTTATTTGTTATTTGTTATTTATTAATTAAAATTCAACGGACCGCAAGTGGCCCACTTGAAGCGAATTCATTTACATTCATTCATTATAACATAGTCACATTTCGGTCATTCATTTGTCACGCTTAGTCTTAAGTAACATAATTAACATGTAAAAGGTCGCACGACACGAATACTATTTAACAATGCGGTGCGCGACATGTCAGGTTGATGACGATCACAAATAACATTAAACTCACGGCACATACGAATAAACGGATCAGAGGAGCCAAAGCGAGTGCGGCGTTCCTCCACGTCAAGTAGCGATCTAGCTCGGAGCGATCTCGGCGGGACATACATGTTGAGCCTCGAAAGAAGCGCGGGCGAGTCGATCCGATTGTCAAGAAGTCCCGCGACAAACAGCCTCTGAGCGTTGCAGTTCCGCTGCTTCAGCGTCTCGATGCCAAGCAACGCACAGCGTCCCTCATAGTCAAGTTGGACACTCCAGGAGCGCAAAGCGAACCGCGTGAATTTGCGCTGGATGGACTCTAAACGAGCTAGGGGACGAGCAGCTGTAGGCCACCATACTACTGAAGCGTATTCTAACACTGGTCGCACCAAAGCACAGTATAGCGTCTTGATGCAAATCGGGTCAGTGATGTCTCGTGCTATTTGTTTTAGTAAGCCTGTTACCTTTCACATTTATTATTTAATTTATAGATTTTTTTGGCTTTATCCGAAAGAATCATTCGTTGTTTCCCATTTTTGTTATCTTCAATATTCAATATAAATTAAATAAATTAAATTCAATATGCTCTACTGACATTGACAGTAAAAATTGAGCATGTCGAATTCCGATTTTCCGACTGGGATCTATCTGTCACACTCTCTTTGAAGGTGTTAAGTATTGAATTAGTACAGATAGCCAAAAACCCGATGTTACACGATCGTTCCCAGGCGCTACACTAATCGTGCCCGAATAAGCGATTACATGTAAAGAATGATAGGAAATAAAGTTAGTGTTGGAAACTGTTATAAGGTTCCAACAAACTGTCAGCGAAGGCGATGTTTTTGTGTGTGTACATAAGCATAAAAAGGGAGAAAACCGCGCAAAATAAGATAATTGCGATAAAAACACCCAAGAGCGAAGATAACAGAGAATAAAGAAAAAAAACTAATTTTTTGGTGCACCCTCAGTGCTTACCTATCAAATTCACTTTGTTTTCTTATTTTTTGGTTAGAGCGCCAGTTTCTAACAGTTAGTCAAAAACCAGAAGCCGAACGGAAAAGTTGTATCGAGAATCCCCTACATAAAATTTGGTCCTTCGATCGGATTATAAAGTAATGCTGATAACTTTTACCGTTTTAAGTAATTGTTTAGTTGGAGTAGTGAAAGTGTAGAAATGTCGAATCCGGAAATATCTACATTTGTGGATGTGCAAGCATCGTCAAGTCCAAAGGAAACGACATCGATGGCAAGTGTAGTCGGACGTTTTCAAGCGCATTTAATGCGTAGGATGGATTCCCTCGTGAAAGCAGTGGAAGCTGCAGTTCCTGATTTGTCATACCTGCAAGCGTGTACGGAGCAATTAACGACAATTGCGGCCGCCTTCGAGAGAAGGCACGCTTCGTTGCTGGAGACGGGCGACGAAGTGCAGTGGGAGGAAGAAGAGAAGCGGTATGATGAGTTCGAGCAACGTCGCATCGAGCTAACGGTATTGCTGAAGCGGCGTGAAGCAGAGATGTGTGTGTCTAACACGAAAGCGCTGGAGTATGCGGTGCCTAATGCGGATGCGCAGGATCCAAGAGTGTCGAACCCCAAATCGAAAGTGCGTTTACCGGAAATTCCGTTACCTAATTTCGATGGTGCGCTAGAATCGTGGCCAACGTTTCGTGATGCATTTAATAGCATGATTGATGGGCATCCTGGATTATCGGATGTAAATAAATTAATTTATCTAAAACGAGTGGCTTCCAAAGAAGCAGCACAGGTGATCGACGTAGTAGAAACTAAAAAAGTGTTAGTGCGGCGCTATCTGGATGATCTTTTCGCCATTTCTCCCTCAAAACGTGAAAGTTACGAAAGTTACACCATTTTGCTAAACGGTTTCGAGCGAACGATCAAAATGGTGGAGAAGGTTGGTGTCTGTACGAATGGTTGGAATGTGCTTTTGGCGTACATGTTATGCGACAAATTGGATTCTAACACTCGAAAGGAATGGGAAACTCATCATCGAAGTAGTGAAGTAGCAGATTATGAGGATTTGGTGAATTTTCTGCGACAGCACCAGCTATGGTCCTACAAGCTTTGCCCAGTGCAAAGGAAACTGCCCCTCACGCACACACTAACCACGGTCGACAAAAATGGAAGCAAGCGTGTGCAACCGTAAACGTAATAGAAAAGAAATGTACATTCTGCAACCGAGAGAACCATTCCGCCTTTAAGTGTGACACCTTTCGAAACCTGCCTGTAAATCAACGGTACGACAAAGTGAAAGAGAAAGGACTTTGCATAAATTGCTTGGCACCAGACCATCGCGTACGAGAATGCACCTCCTGCACGTGTCGTGTGTGTAAGCTGAAGCATCACACTATGTTACATCGGACGCCGATTGAATCATCGTCTACAGTTGCCGCGAGTGTTCCAGAGAGTACGGTGACAACATCAACGAGAGCGACATCTTTCATCGAACCGAACAATACGGTGATGCTGACCCCGACCGCGAACCAACTGGTGCCTACAACATCTATATTGTTGCCAACTGTCCTGCTAACTGTCGTCGCATCGAATGGCAACAAAATGATCGCACGCGCATTACTGGATGGAGGAGCGCAAGTGAATCTCATCACCGAACGTTTAGTGCAAGGTTTACGAGCACAAAGGCTACGAGATCATCTCGCAATTGGAGCAGTGGGTAGAGGCTGCCAAACATCAACTCATTCGGTAAATGTGGTGATTCATTCGCAATGTACTAATTTTTGCTTTCCTTTAAGGTTGCACGTGCTACCTGAGATCATGTGGAACCTTCCGTCAGTTAAGGTTGATCAGCAACAATGGGAACTACCACCGAACGTTAAGCTAGCTGACCCAACCTGTGCAGAGATTGGCGCAATCGATATGCTTCTCGGAAGGGAGGTGTATAATGAAATATTGTTGAACGGATTAGTTAGGCTACGATCGGGAGAAAATAATTTGTTACTGCAAGAGAATTTATTTGGATGGGTAGTGTCGGGAAAATCTATGATATGCAGAAGTTTAAATCAAAGAAGTCTGGTTAACGTAGTGTGCATCGATGAATCGTTAGATGAGAGGCTAAAGCAGTTTTGGGAGATAGAAGCGTGCCAGTCAGGGAATATGTTTTCGCCTGAAGAATCGAAATGCGAAGCGATATTTGAAAGCACTACAAAACGGGGAATCGATGGTAAATTCATAGTAGCATTGCCGAAAGATATGGAAAGGATTAGGAGAATAGGATCTCTTACGAAATAGCAAAATGTCGACTCCACTTGCTGAATCATCGTCTAAGCGCCAACCCTGAGTTGAAACAACAGTATCAGGAATTTTTAGATGAATATTTAGAACTCAATCACATGGAAGGGATTAGTTCAAGCTCTTAAGTCATAAACGAACCCACGTATTACATGCCACACCATTGCATTATTCGTCCGGACAGCCTTACGACCAAACTGAGGGTTGTTTTTGATGCCTCTTGTGCAACTGAGTCTGGAGTTTCACTAAGGCCCGTGTCTGTGCTCCATCGGATGCGATTTTATCGGAAGGCCTGTCAAAATTTTATATGGAATTTGACAGATAACGTCGGACGTGCGATTTCGTCGTACGACGGAATCAAAAATTTTGATTTCGTCGGACACCGCATCCGATTTTATCTGTCAAACTAAATGTGTGGTGTTTTGTAGGAACAATCTCAACTTAATTTTTCATAATCATTATATTATTAAAATCATCCAAATAATCGCAATATTATACGAAAAAGCGTTTGACAGCACGTGCGATAAAATCGCATGCGATGGAGCACAGACTCGGGCCTAAATGATGCGTTGTTAGTTGGCCCTGTGATTCAAGACGATTTGATTAGTATCGTACTGCGTTTTCGCATCCCGAGATACGCATTGACCGCAGACATCGAGAAGATGTATAGGCAGATATGGATAAGAGAGGCAGACCGTCCACTTCAACATATTCTGTGGGGAGATGAAAATTGTTGGAGACGCTAACCCGTCGGCATAAACGCGTTGCGTTGTTTTGACGTTTGCTGCTTGGGTCGAAACCAAGGTGGATTTAAAAATATCAGGTGGTGGACTCTAGTGCATTTTGACAATTCGTCACTTGACGTAAGGTCCCCATGATACAAACTTTGTTTACATTTATTTAATTTGTTCATATAATTTATCTACCCCATTTTTTCAATTAAATATTCTTTAAAAATATATTTTGGACTTTGCGAGTTCTTATTAAACATTAGAACATGGATTAAACTGTGTTATTTTGTTTTATTCCGTGAATTTATTCTATAATTCATTGTGTTTTCGACATTTTTGATGAAAAAAATAAGAAATCATTATTTTTTTCAATTTTCACATTAAATCCTCATTATCTACGAGCCGCATGGACAATTTACGTGAGATTAGAACTCATACTCACATGATTTTAATTTTCGTGCATAAACAACTCATCAAATCTTTTGTTAATATATCTCATTTTATCGATAAAATCAATAGACACACAAAAATGCACATAATAACAAAGAAATCTGTTCTATTTGCTAAGCTTTGTGTGCGGAAACCAAAGGTTAACGGTTCTAAACTGACGTAAAGTCCCTCAACTATGGCGACCCCCCAAAGGCCCTAATCCACCACCTGATATTTTTAATCCACCTTGGTCGGAACCGAAGCCAGGAAAGTGCGCGCTCTTTGTATGCGATCTCCACGGTGTACGGACGTGTGTGTGAACCAGAATAATTTGTAACCCTTTAGAACTATCTGAATTACCGAAATGCAAGAACTTTTACTTCGTAAATACAACAATTAGTTGTCCGGATAACCACGCCAAGTAGTTTGTTTCCTCTGGCTACAACCCCGTCCGGCAAAATGAGTGTATTTTTTGAGTGATTTGAGTGACGCTGTCGAAATACAGTGTCTCTTCGACGAATGAGTTACACCCTCGCGCGAGCCCTCCCCCTCCCGACCCGTAACGCACGGTGCGCTCTGCAGTTCTCAATGTGTTTGTGTTCTTTCGAGCCATGCTACGAACACATGTAAAGATAGTTGTTTCTTTCGTTTCTCGTTTTCTTTCATGCATAGACACGATCGCAAATGCGCACTTATTCTAACAACAAACACAAACACGGTCATTTTTTATTTCAGTAAACACTTTATTGAAACATAAAGTACACTTTCACAACACATTCACAATCTATCATACTCACGAATGACGTCATACTGCAAAGTACCGGGTCGAGCCAAACACTGCGCGCGGGACTTAGAACGAAACGCGCACAACCATCTCCGGCAAAGCGTCGCGCTGTACTGGTGGTGTTGTACGCGTAGGAGGGGGGACATACGGAGCGATGGTTCGTTGCTGTAGTGTAAGCGAGACAACACGATGTGACGAGCAGATCCAAGTTGGTGAGCTCGCTGAAAGAAGACACACATATTCACAGACGGCTCGTCAAAGCACGGTATTTGTATTGGTGTTAGTGAAGCGCGCGTGTAAAACAGAATGCGAACTCTCATCGCAGCGAGTTTCTCCTTGCTTCCTCAAGCCTCCTCATACCCCTCGGCCTGAATCACTCAAAATTTGGGGTCTCATTGTTTGCGTGGACGCGAAGGATGCGGCCTTGTAAATCAAACCCGCTCGGGTAACAGCGATCTTCTCAACCGTTCGACACCAGTGATTAACCTTCCCGCTAGTTGCTCTCTCAAGTAATTTGAAGAGCCTATGCCGTAGAAGGGGGTGAAGAGGGATGAGAGATTTCTTTCTGATCCGAATATGCAAATTAAAAAAGGCGAAGAGTTTCTTAGGCTGGAAATAGACGAACCGAGATCGTCGCGGTACCGCGAAATTCGCGCCTTGTTTATAAGGCTGGAAATAGACGAACCGAGATCGTCGCGGTACCGCGAAAATCGCGTATGACTTGAGCTGTCAATTCTGTTATAAAATCTGACAGATAGGCGAGATCAATCGCGGTTCGTGTATGGAACCATCCGAGGTCTGGTGACGATTGAATGTGCCAAGAAGAAATAATGTTTATCAATTTTCGAATCAAATTGGTTATTTCACATAGTTTATGCAAAATAAAATACGAAACTCTTTTCCCTACACGTTTTTTCAAACGAATTCACCAGAAAAAAGTGAAAACAATCGGTTCGCGCTACCGCGAAAATCTCAGGAATACCGAAGTTGGGTATCTCTGCGAAACAGCAGGCGCGATCGGAGGCGCGGAAGATTTGACAGCCCAACTGTTCTACAACTGTTATAAACAAGGCGCGAATTTCGCGGTACCGCGACGATCTCGGTTCGTCTATTTCCAGCCTAACAGTTGTATAACAGTAGAGCTGTCAATTCTTCCGCGCCTCCAATCGCGCCTGCTGTTTCGCCGAGATACCCAACTTCGGCTGAGATTTTCGCGGTAGCGCGAACCGATTATTTTTACTTTTTCTGGCGGATTTGTGTAAAAACTCGTGTCGAGAAATGAGTTTTGGATTTTATTTTGCATACACTATGTGAAATAAATAATTTGATTCGCAAATTGATAGAAAAATATTTCTTCTTGGCACATTCAATCGTCACCAGACCTCGGATGGTTCCATACACGAACCGCGATTGATCTCGCCTATCTGTCAGATTTTATAACATAATTGACAGCTCAAGTCATACGCGATTTTCGCGGTACCGCGATGATCTCGGTTCGTCTATTTCCAGCCTTAGAGTTGCAAAATCCGAATGGTATCTTTATTCAATTTTCCGTCCCTTTTATACCCCCGGAAGCCCATACAATTTTAGGGTGTTAGTGTATCCTTTGCGTGTGAGTGCCATGTGTTAGTGTTTGTGACGCATATTTATTCCGCTTTTACACGCAGCGTACCCGGTTTCTAGATTACGGTGATCGCGCACCACGCGAATTTACAGTTTGATACGTGCGTAACGGAATTAATAATCGCGAACCTAGCAGTCATCGGTATGCTGTTTAAAGTACAAACTTTAATCAAGAAGAATGCCTAGGTTTTTGGCATGATTTTGTCGATTTACTGCAGTGGCGTCCATGAAGTAGGCACCAGTAACTGAGCTCCTGCATCGACTAAAAGACACAAAAGCATTTCTCAATGCAGATAGTCAGTCCATTGCGCTTGCACCACGAACAGAAGATTTTGATGCAGTCTTGCAGGAATATACAATCACCTGTGTTATGTATAGACGCAAATTTTTTGCATCGTCGGCAAACAGACTGAGATTGTCGGGAGCGAGGGATACACATTGGTTAATATTGCCTTTATTGCGTGTATCCCTCGCTTTACCTCCCCACCTATTGATTAATATTGCGTTTATTGCTTTATTGTGATATGGTATTAGTGTGATGTGATTTTATCCAAGGTTTTATTATATTTACCTATTCTAGTGAAGTCCTTGTCCGAGGCCTTTTGTGCATCCATTTTGTAGTGCCTTTGTCATTTCGGCTATCTGGAAACATTGAGATATCGATGTGAAAAACCTTCCAAGTTGTTAGAGGACATATAGAACAGGTATAGCTTCGGCGTATGAGCCACAAGTACACGTATATAATGGATGGCGAATAATCATCGTCGTTGAAATATTTTTTCAGTAAAATGCCGCACGCCATAGTTCAGACCACTGATGCAAGAGGAAATGGCGAGTTATATATAGTCCCAGAGGGCTGGATACAGGAAACAAACCGAGGCAAATCATATCATCTTTGGCCAAAAACAAACGCCATCTTCAACAAATGGTTAGCGATGGGAATTGCACAGGCAATCCCAACCAGTGTTGTAAACTGTTGACATTTTTTTGACGTCGTCTCTCACAAAATGGGGTCCTGAACACAGGATTCATTCACCCTCAGCCACCGCAGCACACGCCATCGGATTCATCGTCGCTGCAGCAAACGCTGCAGCTTTTACAACAGCAATTGGCCCAACAGCAGCAGCAAATGGCACAGCAACAGCAACTGTTATCACAGCTCGTGCAACAACAACAGCAGCAGCAGCAGCCACCGACCCCCGATCTGCAATTTGTGCCAAAACCGAGCAACCCAGAGTTGATACTGGAAGCCCTTGCCGGTAATATTAGTGAGTTCCGGTACGATCCAGAAGCGGGAGTAACCTTTGAATCATGGTACACGCGGTATGTAGATTTAAGTGTGACACCTTTCGAAACCTGCCTGTAAATCAACGGTACGACAAAGTGAAAGAGAAAGGACTTTGCATAAATTGCTTGGCACCAGACCATCGCGTACGAGAATGCACCTCCTGCACGTGTCGTGTGTGTAAGCTGAAGCATCACACTATGTTACATCGGACGCCGATTGAATCATCGTCTACAGTTGCCGCGAGTGTTCCAGAGAGTACGGTGACAACATCAACGAGAGCGACATCTTTCATCGAACCGAACAATACGGTGATGCTGACCCCGACCGCGAACCAACTGGTGCCTACAACATCTATATTGTTGCCAACTGTCCTGCTAACTGTCGTCGCATCGAATGGCAACAAAATGATCGCACGCGCATTACTGGATGGAGGAGCGCAAGTGAATCTCATCACCGAACGTTTAGTGCAAGGTTTACGAGCACAAAGGCTACGAGATCATCTCGCAATTGGAGCAGTGGGTAGAGGCTGCCAAACATCAACTCATTCGGTAAATGTGGTGATTCATTCGCAATGTACTAATTTTTGCTTTCCTTTAAGGTTGCACGTGCTACCTGAGATCATGTGGAACCTTCCGTCAGTTAAGGTTGATCAGCAACAATGGGAACTACCACCGAACGTTAAGCTAGCTGACCCAACCTGTGCAGAGATTGGCGCAATCGATATGCTTCTCGGAAGGGAGGTGTATAATGAAATATTGTTGAACGGATTAGTTAGGCTACGATCGGGAGAAAATAATTTGTTACTGCAAGAGAATTTATTTGGATGGGTAGTGTCGGGAAAATCTATGATATGCAGAAGTTTAAATCAAAGAAGTCTGGTTAACGTAGTGTGCATCGATGAATCGTTAGATGAGAGGCTAAAGCAGTTTTGGGAGATAGAAGCGTGCCAGTCAGGGAATATGTTTTCGCCTGAAGAATCGAAATGCGAAGCGATATTTGAAAGCACTACAAAACGGGGAATCGATGGTAAATTCATAGTAGCATTGCCGAAAGATATGGAAAGGATTAGGAGAATAGGATCTCTTACGAAATAGCAAAATGTCGACTCCACTTGCTGAATCATCGTCTAAGCGCCAACCCTGAGTTGAAACAACAGTATCAGGAATTTTTAGATGAATATTTAGAACTCAATCACATGGAAGGGATTAGTTAAAGCTCTTAAGTCATAAACGAACCCACGTATTACATGCCACACCATTGCATTATTCGTCCGGACAGCCTTACGACCAAACTGAGGGTTGTTTTTGATGCCTCTTGTGCAACTGAGTCTGGAGTTTCACTAAGGCCCGTGTCTGTGCTCCATCGGATGCGATTTTATCGGAAGGCCTGTCAAAATTTTATATGGAATTTGACAGATAACGTCGGACGTGCGATTTCGTCGTACGACGGAATCAAAAATTTTGATTTCGTCGGACACCGCATCCGATTTTATCTGTCAAACTAAATGTGTGGTGTTTTGTAGGAACAATCTCAACTTAATTTTTCATAATCATTATATTATTAAAATCATCCAAATAATCGCAATATTATACGAAAAAGCGTTTGACAGCACGTGCGATAAAATCGCATGCGATGGAGCACAGACTCGGGCCTAAATGATGCGTTGTTAGTTGGCCCTGTGATTCAAGACGATTTGATTAGTATCGTACTGCGTTTTCGCATCCCGAGATACGCATTGACCGCAGACATCGAGAAGATGTATAGGCAGATATGGATAAGAGAGGCAGACCGTCCACTTCAACATATTCTGTGGGGAGATGAAAATTGTTGGAGACGCTAACCCGTCGGCATAAACGCGTTGCGTTGTTTTGACGTTTGCTGCTTGGGTCGAAACCAAGGTGGATTTAAAAATATCAGGTGGTGGACTCTAGTGCATTTTGACAATTCGTCACTTGACGTAAGGTCCCCATGATACAAACTTTGTTTACATTTATTTAATTTGTTCATATAATTTATCTACCCCATTTTTTCAATTAAATATTCTTTAAAAATATATTTTGGACTTTGCGAGTTCTTATTAAACATTAGAACATGGATTAAACTGTGTTATTTTGTTTTATTCCGTGAATTTATTCTATAATTCATTGTGTTTTCGACATTTTTGATGAAAAAAAATAAGAAATCATTATTTTTTTCAATTTTCACATTAAATCCTCATTATCTACGAGCCGCATGGACAATTTACGTGAGATTAGAACTCATACTCACATGATTTTAATTTTCGTGCATAAACAACTCATCAAATCTTTTGTTAATATATCTCATTTTATCGATAAAATCAATAGACACACAAAAATGCACATAATAACAAAGAAATCTGTTCTATTTGCTAAGCTTTGTGTGCGGAAACCAAAGGTTAACGGTTCTAAACTGACGTAAAGTCCCTCAACTATGGCGACCCCCCAAAGGCCCTAATCCACCACCTGATATTTTTAATCCACCTTGGTCGGAACCGAAGCCAGGAAAGTGCGCGCTCTTTGTATGCGATCTCCACGGTGTACGGACGTGTGTGTGAACCAGAATAATTTGTAACCCTTTAGAACTATCTGAATTACCGAAATGCAAGAACTTTTACTTCGTAAATACAACAATTAGTTGTCCGGATAACCACGCCAAGTAGTTTGTTTCCTCTGGCTACAACGTCATTGTTACTACGGCGAACGGATCTGTGGGCCACCCCGTCCGGCAAAATGAGTGTATTTTGCGCGCGGGACTTAGAACAAAACGCGCACAACCATCTCCGGCAAAGCGTCGCGCTGTACTGGTGGTTTTGTACGCGTAGGAGGGGGGGCGGGCATACGGAACGATGGTTTGATGCTGTAGTGTAAGCGAGACAACACGATGTGACGAGCAGATCCAAGTTGGTGAGCTCGCTGAAAGAAGACACACATATTCACAGACGGCTCGTCAAAGCACGGTATTTGTATTGGTGTTAGTGAAGCGCGCGTGTAAAACAGAATGCGAACTCTCATCGCAGCGCGTTTCTCCGTGCTTCCTCAAGCTCCCTCATACCCCTCGGCCTGAATCACTCAAAATTTGGGGTCTCATTGTTTGCGTGGACGCGAAGGATGCGGCCTTGTAAATCAAACCCGCTCGGGTAACAGCGATCTTCTCAACCGTTCGACACCAGTGATTAACCTTCCCGCTAGTTGCTCTCTCAAGTAATTTGAAGAGCCTATGCCGTAGAAGGGGGTGAAGAGGGATGAGAGATTTCTTTCTGATCCGAATATGCAAATTAAAAAAGGCGAAGAGTTTCTTAGGCTGGAAATAGACGAACCGAGATCGTCGCGGTACCGCGAAATTCGCGCCTTGTTTATAAGGCTGGAAATAGACGAACCGAGATCGTCGCGGTACCGCGAAAATCGCGTATGACTTGAGCTGTCAATTCTGTTATAAAATCTGACAGATAGGCGAGATCAATCGCGGTTCGTGTATGGAACCATCCGAGGTCTGGTGACGATTGAATGTGCCAAGAAGAAATAATGTTTATCAATTTTCGAATCAAATTGGTTATTTCACATAGTTTATGCAAAATAAAATACGAAACTCTTTTCCCTACACGTTTTTTCAAACGAATTCACCAGAAAAAAGTGAAAACAATCGGTTCGCGCTACCGCGAAAATCTCAGGAATACCGAAGTTGGGTATCTCTGCGAAACAGCAGGCGCGATCGGAGGCGCGGAAGATTTGACAGCCCAACTGTTCTACAACTGTTATAAACAAGGCGCGAATTTCGCGGTACCGCGACGATCTCGGTTCGTCTATTTCCAGCCTAACAGTTGTATAACAGTAGAGCTGTCAATTCTTCCGCGCCTCCAATCGCGCCTGCTGTTTCGCCGAGATACCCAACTTCGGTATTGCTGAGATTTTCGCGGTAGCGCGAACCGATTATTTTTACTTTTCTGGCGGATTTGTGTAAAAACTCGTGTCGAGAAATGAGTTTTGGATTTTATTTTGCATACACTATGTGAAATAAATAATTTGATTCGCAAATTGATAGAAAAATATTTCTTCTTGGCACATTCAATCGTCACCAGACCTCGGATGGTTCCATACACGAACCGCGATTGATCTCGCCTATCTGTCAGATTTTATAACATAATTGACAGCTCAAGTCATACGCGATTTTCGCGGTACCGCGATGATCTCGGTTCGTCTATTTCCAGCCTTAGAGTTGCAAAATCCGAATGGTATCTTTATTCAATTTTCCGTCCCTTTTATACCCCCGGAAGCCCATACAATTTTAGGGTGTTAGTGTATCCTTTGCGTGTGAGTGCCATGTGTTAGTGTTTGTGACGCATATTTATTCCGCTTTTACACGCAGCGTACCCGGTTTCTAGATTACGGTGATCGCGCACCACGCGAATTTACAGTTTGATACGTGCGTAACGGAATTAATAATCGCGAACCTAGCAGTCATCGGTATGCTGTTTAAAGTACAAACTTTAATCAAGAAGAATGCCTAGGTTTTTGGCATGATTTTGTCGATTTACTGCAGTGGCGTCCATGAAGTAGGCACCAGTAACTGAGCTCCTGCATCGACTAAAAGACACAAAAGCATTTCTCAATGCAGATAGTCAGTCCATTGCGCTTGCACCACGAACAGAAGATTTTGATGCAGTCTTGCAGGAATATACAATCACCTGTGTTATGTATAGACGCAAATTTTTTTGCATCGTCGGCAAACAGACTGAGATTGTCGGGAGCGAGGGATACACATTGGTTAATATTGCCTTTATTGCGTGTATCCCTCGCTTTACCTCCCCACCTATTGGTTAATATTGCGTTTATTGCTTTATTGTGATATGGTATTAGTGTGATGTGATTTTATCCAAGGTTTTATTATATTTACCTATTCTAGTGAAGTCCTTGTCCGAGGCCTTTTTGTGCATCCATCTTGTAGTGTCTTTGTCATTTCGGCTATCTGGAAACATTGAGATATCGATGTGAAAAACCTTCCAAGTTGTTAGAGGACATATAGAACAGGTATAGCTTCGGCGTATGAGCCACAAGTACACGTATATAATGGATGGCGAATAATCATCGTCGTTGAAATATTTTTTCAGTAAAATGCCGCACGCCATAGTTCAGACCACTGATGCAAGAGGAAATGGCGAGTTATATATAGTCCCAGAGGGCTGGATACAGGAAACAAACCGAGGCAAATCATATCATCTTTGGCCAAAAACAAACGCCATCTTCAACAAATGGTTAGCGATGGGAATTGCACAGGCAATCCCAACCAGTGTTGTAAACTGTTGACATTTTTTTGACGTTCGCAGTAGGCTACTGGTCAAAATCATTTTTCGTACATCACATCCACTGTTGCCATGACACGACTGTTGAAGAACGACATTCATTTCTTTAGTTACCGTCAGTGTCTTTGCGATGACATGACTGTAAAAAAATGTAGTTTGAATCTCAATTGACATTCATCTTGTGAATCCAGAACTGCCTGGTGCCTTTAAGGATCGTAGGTGACTGAAAAATTAAATATTTTAACTTGGCCAGTGCGAAAATCAGTGTCTTCTTGCTGGTGTACACGAATTTAAAAGAAAAAATGTTACAAAGGAGAAGGCGATGTAGTGCACTCGAAAATGAAAGTCAAATGAATGTCGTCAAAAAATGTCGTCGAAGCAAACGACATTTTTTGACATGACTGTAGAATGAAAGAGTGAAAACTGAATTCGAAGCTTCAAATCGTGTCAAAGTAGGCAATTTCATGTCAAAGAACGTCACCACTAACAACACTGATCCCAACTGGAAGAAGATTAAGTACATCGTGAAAAAAGAACATAGGTACGATAGAACATGCGGAGCAACTGGTAACTGCTATGAGTGACGAAAATAACTCTGATTTTAGCATATCATCCGCACATACATTAGATGGTATAAAAAGAGCTAACTTTGAAATCTTAATGGTTATAGATTATGTTAAAAATGAAACTACAGAAGCTGTTGAAGGAAATCGATGGTCTGAATATTCTATAGAATAGCTTCATAAAGATTCTATAAAAGAAAATCAATCTGCCAAATACTCTTCAGAAGAATGGCTTCATGAAAATGACGCAAATGATGAATGTGATACGATAAATGACTCGGTAGCAACAGTGTGCTCAAACCATGGCTATCCAATGTTTGCAGATATGAACGATGCTAATGTACAATACCCCCATTCATATATCCCCTGTGATCCAAATTGTTGCAGTCAGCCGAGACTGCAGCCTCTTCGCACACTCGATGCTTTCCGGGAATTGACGGCATTCGATGTGTAGCGAATATAGTCGTCTCTCTCACTCTCTCTCGTGCATGATCCATTACGATCGGGGATCTTGCGATGTAACGGACACTCGGGATTTTATCTGCACCAGCAATAGACGTGGCTAGCGCGCGTGGCACCCTATTACCTTACTTTTATATGTTGATCGTTTTATATATATGTTTTGTTAAAGTAAAGTTAAGTCAACAACAACATAAAAGTGGCGAGGAGTTTAAGTGGAAACGGTCAACGACAAGTAGGGAAACGCCGCAGAATGTCCAGTTCAAAAGAGACGCCAATCATCGAGGAGCAACGTCGTCTCTCACAAAATGGGGTCCTGAACACAGGATTCATTCACCCTCAGCCACCGCAGCACACGCCATCGGATTCATCGTCGCTGCAGCAAACGCTGCAGCTTTTACAACAGCAATTGGCCCAACAGCAGCAGCAAATGGCACAGCAACAGCAACTGTTATCACAGCTCGTGCAACAACAACAGCAGCAGCAGCAGCCACCGACCCCCGATCTGCAATTTGTGCCAAAACCGAGCAACCCAGAGTTGATACTGGAAGCCCTTGCCGGTAATATTAGTGAGTTCCGGTACGATCCAGAAGCGGGAGTAACCTTTGAATCATGGTACACGCGGTATGTAGATTAGTTTAGTGAGGATGCTTCTCGCTTGGATGACGCCGCCAAGGTTCGAGTCCTGGGACGTAAGCTTGGAACCGCTGAACACGCCCGGTTTAGTAATTTCATTTTGCCACGTGCACCGCGAGATTTCAGCTTCAACGAAATGGTGGAAAAGCTTACCATCCTGTTCGGCAAAATGGAGTCGGTGCTAAGCAAACGCTTCAAGTGTCTTAATATTTCCAAAACGCGCACCGAGGATCTGCTAGCATTTACCTGTCGAGTTAATAAAGCGTGCGTCGATGCGGAATTTTCTTCGATGACGGAGGAAGATTTTAAGTGCCTCATCCTCGTATGCGGATCAAAGGACGAAAGCGTACAGGACATAAGAATGAAATTGTTAGCCGCCATTGAAGACAGGAAAAACGCCACCCTAGAGCAGCTAGCAGCAGATTGCCAACGCTTAGTGCGTGTGAAAGCTGATAGCGCTATGATCAAGGCAGGCAATGCAAGCCAGAAACAACCGCCAGTGGCAACGAAACACCAACAACGAGCGCTACCCCAAACCAGCACCCCGAAACGAAGCCTCCAAACCCCGCACCCCGTGATGGCTTTGTGGTGCTCTGCATTGGACCCGTGACTGCACCTACAGAACCAACAAGTGCCGAGATTGTGGACGTACTGGTCATCGAGAGGGTTTCTGCAACTCGTCACAACGGCGCAAAGGACGACCGCGATTTGATCATCGCCGTGCAGTGTCATCGCGAGTAGTACGTGTCAACGTGTGCAGCGTGCAGCAGAAGCGGAAATTTGTCAGCACTAGTTAAAATGGCCCGGTTACAGGGCTACGCAACGTTTATTGGGACATATACGTCTTATCAACGATATAAGAATTGCACTTCAAATAATCATTTTGTTTTTGAATCCTTTGTAAAAGATTTTTTTGTGTGCTAATATTATTTATTACAAACATTGCAGTGTATATGATTATGATTTCATAATTTTCTTTAATTCAATATACTACAAATTGAATTGTGGATGGTGCACCGGCTGGATTAAATATTTTTTATCAAAATTAACACTGTTTGCGATAAATTTACTTTACCTTTCGGGTCATATGTTCCAGGTAACATCAAGTCCCGTGGTATCTTGGCATACGCCTTATCGAATCCCGGGAATGTCGTATGCCGTACGTCGTATGACTCACGTTGATGCAGAGCAGAAAATTCGTTTTTTAATCGGTTCACGTATATGTAACTAATATGTAATCCAGCACATCGATAGCATAAAAGTGCTCATCGTCCACCAATGAAAATATTTCGGCAACGGATAAGGCGCATTGTAGCAGGTCTGGTCCTATCTGCATAAAGTCGAATAACTGCGGCATACAGGAAACATCGTCAGCGTCTTCTGCGGCGCGATTTAGCACAGGTGCTGATCAATGAGTCGCTGCACTTCGAGGTGCTTGACAGTTCGCAGCAGCCGATTCTGCTCCGAGTGTGTACAGTGCACCGACTCTGATTTTGCCCTTCAGAAAATCGTTTTACGTTTGCGTCCTACAATAAAAGAGGATTCTGGGACATTCCCTCCGACAATATAAGGGCAAATAGGTGACGCAGATTTTGAAAATTTCAAATGAAACTGCTTCCTGTAGGGTCCTGGATATGTTAATGTTGTCCTGCCGCAATCCAGACATCAAAAGTACACCATGCGGCCAATGACGATATCAGTCTGGCAGCGGTGCGTGATCCACTGTCTGCCCGTACTAACATACCATGGAAGCTGCTGCAATAAATTTTAAGCTTACTTGTACGTATTTAATCTTTAAACTATTTACATCACTTCATAAACATAACACAACATATTATTATTCGTATGTTTGTTTGAGGTAGACATGGTTGTCGTTTTACGTCACACGCCTACATCGATGAATTGCTACGTCGGTGCAAAGTGTGCGAAAACACCAACACGGTACAAAAATCATCCAAGCTATCCGTACCTTACATCAACTCACTAACCTACATCGTCTCACTATGGAGTGAAAAAGTAACGCTCTATAGTGAGAGATTGAAAATGAGATCCTTTTTGTAAAATTTGTTATAGGACTAGTTAAAATGGCCCGGTTACAGGGCTACGCAACGTTTATTGGGACATATACGTCTTATCAACGATATAAGAATTGCACTTCAAATAATCATTTTGTTTTTGAATCCTTTGTAAAAGAATTTGTTGTGTGCTAATATTATTTATAATAAACTTTGCAGTGTATAGGATTTGATAATTTTCTTTATTTAATGTACTACAAATTGAATTGTGAGTGGTGTACCGGTTGGAATAATTTTTTTTATCAAAATACACACTGTTTGCGAAAAATTTGATCTTTCGGGTCATACGTTCCAGGTAACATCAAGTCCCGTGGTATCTTGGCATACGCCTTATCGAATCCCGGGAATGTCGTATTCTACGAACTCTTTCCGCTCTTCAGCATCTTGAACAGTCTGGGCTGTCGGCACACGCATGTTTTCCCGCAAACACAATGCCCTAAATTTGCCTCCCAGCATGCTCCGCCAGATGCACTGCTGCAGGACCTGAACGTTGGTACCAAGCGAAACGATTGGCAATATCTGTCGAAAGTCGCCACATACCAGCACCACCTTATCACCGAACGTTCGGCGATTTCCCATAACGTCCTGCAGGGCGTGATCGAGGGAGCGCGAGCCTCTAGAGCATTGGTCTCCAAACTAAGGCCCATGGGCCGCATGCGGCCCTCGAGAGCCTATTATTAGTTTATAGACCCCTGTTCTAGAGCATAGCAGCTGCTCATGGATGTCTCGTTCCATAAGATCAGTGATGCCTTTTGCATCAATTCAACCAGTGCTGATAATACATGAATGTTACAGGAACTGTTAGCGTCCAGGTATAGCGATAGCTTGAATGAAGAGTGAAACGTACGTCCCCCGGTCAGTACCCAAGTGCCACAAATCCACTAAACGACCACTAACCGGCTTCTAAACGACTCAAGTTCTCTACCTAAACGGAATATAGAAAGACTTCGTTTAGCAGACGGCAAACGACTCATGCATTCTAAAAATAGCGAAAAAGCTGGTGGGGTGGCGCTCTCTGTTGGTGGGATACCCCAACCAGTTGAGCTTCATCGCTTGGAGGAGAGCTTTCTCATTTCCTCTGTACTGTTGTACGGTTTCACATTGAAGTTATGTATCGCTAGAACTAGAACGGCGATACGTTTGTTTAAATACTAAACTCCAACGGAAACCACCAGCACTGAAGCAAGTGAGATTTGAATAATGGTCGTTGGTGTTGATACCCACGTATCTGACCACAAGACCATTCATATAGATTTTTGCTCGGAAAGTTAGAAGCTATATACGTCATGATAAGATGAAACTTGTCGAAACACATTGCAAAAAAAGGATAGCAATATAATGATGAGTTGTAATACGCCATCTATTGATCAAACCAACGAAGCTGTAGAGCTTTCATTTTTTTTCTATGGATATTCAATTTTCCAGTCGTTTAAGCTTAATCTGTGGCGCTTGGGTAGCAGAGCAGCAATTCCATTTGGAGCCACTGCGATTACAATTTTTGATTGGCATCCCGTGTACGCAATAATAGTTTCGAACAGAAACGGCTTCCCGGTGCTACCAGGTCCATCAAAGAAAAAGTTATGTCCATGTGTCTTCTCTCGGCTGGAATGTTCTGTTAAACCGTAACTATCCACTGCTGCGATAATTACATCGTAATTTATTATTCGTTGTTCGAATGGTTCACGTATACTAATATGTTGTCCAGCACACCGATAGCATAAGAGTGCTCCGCGTCCATTAGGGAAAATATTTCGGCAACAGATAAGGCGCATTGTAGCAGGTCTGGTCCTATCTGCATAAAGTCAGATACCTGCGGCATACTCCGGCTCTGATTTCGCCGGTAAAAGTCTTCAGAACGACGTTTGCGTCCTACATTAAAAGAGGATTCTGGGACATTCCCTCCGATAATATAAGGGAAAATAGGTGACGCAGATGTTGAGCATTCCAAATGAAACTGCTTCCTGTAGGGTCCTCGATATTTTGGTGTCGTCCTGCAAAAATCCAGACATCAACAGTACACCATGCGGTCAGTAACGATATCAGTCTGGCAGCGGTGTGTGATCCACTGGTTACCCGTACCAACATACCATGGAAGCTGCTGCAATTAATGTTATGCTTACTTGTACTTATTTAATTTTTAAACTATTTATATCACTTCATAAATATTACACAACATATTATTCGTATGTTTGTTTGAGGTAAACATGGTTGTCGTTTTTCGTGCAACGCCTACATCGATGAATCGCTATATCGGTGTTAAGTGTGCAAGAAAACCAACACGGTACAAAAATCATCCAAGCTATCCGCACCTACCACCAACTCACTAACCAACTTCGTCTCACTATAGGAGTGAAAAAGTAACGCTCTGTAGTGAGAGATTGAAAATGAGAACCTTTTTGTAAAATTTGTTATAGGATACTCATCAGAGAGAAGCCAGCTCGACTACAACTAGACACCGGATCGGACATCACTGTCATTAACCAGCAACTATGGAAGCAGTTGGGTAAGCCTCACCTCAACCCACCCAAGGTAAGAGCGAAAGCAGCTAGTGGTGAAGTTTTCGACCTTCAAGGTGAGTTTGAAGCGAACGTGAGCATTAATAATACCACCAAGCAAGCGACAATTCGCGTGTCAAAAGCTGATGTGTCATTGTTCGGGGCAGATTTAATTCATCTTTTCGGCTTGGGGACCGTCCCGATGGATAGCTATTGCAATCACATAGGCACAGCTGAACCACGATCCTGGGAGAAAGAATTTCCATCGCTTTTTAGTGGAACGGGCCTGTGCACCAAGGCACAAATTCACCTACAGCTGCAACAGGGGAGCAGACCAGTTTTTCGACCGAAACGTCCGGTTGTATACGCGATGGAAGATGCTGTAAATAAGGAGTTGGACCGGCTTGAGAATCTAGGCATCATCAGTTGCTGCGACCATTCGGATTGGGCAACACCAGTCGTAGTGGTTCGAAAGGCGAACGGCAAAATACGGCTTTGCGGAGACTATAGCACCGGACTCAATGCAGCATTACACCCGCACGAATATCCGCTTCCTTTACCCCAGGACATTTTTTTCCAAGCTATCCCGTTGCGTAATATTTTCACAAAGTGATTTATCCGATGCATTTTTGCAGGTAGAAATAGAAGCAAAGAACCGACCCCTGCTAACCATGAATACGCATCGTGGTCTGTACCATTACAACAGGCTTCCTCCAGGCATAAAAGTGGCCCCGGGTGCCTTTCAGCAGATTATGGATAAAATGCTCGCCGGGGTAAATGGAGTATCTGCTTACATGGATGACGTAATAGTTGGAGGAAAAACACAGGAAGAGCATGATGCAGCTCTTGAAGAAACGCTGAAGCGCATAAGGGACTATGGGTTTACCATCCGGAGTGAAAAGTGCGCATTCAACAAGTCGGAAATACACTACTTGGGGCATATCATCGACAGCCGAGGCCTACGACCTGACCCGGCATAGATCGACGCCATCAAAAATTTACCAGCGCCAAAAGATGTCACAAGCGTTCGATCATTCATCGGTGCGATAAATTTTTATGCCAAGTTTATCCCCAACATGCGAAACTTGCGCTACCAACTGGATAAGTTGCTGCTAGCCGGAAGTGTGTTCCAGTGGACACCCGAATGTCAGAAAGCTTTCGACCAATTTAAACCCCTCTTGTCCACGGAGCTCTTGCTCACACACGATCCAACGCGCGACATAGTTGTGTCCGCCGATGCATCATCAGTTGGCTTAGGAGCAACGCTATGCCACAAGTACCCAGGAGGATCCCTAAAAGTGGTACAACACGCATCCAGAGCACTCAGCAAGGCGGAGATTGGTTATAGCCAAATCGACAAAGAAGGACTGGCAATAATTTTCGCTGTAACCAAATTTCATCGCATGATATACGGTCGTCATTTCACACTGCAGACCGACCACCGACCATTGGTACGCATATTTGGCAGTAAGAAAGGAATTCCGACATACACAGCAAACCGACTGCAGAGGTTTGCACTTATTCTTCAGCTGTATAACATGGACATCGAGTATGTAGCAACAGGCTCATTTGGAAACGCCGATGTGTTATCTCGGCTCATACATCATCACACCAAACCTGAAGCTGAATACGTCATCGCCAGCCTGGAGTTAGAAAACGACTTAAGGTCAGTTGCCATTAATGCGCTTAGCTCATTTCCTTTATGTTTTAGAGACGTTAAGACAGCTACGCAGACTGACCCCTTGCTCCGGAAAGTCCATAAGTACGTGCAGGACGGATGGCCGCATGATGTTTCCTTCGGAGCAGATTTGGCATGGAACCACAATAGGAAAGAATCGCTCTCAACCGTTGAGGCGTGTATACTTTTCGGGGAGAGAGTGGTCATCCCGGAGAAACTGCGTTCCCGTTGTTTGCTGCAGCTGCACAAGGGTCATCCGGGGATGCAGAGAATGAAGGCGATTGCGAGAAGCTACCTGTATTGGCCAATGATCGACGACGATCTTGTGAGCTACGTGGCATCTTGTGGATCCTGTTTGCCGGCCGCTAAAGCACCCCCTCGAGCAACACCAGTTACATGGCCAACACCATCGGGCGCCTGGCGTAGAGTACACGTGGACTATGCTGGGCCACTGGAAGGGTATTACCTTTTAGTCGTGGTTGACGCTTTCTCCAAGTGGCCTGAAATCTACAAGACTACGAGTACAACAACATCTGCCACCATCTCCATGTTACGGAACATTTTTGCTCGCTTCGGTATGCCTGAAACATTAGTTAGCGACAACGGTCCGCAATTTACCAGCGCCTTGTTTGCGGAGTTTTGCAACAGCAGCGGGATCGAGCACATCACCACAGCACCGTTCCATCCGCAATCAAATGGACAGGTGGAGCGGTTCGTCGATACACTGAAACGAGCACTGCGGAAGATCCAGAGCGACGAAACGTCCCTTGATGAGGCTCTGGAATTGTTTCTCATGACGTTCCGATCGACACCAAACGCGCAGTTGAGCCAGCAGAAATCTCCAGCTGAGGAAATGTTCGGCCGCCCCATCAGGACAGCACTGGAGCTGTTGCAGCCCCCATCATCACACTCACTATCTCCTTTCTCATTTATTTCAGTGCGAAGGTTTTCAACCTGGCGGACTCGTTTCTACAAAATCTTTCTATAGATACTCATGGAAGTGGATACCGGGAAATATCGTTCGTAGCTGTGGACGCGTTATGTATGACATCATTGCGAACGATGGACGTTTACTTCGGCGCCACATAAACCAAATCAGGCGTCGTGCGGTAGCCCGTGCACCTGAGGGACATCAGCTGCCGCTTGATGTACTGTTAGAGGAATGGTCTTCTTCTTCTTCCCGACCAGAGCCAACCCAGCCGGAGCTGGAACCAATCGTAAGCGAGCCAACAGCGCTTCCACCGTCATCGCCCGCTTATTCATCATTAGCCATCATTCATTAGCGCTGCCGACCTCGACAACCGTCACGAAGGTAGGACCGACCAGCACCTGATAGATTTGCCACGCAGGTCTTCTCGAGTAAGAAGACTTCCGCGTCGGCTCGGAGCCTATCAGCTCATTTAGCCCTTGGGAGATGTTGCAGTCAGCCGAGACTGCAGCCTCTTCGCACTCTCGATGCTTTCCGGGAACTGACAGCATTCGATGTGTAGCGAATATAGTCGTCTCTCTCACTCTCTCTCGTGCATGATCCATTACGATCGGGGATCCTGCGATGTAACGGAAACTCGGGATTTTATCTGCACCAGCAATAGACGTGGCTAGCGCGCGCGGCACCGTATTACCTTACTTTTATATTTTGATCGTTTTATATATATGTTTTGTTAAAGTAAAGTTAAGTCAACAACAACATAAAACAAATAACTTAATAATAAGCAATCATCTGTCCATAAATGAAAACAACAATAGCTGGTATCGCGAAAGAATTGGTTTAAAATTAACAGTCGTTAAAAATTAACCAGAGTCGTTAAAAATTGCTAGAATTTGGCATCGCGAACGCATTGAGTTCATTTGTTAATTTTAACGACTGGTCCTATGCCGCCGTTAAACAAACGACTGTCAAGAGCGTATGCGATACAAATTAACAGTCGTTTAATTATATTGCTCGAATGTTTTCCCCGTGTTTGCCTTTATACGATATCGAGCAGTCGTTAACTGTTTTGACGGTCGTTTATTTTAACAGGAATGAACAACAAATGAACTCGGTTAAATCAAAATGAACTTTAAACGACTGTTAAAATGTGTTCATTTATTCGCGATGCCGGCTAATGTTCGTAGACAAACACAAAGCCGAAAAGGGAACTATAACCATACCCAGCAACTAAACGAAATAGATAACAGGCTTTCATGAATCGAAAAGATGCAAGCAACTCTTATCACCCAAATGAATAGTTTGCTTGATAAGACCTGTCCTCGTGTGTCTCCACATCTAACAGAAAAGCATGCTAATATTAAAATTATAAAAACGTTGGAAGATCTCGAAAAACTTAACAAAGATCTAGAGTCATTTACCAACATGCAAACAATATTTGATTGGCTTGATTTTTTTTATATCGAACCAAATCAGCCATAATAGATTGATACAAGCATTGGACATTCTATTTGACAAAACCTTTTTAACGAAATGTAGTTGAACAGGTGTAGGAAGAACTGGGAACAAGATACAGTTTCTATCATATCAAAATGTTGTTGACCTTTTTAAAGAAATAGGGTCTACTAATGATGAACAACTTTCTTTTAATGCAGTTGCAAACTATTTCAAGGATACGTTAAAGTATGCACAGAAGCGACGAAATAATAATAATAATCCTTTATTAGGATTAACAAAATCGACTAAACATACTTTCAAACACGATGAAATGTGATAAATTGATTTTTTAACATAGTTCTAGTAACTCACAATATAATTGTGACGAATCTATTTACCTAACATACTCTGTGACTGTGAACTAAAAATAATCAAAAATAAAAATTATATGAATTTATAAAAAAAAACAATGTAGTTATTCACATGTTATTGTTTTTTTATTGACACTTCATATTCATCGTAACGTATGTAGCAAAGGTACAAAAACATATTCATCGCCATCATTTGTTGTTACAGCAGCTAGCTTGCATTTTAAATCACTTAACTTTAACATAGAAGATTTTTTTCTTAAATCTCGCCGGTTTCCCCGAAAAATGTATAAATGATTAGATTTCATGGGACACTGAAAATAGTCTGTATTGCCTGTGAAAACAAAACTTCAATTATAATCTCTGTTTTAGAATCGATAACAAAAGAATGGTAACGAATTATTTGATTGTCTAAAGTTAAGAAACAACTAGTACGAATCATACACTGCAAATTTTCTAAGTTTGCTGCAGTTACATTTTTTACTGAAAGCTACTGAGTAATACATGGTTTTGTCGTTTCACTGAATATCAGTAAAACTAATTACTGAAAATGCAGCTATTTATTCTGTCAAAACGACATGTCTGAGCCTTAAAAGAAAATATAATGCGATGCCCGCTTGCTCGTGATAAACAAAAACTTGATTTGGTAACCTCTTACAGACACCCCGATAAAATTTTAGGTGCGTATTCGGCTTGCGGGATTAACGTTTTGGTTGAGAAAAATCTTCACACCACTTTGCTGTTCTTGTTGAAATTTCGTAGTAACCGAGAGTGCATACCAAATCAACAAACTTGTTTCGACAAAATACAGTTTACATCTGTATAAAACTTTATGAAACAGAGATGAACATGAGCAGAATGGACTGCCACCCTGCGCATCTATAAAAACACCAATTTCAATTCCTTTTTTTCGCCAATTTTTAATCGATATCAATGACTAAACAATCAGTAATATCAGAAAAGCTTTGTGGTATGTTCAATTTTTTGGGTAACGTGGATACTGTTTCGAAGCGGACTTTTGACACTTGATCGTCTAGGCGATCCTTTAGGACGTTGGAGTTTGAAGGGCTTACCTTGGGTAGGAGGACATATGTAAATTCCTTAAATGAGAAATCGATAGATGATGGATGGGCTTAGTCCTATCCTGACAATCCGAACAAATCTGACTTGCCATGATCGGAGTTGGTTATATTTATACTCAAAAGCAGTTAAAGGTCGGAAACTTATCGTTTTCGCTAAGCTAGTTACGTTTGTCTTTTATTGACAAGAACGATGGTTCTGAACGATATTTTCTTTCCTACTTTACAGTTTCCAGCTCATGTTTCATAGTATGGACGATTTGATTTAAAATCGTCATCGTGAGCATAACATGAAAACAATATTTTGCTTTTACCTTTACAATGAATACTGAAGTACCGTCTTGCTTTGAATTACGGCCACTTCATTTTCAATCGGTCAGAGCGATAACTTCTTGCACGCGGGAAAAACAATATTTTCATTCGAAAGTAACTGGAAATACCCTGTATTGCAGTATGTTTGTCTCAAGTAATTCGCGGACCACAGGTTGGAGACTACTGCTTTAGATCAGCTGCTTTCTAAATGATCGAGCGTTGAGGGCCAGGAGAATGCATTTTTTACACATACATTATTATATTATTACAGTTAATCCACAAAATAACTGGTTTATGATATTAAACAATGCGATTGGTTATATTGTTGTTTTTTTTCTTAAATTATTATATCATCTAAGCAAGTTCCAAATTCATTTTATTAAATTACAATTACTAAAATCGATTGTAAAGATTCTTCAATTAAGAGTCAGCAGCATAGTGTGCAGAAGTCATAAAAAGTTCCAAACAATTAAGCGAAATCGCAATATCGCTTCTTAGGGATCCAGATCGCCGCTTGTCTCGGATTCATTGGATATCATTCCACACACTGACTTGCGAATGTGGCTATTCTTTACACGTTTTGCCCCATCGGTCACCACTGAGCAAATCTCACACATGGTGCAAGTACGTCTAGCACTCGACAAGCGGGATGTGTTCGTTCACCGTCTGACGAAATTTGGCGCTGACACCAGTACACTCTCATTTGTCTCATTTAAGGTGGGCATACCAGCTAGGCAACCCCCAAGGCGACAGGGCCGGCGGCCAGTTTATTGGTGGACGTCCGAGATTGATCGGTTGCGCAGCCATTTTCATGGAATGAAACGGCGGTACAACCGGGCTCGGACCGAGGAGCAGCGCGAGGAAAGGCGTCAAATGAAATCGGACGCACGCGCTGCACTGGAACGGGCCATCAAACTCAGCAAGGACCAACACAAGCAGGATCTGCCGGAACAATTGGAACCGCACGGCTTTGGCCCTGCGTACCAAATCCGCAAGCAGCAGTGGGAAGGAGCTCGGGTTCCGATGGAACGGGATGCCAATAAGCTCCAGTTCATCGTGAATGAGCTCTTTCCCGATCGTCCCCCGATGGAGTGGCCCGAGACGGAAGTAGGTGGGGATCCACAGGATCCGGTCTCGGAGGAGGAGTTGGCGGAAGAGTTGAAGGAGATTGCCCGCTCACTCAACCCCAAGAAAGCTCCGGGGGACGACAACATTCCGAACATGGCTGCAGCTGCGGCAATTCTGGCTTTTCCGTAAGTTTTTGCCAAAAGCTACAAGCAGTTACTGGAGGCAGGCCCGATGCATGGAAGCGGCAACAACTGGTGCTGCTTACCAAGTCGGGGAAACCACCTGGGGAGCCCTCGTCATACCGGCCAATTTGTCTGCTGAGTGTGCTGGGGAAAATTTTGGAGCGGTTGATTCAGCGGAGGCTGACAACCCACCTGGAGTCGGACTTTCGGACGCCCAATACGGTTTTCGTAAAGGGCGTTCAACCGTTGATGCCATCACTCGGGTGATGAACAACGGGAAAGTCACTCTGGATAAAAAGCGAAAAGGGGATCGTCTCTGAGCGGTGGTAACGGTGGACGTCCGGAATGCCTTCAACTCGGCAAACTGGACAGCGATCGGCCAAGCTCTGCAGCGTATAAACACTCCGCCTTATTTGCAGGCGTTGCTGCGGAACTATTTCATTGGCCGAACGCTCCACTATGATACGGATGAAGGAGTAGTGTCGAGGACTGTATCTGCTGGCGTTCCTCAGGGTTCGGTTCTAGGACCAACACTTTGGAACGTCATGTACGACGACCTACTCCGCTTGCCGCTCGAGGGACTACGAGCGGACATCATCGGGTTTGCTGACGACGTGGCCTTCACATTTTTGGGAAGGACCACGGAACAGGTCAGCGCATTAGCAACGGCTAACCTGGAGAGGATCGAGCGGTGGCTGCAAGGAGTCGGTTTGGAACTTGCCCACCAAAAGACCGGGTTCATGATCTTTTGTAACCATCATGTCCCGCAGCTCGCAGAGCTTCAAGCGGGCGGTCACTCGATCCAATCCACGGAAACGCTGAAGTACCTGGGAGTGGACCTCTGCCGCAAACAGCACCACAGCAGGCATCTGGAGAAGGTGGTCAATAAGGCTTCACGGATTACGAACGCCTTGACCTGCCTAATGCCGAATAAGCGTGGTCCTAAGAGCCGCAGTAGGAGACAGCTCGTAAACATCGGCAACAGTATCATCCGATACGGAGTTGCCACCTGGGGGCGATGGGTGCTCGACAAGGAGACCCATCGCAAATCGGTCCAAAGAGCGCATCGACCGGGGGCTCTCCGAGTCGCCAGCGCCTTCCAGACCGTGTCTTATGATGCCGCTTGCGTTGTCGCCAACACCACCCCGTTAGTCCTCCTCATGCAGGAGGATATCCGCTGCCACGGCGAAAAGGTAGCGAGTGGTGGTGTTCAATCAGACTTACGGAAGCGACAACGGGAGGAGACGATGAGGCGCTGGCAGGACCAGTGGAAAACGGGTGCAGGGCAACCAGGAGCACCAGGACTGAAGACGAGGAGGCTGATTCCAGACATTAATCTCTGGGTCAGCCGCAAGCATGGGGAAGTCGACTTTTTCCTCACCCAGCTCCTCACGGGGCACGGGTTCTTGCGCTCCTATTTCGTCGAGAAAGGCATCCTGGAAGGCTCGCCCAACTGCCCCGAATGTGGGGACGCCGTGGAAGACGTTGAACACGTGCTGTTCCACTGTCCACGGTTCGATCGGATCCGGAACGAGATGCAGCAGCGGTGCCATTCCCGAGTAACAATGGATAACATCGTCTCGGAAATGTGCGCCCGCAGCGATACGTGGGAGGCCGTCCGCACCGCCGCCAGGACAATCTTCTCCACTCTCCAAGCGAGATGGGATGTTGAGCGTCCACCAACGGCAAGGCGACGCAGGCGGGCCAGACGGCGGGTGAGGGACGCAAATGGTGGTCCCTCAGGCCCTGCGGCACGGCAACAACCCGCGCCGCAAGGGCCACCGTAAGCTGGAAAGTTACTAAAATTTTATCTCTTTTCTTTTCGTTTCTTTCCAGCTTTCTTTTCTCTTCTCTCATCTATTTTCAGCTTTCTTCTATATCTTTCTCCTTTTTCTTGTTTCCTCTATCCAAATTTCGTTTCAGGAGAACTGCCTTACGGGCTTGGAGTTGGGTGAGTCGGAGAGGGGGATGGAATATGCTTACTCTTCGTTAACAAAAAAAAAAAAAAAAAGGTGGGCATACCAGTCACTCTACGCAGCAAGGCTCTCTCACCTGAGACATGGCCCTCCGCTCTAACGTACCGTGAGTTCCGTGACTACCGGACCAATAATATTAACACTAATGCTCTCGCAGCCGCCGATACAAATTCGATGCTTCAACCTACACTCGATCACTCTGTCACTCTCACTACAGACACTTATCGTAATCCTCTCCCACGGTTTGGATTGAGCACTCCCAACTACAATACCAACTGAGATACCAACTGCCAATACAGATCCGCCCGCGCAGCCTGTTGCGACTTCATATGATATGACCACCACAGATGCAGTTTTGTTTACAACCGAACCACAACAGGACCTTGATGAGCGAATGCTTGTCACTACCACACCTACCAGGTCGCCTCCGGAATGCTTAGCTGCACTTAAAAAAAGACCGAAGCGCGGAAACGCTAAACGGACTGATGAATCTGCTGACGCTGGCCCGTCGGATGAATAGCAATCTTGCACTGCATCCGGCGATGCACCTCGCTCGGCTCATCCCAGTCTCTCTATCTACTACCAAAATGTACGTGGTCTACGAACGAAAACTACAAATCTTCGCCTGGCGCTATCAGAATCAGAATATGATCTTATCATTCTCACTGAGACTTGGCTTACTCAGTCCGTACCTTCTTCGCTCCTCACTGACGATCATTATCATATCTACAGGTGCGATAGGAATCTTTCCAACAGTGCCCTCTCACGCGGTGAGGGTGTTTTAATTGAATGTTCCTCTTCAATACCGACATGTGAAATCGCATCGCCTAATACCATACTGGAACAACTTTGGATCAAAACATTGCTGCCAGGTGTCTCTGTTTACATCGGCGTTGTTTACATTCCGCCTAGTCATGCGAATGACCCCGCAGTGATGAACGCTTTACATGATAGTGTACGTGAAATTTCAAGCCGCATTAAAGAGAGCGATTTATTATACGTCTTCGGAGAGTTCAATAAACCTGATATCAGATGGGAGCTGACTAATACATCAGAAGCCACCGATTGCTCTCCATGTTATTCTGTCATGCATTATGCACCTTTATGCAATTCCGTGGCTAATACTGATTTCCTTGATGGGTTGCATAGTACCGGATTATTTCAGTTGAGTGGTATTGCAAATCAATCTGGGCGTCAATTGGATCTGGTCTTCGCAAACCTTGCCGCAACCAATATTTTGTGCGACTCAATCACACCTCTGCACTCTGTGAATGGTACTTCGGCTCTAGAGAACTCCCTCCCATACGTAACACACTGTAGTATTCCACATCTCAGTGAGGACTTTCATCATCCTTCATTGGATATGATGATTTATTATCCCGTACAACTATCCCACACCACCAACAGTCACACTCAAGGTACAGTCAATAGAAATTTCTTCAAAACGAATGTGGAACGTATGAATTCTCTTATTGTGTCGTTACACCGCAATTTTGACTGCTCCAACTTTGCCACTATCGACGAAGCCACCGATTTCTTTAGCGTTTTTATTCGCTCAGCGATTAATTCCTGCGTTCCTGTTGCTCAACGAAAGTCTGGCCCCGATTGGTCTAATGCATCTTTAAGACGGTTGAAAAAAATAAAATCAAAAGCCTACGCGGATTACAGTAGAACGAGATCATCGCTGCATAGGAGAATTTTTTTCGATGCACTGAACAATTATCGTCGACAAAATCGTGTGCTCTACCGCTCCTTCATTCGCCGTACTGAAAGGCAGCTGTTTTCTAACCCTACACGGTTCTGGAGCTTCTGGAACAAACGGCGCAATATAAGAAGTATCCCTCCGTCAATGAGCTACAATGGTGAAACTAGTATCGATACATCCGATATTTGCAACACTTTCGCCAATCGTTTCGCTGATGCATTCACCCTTCCTGTTCACAATCCTAACACACTAGCTGAGGCCACTCGCAATACTCCATCGGATGCTATCGACTTTATTTTACCCACAATTGACGAAGCACTAGTTGCGCGCACACTCAGCGATATAAAACCATCTACATCATCTGGACCTGACAATATTCCCGCATACATTTTGAAGCACTGCCGTCTTTCACTCGCACCCATTCTTGCCAAAATTTTTAATGATTCCCTTATGCGTGGCACGTATCCTGCGTCCTGGAAACATGCGCGAATGGTTCCTATCCATAAAAAAGGCAGTCGACTTCATGCTAGTAATTATCGTGGCATTGTTTCTCTATGCGCTTGTGCAAAGGTGTTTGAGCTCATTCTATACAATCCGCTACTCACAGCAGTTCAAAACTATATGAGCCCTAGTCAGCATGGATTTCTCCCAAGGAGATCTTCCCCCACAAATCTTGCTGAATTTGTTGGTTTCTGCTTCGACAACATGGATCGTGGTACTCAAGTTGATGCAGTATATATCGACTTCAGGGCTGCGTTCGATAGTATCTCTCATGATATTCTACTCTTGAAGCTAAAAAAAACTCGGTTTCCTCGACTGGCACATCATCTGGCTGCAATCATATTTAACTGGTCGTTTGTACTACATAAGCATCGGATCTCATCGTTCTCACTCCTTCAACAGCTCCTCCGGTGTGCCTCAAAGGAGTAATTTGGGACCGCTACTCTTCCTCATCTATATAAATGATCTATCTTTCGTTTTACCGCCAGGCCAACACCTAATGTCACCAACACCGCCGACGATGTAAAAATATTCGCTCCAGTCGGAAACGACAGTTACTGTGTACGCCTTCAAATGATCCTTGAGAATCTTGACAGCAGGTGCAGCAGAAACGCTCTCCAAGTGTGTGCTGATAAATGCCAGTGTATATCATTCAGCAGAGCCCGTCACCCTGTCACGTTTACATACACTATGCTCAACACGGCTTTGTCTCGCACGACATGTATCCGTGATCTGGGGGTGCTACTCGATCAGAAGATGTCATTTCGCCCTCACATTGATAACTTGGTCTAATTACGCGGACCTGAAGTGAGTTTACCGATCCCATGTGCGTCAAGTCGATCTTCTGTGCCATCAGGTCGTGCCTGGAGTACTGCTGTCCGATCTGGTGCCCTCTTGGCGTTGGTGACATCAATCTCCTCGAAGCCATTCAACGGAGACTCACCAGGTACGCGGTTCGACTCCTTCCATGGCAATCCCACCACGCTCGGCCCTCCTACCATCAGCGGTGTCTGCCTCTCGAACTTGAACCACTCTGCTCTCGACGTAAAAACGCCCAATGCCTTTTCATAATCCTGCTCCTTAACGGAGAGATCGATTCCCCGGCATTACTAGCCAGCATCAATTTGTTCGCTCCCTGTCGGATTCTTAGATCCAATTTCCATCTCCGTGTACCGCGTACCCGCAACAACCATAGCCAGGGACACCCCATTATACGTATGTCCCTCGAGTTCAATGAAGTGTTAGATTTGTTCGATTTTAGTATGTCTACATCTACGTTCAAGGAGAAATTGCGTCTACGTCACATTTAATGTTAGCTTATAACTAGAGGTCTATTTATATGTTATAAATGATCATTGTTATATATATCTTAATTTAATTATAAGGTTGCCGATTAGACACGATGGTCAGTCGGTTGTGTATGAAATAAATAAATAAATTAATTAATTAATGCACCCTTCCTTCCATGTTACAAATTGTTTTCAGGATATTCTGAAGATGGTACAAAAACCTTAACAGCTGAAAAATTATCGAGACAAACGTTCAGTACTATTATGAGGCCACGGTCAAGTAAGGCCAGGTCAGACAAATTGATAGCGCATTTCTTTAAAAAAAACAAGCTCCTAGAAAATATTTGCATCCTTAAAAAGCAATAGTGTGTAGGGGAAGGTAGGTAAAGACGGACACTGCGGGTAAGATGGACACTTCTCATAAATGCATCAAAAAGGTAATTTTCGAGTAATTCAACAATGTAGAATCCAAACTGAAGGTAAAACAACACATTTGAGAACATTTTTCGTGTAATGTATGCGAAATTGGTAAAATTCACGAACAAAACAAATTTTCAATTGTGCGCAGCTTTGTGGATGTAATTTGATTACTGCAGGTCGTAAGCTCTGTATCTTACATTGTATATATTTTCGGAAGTTTTGTTACATGAACGATTTGTCATAAATGTTAAGCAAAAAACTGGCAAAAAAACGAGAATGAAAGAATTGAAAAATCTTGTTTTCTGCTGGTTTAAACATCCTGACACCAAAGCGGGAAAGACGGACACTTTGTCATAGGGAAAGATGGACACCGAATTTGTTGAGTTATTTTACTTCTTATATCAATTGGTGATGAATATAACTCTTCAAACACCTTAAATAAGGGTATTCCGAAGCCATAAACAAATCAGCAATTAGAGAAAGTATTGAAATAAGTGAGAAATGAAATACCGGCCAAAATAGTAGCCATTCGTTATGCTATTACTCGCTCGACGCTGATGAGGCGCTTCACGAAATCCAATATCGTGTGACGACTTGAACAACTTTCATAATAAAAAGAGATGAAGTACTGATATCAAATCGTTCAGGAATAGATGAGAGATTATATGGCTTTACAGAATGGGGTTCAAAAAGTTCAATCTTCAATGTAAGAAATGGCTGGACCTATTAACAAGTCCCTCAAATATGCTGTGGTCGCGGACTTTCTGCGGAATAATATCCTAAAGCGAAGTTTTAAATTGTTGTTTTGTAAGCTGATGCAATGTCCACTGTTAGTGCCCAATATTAAAAAAGATGCCTTAGATTCTGCATTCTACGTTCTATTAGAAGCGGTGCTTACAATTCCTAAAACCACGGTTGAATGAATCGTCGTTGCAATAGGCCAATAATTGGTTTATAAACGTACCAGGACGTGGAAAGCGATAGAATTTGTTAAATTACTGTGAAACTCTTCAATTTTCTACGTTTTCTAAAGGTGTCCATCTTAGCCTTCATGGTGTCCATCTTTCCCATATCAGGTGTCCGTCTTACCCGAACATTTCCAAACTGCACGAAAAAAAAATCATCATCATAAATGAAAAATCATGAAAAAAAAACGCAAAAATCGATAGAAATTTAAAAGTTTCAACACATTTTCTGACAAAACATGAATATAAGATAATATATGCACATTTTCATGGTCGTTACACCTATAAATCCTTAGATTTTTACCATTTCCCTTAACGTGTCCGTCTTTACCTACCTTCCCCTAACCATTGTCCTCGTAAAATCAACAGTCAGGTTTTTATGGAATTATTCGTTTCTATTTTCTAATTTCTCCTCAAATTTGACCATATTGATTGGTCCAACAATCCATGTTATGGTGATCAAATTTGGAAGAGTTCAACGATATGAATTGTCATATTAAAATATGTTCAGTTAATTTTTAATGAATAGGATCTTCCTATCTTTCAAAATCGCGCAAATATTTTCTCGGGCCTGACTGCATGTGGCGGGCCGGACTTTGCCGACAGCTTAATAAGTTCAAATTTTACGCGATCATTCATATCGATATTTCCTTTCCATCGACCCTTCCAAATTTGACCCAAACCCTTCAACAGCTTGCCTTTCCACCATCACTTCGTCCAGTCCACAATTTTGACTGGGGCCCCAAAGGTTAGCCAGGGCACGAGTTCTTAGTTTTTGCGTGATAACACAGACACAGGCCAAATTAAAGAGCGCCCACATCGACATCGGAATCGATTCTTGAATGAAACCTCAACAGATATAAAGAGCGTGCTTGGTTTCAGCCAATTTTTCTTGCTAATTTCTACGGCTACGAACCGTTGTGTTAAGATCGGTTTCGGAGCCTTTTAATGTCGTATGTGCATGTAGTTTGCGTGAGGCATCTCTTGTAACGGATTTTCGCTTTACCCAACTCGTGCGTAACGTTCAATGCATTTGATCCAACGCTTTGGCCCAACGATGATGAAATGATATTAGCTGGTATCGCGAAAGAATTGGTTTAAAATTAACAGTCGTTAAAAATTAACCAGAGTCGTTAAAAATTGCTAGAATTTGGCATCGCGAACGCATTGAGTTCATTTGTTAATTTAAACGACTGGTCCTATGCTGTCGTTAAACAAACGTCTGTCAAGACCGTATGCGATACAAATTAACAGTCGTTTAATTATACTGCTCGAATTTTTTACCCGTGTTTGCCTATATGCGATATCGAGCAGTCGTTAACTGTTTTGACGGTCGTTTATTTGAACAGGAATGAACAACAAATGAACTCGGTTAAACCAAAATGAACTTTACACGACTGTTAAAATGTGTTCATTTATTCGCGATGCCGGCTATTGTTTTGAGCTGTGGGCATGTATCGCAGCGTTCTGCGCTTCCAACTAAGGTAAAAATATTGCCCATGTTAAAAAGGCAAATGTTTTCTGATTCTGTTAGTAAAATGGTTCTGATAAATAAAATAAATATGCTTCTGATAGGTCTGGTAGTTATAGTAAATCTGATTGTAAACATAACCCCCGGGGAAAAATGGGAGTATATTGGGTTGACAACGCCAAATAGAAGGGGCCCCTCAATCGACGGGATCATCAACGGGGCCCCAAATGGCCGAGGCAATGGAGATTGTTCTTCGTATTACGGCTCTGTATGGCTGTATGTAGATGCAGCTGTAACGGTTTTTGGTCTTGTTGTATTCAGAAAATTTGAAATAGTCGATAAAAACCATATAGGTCCATAGGTTCCTTGAGTATTTTTATACCCTTGCCCCCTTCCTTCTAACTGAAACCTTTTCCATTTCCACTTCTCTTCGGTCCACAAACTTGATGTGTTCGATTAGGGCTGTTATTGTTTAACACAGGAAAACATCGAATGTCAGCGCAAGTGTCAAGCAGTGACATTTGACCCACGTTACTGCTCGACTGTGGGACTGCTCGACTAACGATGAGGATCGAGCAAATCGCAAGCCCGCGAATTTGCAATGGTGGAAAGGCCATAAAAGGGAAATTTGGGAAAGCACTTTCTTTTTTCTCGTCATCACCGCGGAACCAGAAGCAGTGGAATTTTTTTAACCACTTTGTTATAGTAAATTTACAGTACCACCGTTACGTACTGCGTTAATAGAATTCAATAAAGTGAAGTTAAGAGAACCTAACTAACGCCGCGAGTGAATCATTTCGGGATAAAAAAATATATATAAATATCACCGGACGTTGCTAACGCAACATTTTAAAAAAAAATCCACGTTTGGAAATTTTACGCGTTTACGCGAGTGCGTGAGTGAACCGTGTCGCAAGACAGTTGAGGCCGCGAAACACCTAGGAACGCGACCAACAGACGATACGTCGGACGGCAAGAGAATAGTTGAGGTGTACGTTACACATTACACCAACATACGCAATTTCTCACTATGGAACACGAGCACGAATCGAAAGCACCTCCAGCGGTAGCACAAACGAACGAGTCTCAGCAACCTGAAACGGGAGCACTGGATCATAGGCCACTCGCACCGGCCGCGGATTCACTTCACTTCCGATCGTTCGCGCCGACAGGACAAGATTGGACGGTTAACTCGTCTTTGGAGATCGTTGACCGCGCAAGGTCATCGACCCCGAACGCACCATTAGGTGCAGGATTGTTGCTGAGGGAACCGCAGCAACGGTTGACTTCGGAGGTTCGCGAAGCCCCTGCATCGCGGTACACACCGCTTGCAAACTCTACTGTGGCAGACCTGGGGCCTTTACATGGCTCATCCTCGGAAACCGTGCCACGGTTAGCGCACCTACCGACCACTGCGGACGTGCAACAACCAGCGCCATCGCAGGGGAGGCGTTTCTGCGGGAACCGTACTGCGGACGGCGGTCGGCGCATCTGGGGCAGCCATTTCGAACGTTCATCAGCCGACGCCATCGCAAACCGGCACACCCGGGAGGACGATGGCGGACAAGCTTGCGGAGTCGAGCGAAGCTGTTGCCGCCTTGGAACTTCGGATGCGAAATTTGACTCGACGAAAGCTGGAGCTTGAGAGACGAGAGCTGGAGTTTGAAGAGCAGCTGATCTTGGCTGAATCGAAGAGGATCGGCGATGGCTTCATCAGCATGATTGACGACGAAGGTGAGTCAAATAAAATGGTTGATTGGTCGAGACGTGGGGATAGTGAGGGGCATAGTTCATACCATCCGAATGTGTCACCTTCTACATCGCGTACTGAGCCTCCAGGAAACGCACAACTGGGAAATGATTCAGTGGTCAGTCAGCAGCGTCAGCCTAGAAGTGAAAAATATTTAAATATTGCTGATGGGGCGGTTGATACTTACCCGTTCCGTAACAGCATCGGAACCACGTTGATGAATGTCAACCAGAGTCAACTTCTGGCTCGAAAGGCAAGCTGCAAGGAGTTACCGTATTTTTCCGGCAAACCCGAGGAGTGGCCCATTTTTATCGCCACATATGAAACCTCGACAGCTGCTTGTTGGTACTCCGATGAAGAGAACACTTTAAGACTGCAGCGGGCGCTTAAAGGCAAAGCTCTTGAAGCCGTTCAACCATGTTTGCTTCATGCCTCTAACCTTACTAGTGTGATAGAGACGCTGCGCATGTTATACGGTCGCCCGGAGATAATTGTGCATTCGTTAATCCACCGCATACATCAAATGCCTGCACCACGAATCGAGCGCCTGGAAACTTTAATCGATTTTGGGATGGCGGTCCGAAATATGTGTGCCACTATAACCGCTTCGGGGCTAGAAGAATATAAGTGCAACGTGGCATTAATGCACGAGTTGGTAGAAAAGTTGCCTCATGCGCTTCGGCTAGACTGGGCACGACACCGTATGCAATCGAGCTCCGCGACACTCTCGGAGTTTGGCAAGTGGATAGAAACCCAAGTTAAGGCAGCTAGTCTGATAACATTGCCATCCCTAGAATTCAGGCCAGAGAGAAAACTCGACCATAAGAGTAGAACGTATCACATGAACATACATAACGCTACGGGGTTGGTTAGTGAAGGAAGTCAAATTTGTCTACTGTGTGAGGCCACTTGTGTTGACCTGTCGCAGTGTGAGCAGTTCAACAGACTAAATGTGAATGATCGATGGGCAACTATACGCAGACTGAATGCTTGTCGGAAGTGTCTGAAAATACACACCTACGGCTGCAAAGGGAAAAAGGCTTGCGGGAAAAATGGTTGCGAGTATCTGCACCACGAACTATTACACAATCCCGAGCGCCATTCAAAACCAAACGAGTACGCGGTTGCCACAGCATCACTGAACGCGCATTCTGAGGTTACCGGTGATGTATTTTTAAAATACATCCCTGTAATAGTTTACGGGCGAGACAAGGCCATCACGACCTTTGCCTTTTTGACAGTGGATTTACCGATACATTCATCGAGCATAGCCTAATTGAGGAGCTCGGTCTGGAAGGACAGCCCCATCCTCTGTGCCTGAAGTGGACAGGTAACTCGGAACGCGACGAAACGGGTTCAATTCGCGTGTCACCTTTGGAGATTTCAGGAGTCGGGCAAAACAGCAGTGTACATATTATCCCAAAGGTGCACACGGTGCAAAGCCTTTCTCTACCAGCCCAGACTCTGGCAGTGACACAACTGACTAAACAGTACGCGCATCTACAGGGTTTGCCAATTCATGCGTACGAAAACGCTAGGCCTCGATTGCTCATTGGTATCGACAACCATCATTTGGTTCGACCGACTCGTTACGCGGAAGGTGGGAAATATGAGCCCGTTGCGGCAAAGACGTCATTGGGATGGATCGTATATGGCCCACGTAATAAGAACTCCAACAGTGTTAACATACAAGCAATACATACCATCCACATATGCAACTGCGGCGCAGATGCAGAAGCCACTCTGGACGCAGCGGTAAAAAACTTTTTTTCGCTCGAATCGCTCGGTATCGTCAAACCGTTGGAAACACTTCGTTCAAAGGATGATGAGCGAGCGTTGGGGATTCTCAACGCGGAATCGAAATTCAACGGAAAGCATTATGAATCCGGATTGCTGTGGCGTTTTGGCGATGTTAAGTTGCCATGCTCTCGTGACATGGCTATGAGAAGATACAAATGCCTGCAAAAAAGAATGTCGAAAGATTCTGTATTAGCTAAGGCAGTCATTGAGAAAATGAGGGACTATGAAAGGCAGGGTTATATACGACGATTATCGCCTGAAGAACTGTCGATGAAAGGCCCCCGAGATTGGTTTCTGCCCATATTCCCGGTTTTCAATGTGAACAAACCAGGCAAGGTTCGAGTAGTTTTCGACGCAGCGGCGAAGGTTCAGGGTGTTAGCCTCAACACATATTTACTAAATGGACCAGATCTGTTGGCAGGGCTTCTATCCGTATTATATAAATTCCGTGAGCATCGTGTGGCCATAGTTGGGGATATTAAGGAAATGTTTTTCCAAGTCCGTATGAAACCAGATGATCAACGATCCCAGATGATTTTATGGAACGAGAACGACTTTACAGGTAGCGAACCGGATGTCTATGCAGTTGCTGTTATGACTTTCGGTGCTGCATGTTCGCCAAGTACCGCACAGTTCATTAAAAATTTGAACGCAGACAGTTTTGCTGACAAATATTCACGGGCTGTAAAATGCATAAAGGAAGAACATTATGTAGACTATCTTTTGGCCAGCGCTGAAACTGACGAAGAAATCATCACGTTAGCTGAACAAGTCCGGCATATCCATGCTGAAGGTGGTTTCGAAATCCGAAACTGGCTGTCTAACTCACATCGTGTGACATCTCACCTACAACGCGAGGCATCACCCGAAGACAAGATAAACATGTGCTCCGATGATCGCACCGAAAAGGTTTTGGGTATGTGGTGGGATACGTTAACCGACACATTTACTTTCAAGCTATCCCCCAAACACGACATACAGCTGCTATCTGGAGGACGGATGCCAACAAAACGCGACGTTCTGCGAACATTGATGGCGATTTACGATCCAATGGGAATCATCGCGAATTTTCTCATGTACGTAAAAATTCTTATGCAGGAAATTTGGCGTGCTGGCCTTGGATGGGATGATGTGTTGTCCGGTCGACTAGCCGAAAAATGGAGCGTTTGGGTTGCGGTATTGCCGACTATTTCACAAGTACGTGTTCCTAGGTGCTATCGTCAGTTCACTTCGGTAAATGCAAAAATACAGCTTCATGTATTCTGCGATGCCAGCGAGAACGGGATGGCTGCAGTGGCGTTTTTCCGTTTCAACGATGGGGGTATTATCGAATGCTCTCTGGTGGGTGCCAAAACTCGCGTAGCTCCGATTAAGTTTGTATCCATCCCGCGCCTAGAACTGCAGGCCGCAGTCATCGGAGCCCGCTTTGCTGCAGCGATTATCGCCCAACACCGAATAGCCATCGAACGCATTTTCTACTGGACCGATTCACGTGACGTGATATGCTGGATGCGGTCTGATCATCGCCGATTTAGTCAGTTCGTTGCTTTCCGAGTAGGCGAACTCCTGGAGACGACTTCTGTGCATGAGTGGCGCTGGCTATCAACAAAGTTAAACGTAGCTGATGATGGAACGAAGTGGCAGAAGGTACCAACTGCAGATCCCGATAGTCGCTGGTTTCGCGGACCGGACTTCTTGTGGAAGCCCGAGTGTGAGTGGCCAGTTCCCGAACAATATCCCACCGACACGAAGGAAGAGTTACGGCTACACATGATGCATCATAACACAAACACGAAGCCATGGATTCAGCTCGAGCGTGATGCCAAGCCAGAGCCTCCAGAGATGGGGAACCTTCCCTCCGAGCGTCTTGCTGCTTATCAGAAGCCGTTCTCATTCACGGGCGTCGACTATTTTGGCCCGGTAACCGTAGCAGTTGGTCGACGAGTCGAAAAACGTTGGGGCGTTCTCTTCACCTGCCTCACCACCAGGGGCATCCATCTAGAGGCTGCGCACTCCCTGACCACATCATCATGCATCTTAGCTATACGTCGTTTCATCGCTAGGCGTGGGCAATCTTTGGAATTCATCAGCGACAACGGTACGAACTTTGTCGGTGCATCGCGAGAGCTTGCTGAGGCCTGTGAAGCGATAGACAAACAGCGTTTAGCGGAGGAGTTTACAACACCGCGTCTCGCGTGGAAATTTATCCCACCTGGTGGACCACACTTTGGAGGCTGCTGGGAACGACTAGTGCGATCCGTCAAGAAGGCGATGAGCGAAATACGGATGTCTCGGCTACCAACCGACGAAGTGTTAACGACTGCATTAACGGAGATCGAAGCGATGCTTAATTCTCGCCCTCTTACACAGGTACCACTTGACAGCGAATCCGAGCTTCCTTTAACCCCGAACCACTTTCTGCTAGGGACAGCTAACGGAGAGGCACCGAAAGCAGTATTCAGTGACGACGTCGCTACCCTAAAAACCACATGGAAGGTATCAGAGGTTATGGCTAATCTCTTCTGGAAGAAGTGGGTAGCATACTACTTACCGACCTTAACGCGCAGAGTTAAGTGGCATCATCAGGTTCGTCCGATTAAGGAGGGCGACATTGTAGTGATCGTGGATCCAAACCTTCCCCGAAACACTTGGCCCAAGGGACGGGTAGTGGCGGTCATCCAGTCGAAGGACGGGCAAGTCCGGCGCGCAACCGTAGCTACAAGCACCGGAATCTACGAACGGCCGGCCACGAAGATAGCCGTGTTGGATGTACAACAGGAAAATAATACTTACCCGCTGGAGATCAACAGTCGACAGCACTAAGAATAACCCACGAAATGGTAAGCGAAAACACATGGTCACGACACAACAACAATAACGAACTGAAGAGTCAAGAGCTTCCGGGCAATTGACTGGGCGGGAGAATGTTATTGTTTAACACAGGAAAACATCGAATGTCAGCGCAAGTGTCAAGCAGTGACATTTGACCCACGTTACTGCTCGACTGTGGGACTGCTCGACTAACGATGAGGATCGAGCAAATCGCAAGCCCGCGAATTTGCAATGGTGGAAAGGCCATAAAAGGGAAATTTGGGAAAGCACTTTCTTTTTTCTCGTCATCACCGCGGAACCAGAAGCAGTGGAATTTTTTTAACCACTTTGTTATAGTAAATTTACAGTACCACCGTTACGTACTGCGTTAATAGAATTCAATAAAGTGAAGTTAAGAGAACCTAACTAACGCCGCGAGTGAATCATTTCGGGATAAAAAAATATATATAAATATCACCGGACGTTGCTAACGCAACAAGGGCCAAGAATGAAAATTTTAGTTTTTGCATTAAAAGACACACAATCCACTATCCCAGGCCAGGAATGTGAATAACAATTTTCGTGTGAAACAGCAGTCTGCTTTCGGCACACAATCGCAAAGCGGTAGCAAGGGCCCCGTATACCCCGTCAAACATTGCGAGGGTTGCGAAACATTTAATGTGCTCGAAATCTTATGGTATTTTAAAAAATCGTTTATTTTTATTCATGGAATTTTTTTGGCGGTAGTATTTGGCGAAAAGATCACTATTTAAATTTTTGTGGATTTTTGAAAAAAAAAATGTCAAAATTCAGGTGTTTAGTATGCTACAAATCGCACTGTTATACCTGCTCTCGGGGTGCTATAATAATAACTGCTAAAACTAGGGGTGAAAAAACTACCAAGGCTCGCAAGCTCTTTAATGCGAGGGCTCTGGGGCGGTGAACTTGTATGGCGTGCGAGCCCTCGCGCGCCCTCGCAAATCGCTGTCAATTGCATGGCGGGACAAGAACAGGACGGTTCATCCCAGCCAAGAGCGCACACAATGACATCGATTTAACCATTTCTCAAATGAAACCTCAACCCACTGAAGCACCGTTGACCAAACGACCTTCCTAGGCTTTTTAAAGCGGCGCGAGCTTGGTGTCATTTTTTCCTGCTAATTTCTCCGACTACGAGACGGTGTATTGAAATTTGGTTTAAAGGCCTTTAAATTTGTGTCTGTGTATGATGTGTGCTTGTGGCTGTTGTTACGGGTTGTCTTTGTGGTTAAACGCAGCGTTCTGTTCTGTGTTTCGTGCATTGGATTTTAGCAACAAGTGTCTCCGCGTTTTTTTTGGTGAGCTCGTGCACCGACCATCCACGCCAAGACACCAAATGAACGGAGCCTATTATTGACGGGGCCTCCTTACCGACGGGGGCCCTTTCCGACGGGGCCCCTTCATCGAAGAGTCCACATAATCGTTGGGCCCCGTAAATCACCTTTGAGTTTTGGCTTCCGTATAGCTGTAACGGTTTTTGATCATGTCTTCACGCTAAAAGTTGTATGTAAAAAGTGATAAAACATAATTTTAATATTAACATGGCCCAGATCCCCTTTAGACATTTGAATACCACCCCTTCCCGATTGCCCCTATTTGTCAGTTGACCACAAAAGTGGAGTAGGGCCCCGCGTGAAAATTTAAGTTTTTGCGTTAAAAGCAGGCACGCTCCACGATCTCAGGTTTGAGATGTGAATATCATTTTTCACGTGAAAACAGCTGTCTGTTTTCGGCATACATCTGCAAAACAAGTATAGGGGCCTCCAGAGAGAAGCACAGACACGTTTCATCCAAGCCAAATTGAAAAGCGCGCACATCGATATCGAAGAAATCGTTTCTCGAATGAAACTTCTACCCACTGGAGCACCGTTGCTTGTTTGATGTTAGTCAATTTTTCCTGCTAATTTTACCGGCTACGAGCCAGTGTATTGATATTGTGTTTCGGGGCTTTTAAATTTTTGTTAGGGTGTGTTGTAGTTGTGTAACGGGTTTTCGGTGGTAGTTAAGCGCAGCGTTCTGTGCATTCCATTTTTGCAGCAAGTTGCTCTGCGTGGTTTTGGGTTTGGGTGTCTCGTGCACAGGCCATCCACACCAGCAAAAATTGACAGTTTCTCGCTCTGTCCAATACTTTGCGCCAACAATGGGGCCCTTTCCGTTTGAAGCTCGTAGGCTGAAATTTCAGCCTGTCAGCTGTTTGCATTGTATAGCAGTTTTCGAGCAGCTATCTAATTGAGTATAATATACAGGTGGGCTTATCCCAAGGTGTATGAATTTAGAAGGCTGATTTTTATCGCTTCTGCTTCTGAATGAAGATTGTAGGAGTGTTTTGAGTATTCGTCAAGCCTCCAGAAAGCTCATTGGAGCAAAAGTTTTCACTCGTTCTGTCAAAAAGTGAAATTCACATTTGGTTATAAAAAATGCTATGAGACCACCTGGACTACATACACTTTGATTCCAGATTCGATCACCTGATTTCTTTAATGCACCTTGGGATAAATGTAAACAAACCCGTGTTTTCGAGCAGATACTCGAATCTAATTCTAGCTTTTGGGCTAAAATTTTCTAGACTGAAAATCGCAGGCTAGTTTTTTGTGTGGTTTTGTATGGATTGTTTACATGATTTCAGCCTCCAACTGTCAAACTCCATACAAAAAACTAACTAGAATTGTGAAGGCCCCCAATGATGAGGTATTGATTTGAGCTGTGCGCGCGTGTCGCACCGTTCTTTGCTTGCGACTTTGATGCAAGTATTGGCAGATTTCTTAGAACATTTAATGTGCTGCTTTGAGTAGTTTGGGGCCCCAGTTTTCTACAGTTCGGGGCCCTCCACAAAATACAGTGAGTGAAGCGATGGGAAAAATGACTGCGATGGGGGTGGGTGGGAGGGAGGTAGAATCGATACGAAGTCGAACATCCACAATGACGGGGGCCCCTAGATCGCCGGGGCCCCTGGCGGCCGCCCAGTCCGCCCACCGTTTAACGCGCCACTGGGTGGCCTGAGCTAAAGGTCTATTGGTTGCACGAAGAGAATTTCTTATAAACTGTAGTTTGTTTTCATATCAAAAAGCGGAGAGTAAAGGAACCAAAACGTGCAGCAAATTATGTACGTTGCTAGTAAGATATTGTTCGTCACATATTTGTCCATACTGGATGAAAAATGTTCCCAACATTTTACCAGCTATGTGAATTTTTTTGTATTCATTAGATGAGAGGATCGTGACTGCACAAAAAAGTAGTAGAAAATGTTGTAACCCACCTTTTGATGGAAACACCTTTTCCAAAACCACTAATTCAGCGTAGTGTAAAAATGATGCTAGCTCAGTACCTTTCCAATTTTTTGATTCATCTAATCGTCTAAACCTTCTATGTATTTCTGATGGCAATTCTACACCTACTAGGTGCTCTGATACACTATCGCATTGCATACCAGGCCATTTGTAACATTTCCCTAACTTGCCATCTTTCCATCCAAATAAAAGTCTTTTCAATATACCTAAGTAAAACAAATGCAGGGATTCTGAAACTATGCCATCTCTCATTATATCGATGTCAGGTATTTCTAAAAGAGGAGAGAGAATACTTTCACATGATCTGGGTATGCTTCGGCTCGAAATTCTTTTTCAGTACGAAGAGGGGCATTAATGCTTTTAAAAAACATTGTATTTGAAAGGGGACTAAACTCCCCTTCGCAAGTATATTTGAGGCATCCATGAGTAGCATTTAAATACGCACATCCTGAGAAATGATAGAAAATTTAATATTCATTATAAATCATGTGTGGTGGCAATTTCAGGCTTTTGGTTATTTGGGTGCAGAGCAAAGATCCCGCAACGAAATGTAAACAAACCGCAAAAAATTAAGACAACACCAATTGAAACTGACACAAAGAGTGTGGATCGGCCCACAGCTGCCCAGGTCGCATTTTCGAACTATCACTGGTTTTGTTGCGTACGACCTCATTGTAAAGTAAAAGCATATACAGGCGTCCCCCGAGTTACGACCCCCTCGAGTTACGACGATTCGCAGATACAACGATTTTGATTTTGACATTTAAAAGTTGTAATTGAGACGAAATTGATGTATTTTTTTGAATTTCTTTGCTGATAATCGTTACAAATACATTTCCACAGATTCTACAACTCCCCGGTCTTGAATATCTATATTGTGCAAACGGCTTTTGGAGGAAACTTATACATTATCGTACATTATTTTAAATAAAATACACGATTTCATAGATTACGACTCTTCAATTTCAGTTATAAACTTTATATTCACAGATATTCGACATACGACTATTTCCACTTACGCCTTCCTTTGGGACATTTTTTCGGTCCCAAATACAGTCGTATCTCGGGGGACACCTGTATGCGAATGTAGCGAAGTAAAATAGGGGAAGATAGGTAAAGACGGACACTGCGGGTAAGATGGACACTCCTCATAAATGCATCAAAATGGTAATTTTCGAAAAAATCAACAATGCAGGATCCTAACTTAAAGTTGAACAACACATTTGAGAACATTTTTGGTAATATATATGCAAAATTGGTTAAATCAGCGAACAAAATAAACTTTCAATCATGATCATCCTTGTGGATCTAATTTGGCTTCTACGGATCTTAAGCTCTACAACTTGTATTGTTTATATTTCCGGAAGTTTTATTTCATGAATGGGTTGTCGTGATCATTAATGAAAAAACTGGCGAAAGAACGAGGATAAAAGCAATACAAAATATTGTTTTCTGGTGGTTTAAACATTCTGACACCAAAGCGGGAAAGACGGACACCTTGTTGTAGGGAAAGATGGACACCAAATTTATTGATTTTTTTACTTCTTATATCAATTGGTGATGAATATATTTCTTCAAATACCTTAAATAAGGCTATTCCGGTGCTATAAATCAATCATTAACTAGAGAAAGTATTTAAATAATCGAGAAATGAAACACCGGTCAAAATAGTAGCCACTCGTTATGCTATTACACGCTCGACGCTGATGAGGCGCTTCACGAAATCCAATATCTTGTCACGACTTGGACAACTTTTAACAATAAAAAGATGATGCATTGATACGACATTGTTCAGGAATAGATAAGAAATTCTATGGGATTACAAACATCAAATGTTGAATTTTGACATGGTGGAAAATGGATTAAACTATTAACAAGTCCCTCAAAAATTACTGGGGTCGTGGTCTTTTCGCGTAGTAATTTCCTTAAAGGCAGTTCTAGACTGTTGTTCTGTAAGCTGGAGCAACGTCAGCTGTAAGTGCGCGATATTTCAATAATGCTTTAGATTCTGCATTCTACGATATATTAGAAGTGGTGCTTACAATTTCTAAAACCACAGCTGAATGAATCGTCGTTGCAATAGGCCAAAAATTGGTTTATAAACGTACCAGGACGTGGAAAGCGATAGAATTTGTTAAAATACTGTAAAACTCTTCACTTTCCAACGATTTCTACAGGTGTCCATCTTACCCTTCATGGTGTCCATCTTTCCCATATCAGGTGTCCGTCTTACCCGAACATTTCAAAACCGCACGAAAAAAACCATGTTTTTCATTCATGAAAAATACGCAAAAATCGATGGAAACTTAAAAGTTTTAACAAATTTTCTGATAAAACATGAGTGTAAGATAATATATGCACATTTTCAAGATCGTTGCACTTATATATCCCTAGATTTTTACCATTTCCCTTAACGTGTCCGTCTTTACCTACCTTCCCCTACTTCAAGTTAAAACAAAGTTCAGGTAAACACATATCAAGCAAAACATGCCATAGCGCGTATATAACAAATATCAAGCAATAGCGCGCGCTTCAGAAACGCAACAAACATAAACAGGTAGTCAACCGTTCACACGGTTCAAACGAGGAAGTAACCTTACGCAATTCATAAAACATATGTACATGTCGCATTAAGTATAATTAAAAACTTGTTATCAAAATTGTCATAGTTATAGTTAGCTGACCTATATACGGTCAGCAACTTAATAGCATATAAGAGATGAGAACCTAAATAAAGCAAGCGCATTCGAACACAAACCTCAGGATCGCTCGTTTCTTAATAATCGGAGGCGCTCTCCGGTCGACGAAGGAAAATTATATTCGAATCGGTGTAAAGCATCGGCGTTGGGCGCTGCGACGGAGCAACAGATCCACCAGCAGCATAAGGTTTATTTACAGCGCACAATTGAGGTTATACCGTTTAAACCGTTTAAAGTTTGTAACATTCAATCAAAAAGGAAATTAGATGGAATTTGACACTTGATGTTTTAAAACAGTACAATTTGCTCAAAGAATTGTCAAATTTAGAAAACCGCGTATCTCCGATTCCGCGTATTAGAGGCTCTGTGTATCTCGCCTGTATCTCAACGCGAGCGCCATCTTCCGTGCAATCCATCGAAAATTCGGTAAAAAATACGGCAAAAAGAACTTATGGCAAAAAAGAACTTATAACCCAGGCTGGACGCAAGTCTTAAAATTGCATGCGGTAAAAATAACTTATGGCAAAAATAACTTACAACCCAGGTTGCACGCGAGTCTTAAAATTGCATGTTAAATTAGTCAAAAAATAGTCAGGATTGGAGCTCGGATTATGTAGAACGATGTTAAATCATTAAATTTAAACAAAATTGATTTTATCGCACTTTATTTCCCAATCGGAGTAATATTTTCAGTGCTTTTGCATGCAATTTTAAGACTCGCGTGCAACCGGGGTTATAAGATCTTTTACCCGCAATGTTTGTTGTATCCTACCAAAGGACCAATGGTAAGCCCCAGGTCCTGCCAACGTTATACGTGAAAGTTGACTGGTAGGTCCTGGAACCATCGATCTGAATGTGCTCACAACAAGTTTTCAAATGCCTTTACAATCCTTCCATGGTTGCCGTAGGTGAGCTTCTATGGCTGCGAGTAGGAAATGTCTCACAACTGTGTGAATTGTAATATTGTGCTATAGCATTATGCCACGCGGTAGAAGCAAGCTGGCTGTGGAGCTTTCATTGGACTGCGGTAACCGGTGTAATTATCCCAAAATATTTTAGTTAATTTTATTGATTAATCATGTCTGCTTGTGACTACGTGGCAGTATTTATTTAGTTTATTACATATACAGATGGATGCCACACGAAAACAACTCAAAATGATTTTTTTAAAGAAAAAATCGTCGGTATCAGTTTGAAGCTGTTTTTATAGGTATATGAGTCGAGTTGTCGAAATCCTTAAAAGAGCGGTATGTTACCAACGTCACATGAAGCGTAAACTCATAAAGTTTACGCTTGATTTGTATGGGAGAGCTTAGACTTCCCGTCAAAAGATCAAAGGGTGGTATGGCTGAAATCCATGAAAATGTACTCTAATGCTTACGCTTCGTGTGACGCAGGTATGGCCTGTGACAGTTCAATGCGATTTCATCAGACCCTTCTGTCACACGCTATTCCGGTCCATATTGCGGCTATTTTCATGATTTTAATTGTTTTACAATTATACATGATTAATTTCATGTTGTTCCTACATATCCTACATAATTACATTTATCGATAAAATCGGATGCAACGATCCGACGGAATAAAAAAAAAACATGGAAAAAAGATTTGATTCCGTCGTACGATGAAATCTGTCAAATTCCATATAATATGTTGACAGGCCTTCCGATAGAATCGTATCCGATGAAGCACTGCCACGGGCCTACATGATTGCAAACCTCCACAGTATGCTCGCTAAAGCCCGGCAGTTGACGGCAACAAGTTGCGGCAACATTTGTTCAATAGCTACATGTTAGGATATTTATATTAATTTCATAAACTGTACGCTTAAATACTTAGAAAATGAATTAAAATTAAGTTGAAATTATTGTGTATCCTTTGTGGTATGCAAACGCTAATGAAAATATTCCTGCAACATCTAAACGTGAAACAAACCGATTTGTTTCTCTTGCTACAAAAATGTTCCCAAAAATGAGATTGAATGTTCGTCCATACAATTTGGTAACATATGTTCCCGCAACATTTGCATAGACCCGGGCCTAAGCGATTGAACTATTCCATCACGATCCATATGGTGGTTAAACCTATTACAGGTGTCCCCCGAGATACGAATGTATTTGGGACCAAAAAAATGTCCCAAAGCAAGGTGTAAATCGAAATAGTCGTATGTCGAATATCTGTGAACATAAAGTTTGTAACCGAAATGGAAGAGTCGGAATCTAGGAAATCGTGTAATTTATTTAAAATAAAGCTCGATAATGTATTAATTTTACTCCCAAAGCCGTTTACACGATATAGATATTCAAGATAGGATAGTTGGAAATGTGTGTGAAACCGTTATCAGCAAGAAATTCAAAAAAAACATCAATTTCTTCTCAGTGACAGGTTTTAACTGTCAAAATCAAAATCGTCGTATCTGCGAATCGTCGTAACTCGAGGGGGTCGTAACTTGGGGGATGCCTGTACAGGCATGTTGTTAAACAACAAACTCAAAACTCTGGGAAACGTATAAGAAACATTAATTGCGTTAGTAAGACGATGTAAAGTTAAGTGCAGCGAGTGCACACTCATGAACACTGCGGTACAGACATGTAGTACATTGAAGAAGGTTTACTATACATTACAATCCATTCTTTATGCTGAGTATTTTGACAGTTCTGAGTCTCGTGAGCAAAGATAAAACGCACATCTTACGGGATGAAAAAATAAGCGAATTCATTAAATGAAAAGTGAGCATCTACCGATGCTTTACATCACGGCAGGGTTCGTGTTGTCAAAACGAAAAAAAAACACACAAGTTATGCACACAAAAAATAAAAGTAAGTTTGTCGGAACGATTCCAGGGAAGGTTGAGAGATCCGACAGCTTTAGGTAATCAGAAACCAACGTTAGAGAAATAATTCGAAGGTAAGGGCAGGAGTTAAAGGAATTGGTGACTATCCGTGGCGTTTAAGCTGTCCTCCAAAAAAAAAAAAAAAAAAAAAAAAACTGTGTAAGTGCTATACCTGTGTCCACGTTTGTGTGTATATTTTTTGTACTTCTGTTATTGTTATTGTTTAACTGTGATCAGTAGGAGGTTAACGGGGGTTCACACAGAGGGGAAGGAGATAAAAGAACGAGCTTGGCTGTTAAAGACTAGGGGTCGTGAGCAGGTAAAGCGAAGCGTAGACGACGGCTAACAAATGAAAACGTTCACCATTCCCGTCTATCCGGCAACGCAACATAGCCGACAAGCGTCACAGTAGGTGAGTATGTCTAATAGGAAGAGCGTGGAAGGGTGATGTATACATGTGAAGAGAAGTAGCGGCGTAGCAAAACGATAGCATGAGGTAGCGGAAAAGAGCCCATTTTCTCGCTCTCTCTCTCTCTCTCTCTCTCTCTCTCTCTCTCTCTCTTTCTCTCTCTCTCTATCTATCTCTCTCTCACACACTCTCTTTCTCTCTATATACATATATAACTATCTCTATCTAATATCCTCTTTAGATCTATCTCTCTTCTTTTCCCGCTTCCCTGCACAACACACACTCGCCCGTCACTCACCACACACTCCATTTACAAACCTAACGCGAAGCGGAATCACTCCACGTGGAGTTAATGCCAAGCAAGATTACACCAGCCTCTGACTCGGTGGGCCAATGAAAATCAAGCATTCGTCGACTATTTATGAAAAGAAACCAATATTTTTTGCCTCGCCTTTGGGTTTGTCAAGTGGAAATGCAGGGTAGCAAACGAATAAGAGTAGGTTGGAGCGGAAGCACCACTCCTCAGATATCTCCTTACCGCCTCATCATATTTCACACCGACATACCATTTTTGTCCCGCGTGCCCACAACCCCAATCAACCACCAGCGACATACAGGCATATACATACCGTCCTTTCGCTCGCTCTCAACCAATCTTTCCCTCTACCGTTGACCAAGGCAAACCAATCATTCTAGATCTCGTGCTTATCCTCCCTTCTTTTCCGTTACCTCCTGCACGTCATGTCGTATACGTCCTTGTGCCACCGTTCCTTCCTATCGAGCTCTTCTAAACTGCTTCTCACACCCCATGTAGCGTCTCTTCCCACCCAACAAATTCATCCCATCACCTCTCACATTCCCGCCTCATGAACTATGCACACATTTCAGTCGTTGCTGCTCTATGCATTGCTTTCCATTCCTAACCGCCTTTATTCTTCATCCGCCCTTTCGCCCAATAATTTTCCCGCGTTTTTCGTTCCTTTGAAGAGCTTCACCTTCCTCTGTGCGCCCTTCTGCGAGAGACCACAGAACGCAAACCCAAAAACCTCATTCCTTGCAGGGGCTCTCCATTGGGGTTTTTCGAGCGAAAATGTATTTCTGGCATCGGCCCCCAGCACACATTACTTTCGTTCCTTCCATTTCCTTCCTTCGTGGTTGCCCAGTTATGCTTACTGACATGCGTGATGTTGCTGCTGGTTTGGGAAGAAATGTTAGTTTTTTGTATGTTCCTTTTTGAACATCATTTTTACTCTTTTCGGCATATAGAAAGTAGACCTGGGACCAGGTGATGGACCATGAGTTTTTGAATCGAATCATTCGGAGTATGCGGTTATTGTGTATATTTTATGTATATTAATAAAATCTAGAAGGTAAACCCGACAAGCTAGGTGGCAAATTGCGACCTGTTTTTCATTTTGGTTTTGACATTTTTTTACTATCACATTAACATCTCAAAATCAACTGCGACAGACAAAGAAGAATGGTAGATTTTAAGTACAGAATTAATTAAATTATTAAAAGAGGCGAATGCCAATCGGCTCAAAGTCTTTATAAAAATTACGAAAAAAAATCTGCGATAGAGCAAAACAAAAACATTTTTAAAAAACATAAACTGTAAAAATACATGGTAGGAGTTCACAATACTAGCCAGTTTTTTATATACTGATTTTGACAGTTGGCAGCTTAAATCATGTCAACACTCCATACAAAAAATGTAAACAAAATACCGATTTGTCGCATGATTGATAGCAGCAGCTCACGATTTTTTTATACATATTTTGTTTAAAAAGGCAAAAAAATGGTTTGAAATGATTTTTCAACATTCATTAAAAATATAATAATAATTTTAAACAAAAAGATGAAAAACAACCTAATTTTTTAGAGATGATTGTTGTTACACAATTGATGAAATTTAATATAATGAAACACAATTGTCTATTCCATACGGAAAACACATCCCGAACTATTAATTTTGTTCCATTAACAGGTTTCAGATTGCTAAATTAATTTATTAAAGCGAGCACGATTATAATAAAATACAATCCTACACCCAAGAAAAATTCCCCATACCTTATACATTTCTTAAAGCATTCTTTATTATGAGTGTACTAAGCCATATAGTTTTAACATGTCTTTTGAAGATCCTTAACAGTCTTTAAAGTGGTTAAACCTTTGAAACGTTCTGAAGATTCTTATAAGACTGTCTGTTAAAAGTATAATTTGAGATTTGATGGCTGGCGTTAATCAACCTGTAAACGTATTCTTTAGCACATTTAAAGATTTGTTATTTGAGACTAAGGCATCAAAATCAATTGATCTTATTGAATCTTGCTTCTCGCTTCTTCTTCTCGCTATATATAAAATCGAAAATAGAGAGAGAGAGAAAGAGAGAGAGAGAGAGAGAGAGAGAGAGAGAGAGAGAGAGAGAGAGAGAGAGAGAGCATTCTTAGCAACGCGCGTTGCTGCGAAAAGAATTGCTCCCTGCACCATTGCTAGCCCGCAAGTGATGAGGGCAATGGTTAATTAGATTTTTGTTTGCACATTTGAACTTGAAATCACATGGTATTGGAAATAATGATTTTTTTAATAATTAAAGATGCAAGTTAGCCAACTGGTGATTATGTGTCCCACCTCATACCTCTTCCATTATAAATTAAGATATTCAAGACAATATTTAAACAATGTTTGAAAACCATGCAAAGTAGGTTAATTGTGAAATGGTTGATATTCCAATTAAGTCAATCATTCATAAAGTCAACCATACTAATTGTTGGTGCTTAAGCACCTCGAGTACTACATACACTATCGGCAGATAAGTGTGGTAAAGAATATCCTGAAGAAAAAAAAAACCAATGCTATACCCTGGACGTTGAACATGTACACTCCCTCAAATCTACTACTTCACATTATTGGCTGAGTCGGGACCGGGAAAACACATGACAAAAAAGGCAGATGTAGGCGAGAGACCCTAAGCGGCCATATACTAAAAAGCCTTGCTGAAATTTCGAGCGAGAAAGCGGCGTAAATATTGACGGCTTGAAAGTTAAAGTTGAAAATTTTAAAGACAAAGTTAAAGTTGAACGATTTACTCGCGGGCGAGAAGAAATACTTATTTCCGGCTGTCCTTCCGGCTGTCCTTCCGGAACAAAGCATTAAAGGGATCGATGGTTCATTGCGTGACATGGCTGCAATACACTGCACGTAAGGTGGGCAACTTTGCCCACTGCATTAAGCCAGATCAGCATCGACTGCAGAATGATCAGCAATCGAAATACGCCCAAGAGAATCTTCTTCTTCTTCTTTTGGCACAACAACCGCTGCCGGTCAAGGCCTGTCTGTACCCCCTAGTGAAAGTGGGCTTGGCTTTCAGTGACTTTTTGTTACCGTAGCAGGATAGTCAGTCCTACGTATGGGGTCACGGTCTTTTCGGGGCTTGAACCCATGACGGGCATGTTGTTAAGTCGTTCGAGTTGACGACTGTACCACCAGACCGGCCCATAGTTAAGGATACGTCAAATTAAAAGCAAAATCTGAAAGATGTGGGGCGTAAAGAGCATATAAAGTGGCTTGAGAATTTGGTTAATTGATCTGGGAGGGCTATAACAGTGTTGAACCATCCCTTTCTATAGCAGCATAGATCGGAATACCAGAACTACAAAGTAGGAATAATTATATGCATACCCTTGAATTTTCTTATTTGGCGCAACAATAACAATTGTCTCATACACAAATACCAATTCCATTTAATACTTCAAAACCAGTTTCAGAAAAATAAAATAAAATTTTGATGGCGTTTTTGGAAACGACCCTCATTAAATTTCATTGGCCGCTAATATTTACATTGAAATTGTTCTAAGCATCTATTATTTATTACCTAACGTATGAAATATAGGTCGAAAAAAGAGTAGAAATGGAATTCGAACCACGTGCGATATCATATTTTTGTAGTTCAATCTTACATTTATGGGCACAAAAAACAGAACATGGATTGGAGCAGAAATGAGCATTTCGGAATTGTATGTTTTTAAGTACGCAATTGGAATTGGATCTAAACATGTTGTATATGCACTAGCGGCCACTACACATCAATACGTTAATCAATGAACACGTTGTTGAGGTTACTACTTAGTGCATAATAATAAAAAAATCATACATCTGTGTCACCAAAGGCATACAACGTATCAGGTCTGTTGAAAATCGAACCTGTTGCATTCCTGCAGAACTTTCTGTTATATCCAAATGGCCACAAAGCTCGCTATTGCTATTAACGCGAATAAGCTATTAACGCAAAACGTGGATAAGCCGAGCATCTTTAACTTCTGCGTAAGTTGTATTTTCTATGCACGGGATTCTCATAATCTATGCACGGAATAAAACTGAGAAAATTGCGATTATGTAAATATGCGATTATCAAGTCCCGCGTATCTCTGACACTGCCTGTATGCGGAGAGTCTTAAAACTTGTTAGTCTGCACTAGTGATGGGTAAATTCAACAAAAATCCGGAATCGCTTCCAAATGACTCCGCCAAAATAAGAAGCGGTTCCGGAAGGTAGGTGCAAAATTCTGTAGCAATGTAGCAATGCTCGGAAGCGATTCCGAGTCGTGGGTGCGATTCCAATGACCCATCACTAGTCTGCACACGCGCTTCCTAAATCTATGTACTGTTTAAAACGATCTTAGCCACACATATTGCACTACAAATCAACTGAACTTGTGATCAGGAAAGTCCTTCTGATCTTAAGCCAATGAAATTCATTTTTATTCATATGATTGTTGATTTTTGTGTCCAATATGTGTCCGTCATGTTGATATTTTGATAAACAAATTCATAGCTTACATGACAAAGCAAAAATTGCAATTTCCAAAACACTTTTCACGTCATGTTTATTATGACAAAGCTTTTGGTGCAAATTGGGGGCGTTTAAAACAAATCTGTATTTTTTAAATATTATAATTTTTAACTAAAAGGTGCTAATTATTGAAGCGCTTTGATATTGTTCTAATTATTATAATGTATTTCAACAGTGAAATTTTCTTGGAATGGATGTTTGCTCTTACGCGAGGGATTTCATCAGAAAAAATTATCAAGACAACATAATAATGCTCTAATAATTCTCAATCATTATTATGACGTCATATTCGATGCTTCATTGCCGTCTCAAGAACATACCATAGCAATATGCTGTAATTTTGATAGTTTATTTGCGCCTCACATCTTAAAGGTCCAGAAATGGTTTTAACTAGTAGTCTTAACAGAGTTATGTAGATGGGCGCTTTCAGTCTTAAGTGAGTTTTGTTATAGTCGTATTAGGTCATACACGACTTTCAAATACAAAAGGAAGATTTAATAGAATAACCGTAGCAACATCGTTTAAATTATGATAAGATTTAAAGTATTCCTTGCGACACACTTATGTAGATAAGCTTTAAAAATAAGCCTACAATAAGTTTTACAAATAAACAAAAATTCAGTGGATGTTTCAACTAAAGTTAACTATTAACTAAATGCTTTTAAAATTAAAACAAATTAAATTTCCTATCTAAAAAATATGGCTGCTCTGGATTTAATTTTAATGTGACGAATGAAATAAAGTACAAACAAGAAATCAGAATGAATTCAAATGAATAATGTCAAGAAATACTGATTTTTAAAAATATACAGATATCCAATTGTTGTACACTGACAAAATTCAAAATTCAATTCAAAATTGCACGTTAAAGTGTGCAAGTATTGCAATTTTTTTTAATAGAGATATGAAATTTGTTATTCATATATGAAGATTCACAAAATTCCCTGGCATATTTTTCTAAATTTGAAACAAAATGTTCAGTGTTCAAATTTTTTCGGCATATTTGCTGTCAGCCAATAGTTCGGCAGGTTTTGTTATTAAGAGAACCAGATCGGTAAAACAATGAAAGTGTTGTTTTAATGAAAGATTCTTTGGTTGCAGAATTTATTCTAGCCCGCTTAAAATTATTAAATCACGAAAAACAAGTAATTATCTACTTTAAATGCTGCCGAAAATAGGTACACGGTAAATGTTGATTTTTGACAGATCAATGCTGTGGGCTCCTGTCGAAATTTGAAACAATAACAAATTTTGGATTTGGTTGAATATTTCTTTTAAACTTGATCAGATCACTTAAATGTGTATGTCACACATAAAACGACTTTTCTTGTTTCAAATATCCCTGATTTCACTATAAATAATCCAATAACTTGAGAGAAACGTAATAATTTGTGAGCCAGTTGAAGCCGTACTCTGCAGCCGCAAGACTGTCTCTTTTCTTCAATGCCTACTTTGTTTGGAAAATTGGCAACATAAAATTAATAATTTAAGTACATTTCAACACCAATCTTAGGAAAGTGAGACTGTTTTAAATTTTTTGTCTACCTATTTGCATTGTTTCAAATATTTTCCGATCCATATTTGCTTTGCCGAAAATAGGAGCACAGCTTGCCGAAAATATGAACAAAAACAATGTATGCATTTGGACGAATATCTCTAAAAATTACATTTAAATTGGCAAATAAAAAATAGCACAACTTAATATGATAGTTTATCGTTCAAAAACTTTCATGAAAAGTAATAAAGATTGTTTGTGTTCAAACAGTTTTTGTGAAACTGCTGCACTAACCTGCCCGATAGTTGTACAGTTATCATAAGTTTTTTTTTTACAAAATGTCAAAATTATGGCTGCCATTATTTTTAGAGGACCAATTATAGAGGTTTAGCCTAGAAATTCATTCATTTTGATCGAAATCAGTCAAAATATTTTCATTGGTGTTTAAAACATCGAAAAAAGTTCTTTCGAAAAAGTAAAATAGTGGAGTATTCGTTAGAAAAGATTAATATTTAAGTAAAAATGCTTCCTTTCATCAATATTTTATAAATGTTAGGAAAACATTTTGCAAGAAATGGGCAATAATTACGTGGTGTGCAACAATGGGAAAATTACCCTACATACAGGAAGTTCATTTCAGCCAGGTTGTACAGAAATTTGATCAGAGACGAATGCAGCCGCGACACTCAAAGTCCCTATAAATAAAACAATCAACCATCAAGGATTTTTTTTTTCTAAAATTTATAGTTTGATCGCAAAATAGTAATAATCCTTGCCCTTGCAATTGATGATGCATTATAGAGGACACGATTTTTATTTCAATGTTTCTATGAGTTTTTTTCAGCAATCGAAATAAGTAAACGGGATCATCAATCAAAAAAGGGCTCAAATTCTGAATTGCTCCTAAAAAAATCAATGAACTTCTTTAAACCCATATGGTGTCATGCAGTAGTACTTTAAAACTATGACTTTTACTACGTAGGGTTGGCTTTCAATGACTTTTGGATTAGCCCCCATAGCAGGATAGTCAGTCCTACGTATGGTGGCATGGTCCATTTGGGGCTTGAACCCATGATGGGCATGTTGATAAGTCGTACGAGTTGACTGTACCATATAAAGCCTCGCTTCTTCTTCTTCTTCTATTTGGCGTAACGTGCTACGCGGACATGCCGGCCTATACAGGCTTTCGAGACTTATGTCATTACCACGTAGCCGGATAGTCAATCCTTGCTACGAGGGGACGGTCCATTCTGGGCTTGAACCCATGACCCCATGACGTGTATGTTATTGAGTCATTCGAGTTGACGACTGTACCACAGGATCGCCCCTAAAGCCTCGCTTACAATTCATAAATTCACGGCTGAATGAACCATCGTTGCAATTGGTCTAGGATTGGTTGGGGAACCTGTGGCAAAATGGTTTGGTGGGGCGAAATGGTAACCTGCATTTTTGCAAATTGACACGTTCATAATGAATTCTAATGATTGAAAAACATCAAATACAACGTTCAAAGGCCACTTTGAACGTTTCATAACTTAAGATTTCAAAATACACCTGTTTCCAGCTACGTTCAAATCACAAACCGCCTGCTTCGAATCGCTTGCCACTACGATCGAATGCGTGCATCCCCAGTTGAATCGCGTGCCAGTACGGTTGAATCGCGTTCCACTATGGTCAAATCATATGCCACAACGATCGAATTGTGTGCTGCTACCATTGGATTTCTGAAAGCAAGAGCATAGTAAACTGTTTGTTTACGTTTGAAAGCTGTTTCTTTCTTCGCCGACGGCATTTCGTTTGTAAAATACTAATAAAAGGGAATTATTCTCTGATTATAGGCAAACCCCACGAATATTGATTGAAACCATGGATTTTACCATCAACAACGAACACCGAATATTAGTTGAAAACAAGGATTTTACCATCAACAAGGGACCACGATATTCGTTGATAACAAGGATTTTACGTGTAATCAGTGAATAATTACCTTTTATTAGAATTTTACAAACGAATTGCCATTGGCGAAGAAAGAAGCAGCTTTCAAACGCAAACAAACAGTTTGCTAAGCCCTACCAGAAATCCAATCATAGCGGCACACGATTCGATCGTAGTGGCACACGATTCGACCGTAGTGGAACGCGATTCAACCATGGTTGCACGCATTCGATCGTAGTGGCATGCGATTCGAAGCAGGCGGTTTGCAATTCGATGCAAATGGCACGAGATTGTGACGTAGCTAGAAACATGTGTAAATAATTTGATTCGCAAATTGATTAAAAAAAAAATTTCATCTTGGCACATTCAATCGTCACCAGATCTCGTATGAGTTCATACACGAACCGCGATTATCTCGCCTGCCTGTCAGATTTTATAACAAAATGTACAGTACAAGTTATACCGCGGAAATCTCGGTTCGTCTATTTCCAGCCTAAGATGTGAGGCGCAAATAAACTATCAAAATTACAGCATATTGCTATGGTATGTTCTTGAGACGGCAAAGAAGCATCGAAAATGATGTCTTAATAATTATTTGAGCATTATTATGTTGTCTTGATAATTTTTTCTGATGAAATCCCTCGCGTAAGAGCAAACATCCATTCCAAGAAAATTTCATCATAGCACTTCAATAATTAGCATCTTTTTGGTTAAAAATTATAATATTTTAAAAATACAGATTTGTTTTAAACGCCTCCAATTTGCACCAAAAGCTTTATCATAATAAACATGACGTGGAAAATGTTTTGGAAATTGCAATTTTTTGCTTTGTCATGTAAACTATGAATTTGTTTATCAAAATATCAACATGACTGACACATATTGGACACAAAAATCAACAATCATTTGAAAACTTTTCTGATCACAAGTTCAGTTGATTTAATGGCGTATTTCAGGTACAACCCGTATAGTCTTATAGCATATCTGCTATACAAAACTTGACACACTTATCAAAAACAACCGAAACGCGCAAATTTAGTAGGAACTGTGTATGCACTATAACCTAAATCAGGAACAGTACATGCATTAAAACCCAAAACAGGAACTTAGTTGTTGAGTAATGAATTTGTACGGTATAAACGTATGACCTTCTGTCACTTGAATTTGTTGCTTGGGAATTGTATTGAGGGGACGAATGAAGGAAACAAGGAATAAAGAAGGAGTCTAGCGCAAGCGTTCAATCAGTACAGACGTTCCTCTCTCTACCAGTTGAGAAATTCACTAACTAAAACAGTGATCCATATGGCAGAAGAGAAACATTTCATTCATTGCGGTAGTTACTAGTGCAGGATTGTCTCTTTAAATTTTGGCGATTAGCCTACCACCAATCACAAATCTCTATCCTTTTCTGGCTTCATGGCGCAGGTGATGTACGGTTATCTCTTTGACTGATAGAGTATGGCTTGCGCTGTTATCAGTCACATAGACAGAATGTGTGTGTGTCCATACTAGCAAGAAGCAGGGAAGAGAACGCCGTTCTTTACCGGAACGAAAAGAACGCTGAGAGAAAAAGATTCAGATTTACCATGCTTCCTTTGTAGTACTAAATCGGTACATCGTATGAAAGAGAGTAGATGATCGGGCGTTCCAGACCGGATCGAAAAGAAAGCTGAGAGAAACAGGTTCAAAAAGATCCTGGATGCTTTGTTTACAGCAAATCCGCCCTTCAAATCAAAGATCAATTCTCTCAGTCGAGTGTTCTTGGCCGGATCGCAAAGAGCACTGAGAGCAATCAGTTGGAACGGATCGCACCTGGCAGGTTCGGAACGCAATGCGCATCGCTAGTATTGGTGCGTTTCGTTTCGCATTCAATAAAATCACTTGAATGTTTACCTGTGATCTTCTTTGTACAACTAAAAAATTAGGGTGCACGACAAGTTTAGCCATAAACAATAATTTATTGAACACCGTTTATCGACCCGTAGAATAGCGCTTTTCTTATAGTCAATTAAAGTGTACTACCGGACAATTGGAAACTCCGTTAGTGCACCGTACAGTATAATGTCAACCTTATGGAAACAACTTAACACTCTATGTATTTGTTATAGACCGATGATTCGATGCTTGTTGCTTCTATTGAGAAATATTAATTGAATAAGTGTAGTGTGCGTTGCAAAACATTTCTAATTTAAATCAATAATTAGAAGAATAAAAAGAGAAAAATGATCAATTTTAGTTCAAAACAAAAACAAATGTCTCCACCTTTAAATATCAAATGTACTGTATAGCGGGTTACTTAAGTAAAGCGTTTTTCTTTTAGCAGTAGAATAGTTATACAGTCAATAAACTATTAATTGTATAATAAAATAATAAAATAAATAAATAAAATAATTCAAATATAATTGAAACTGTGTGATTATTGCTCATCAAAGATATTTTTTTTGGCTCAACAACCGTTGTCGGTCAAGGCCTGCCTGTACCACTTGTGGGGTTGGCTTTCAATGACTTTTGGATTACCCTCCCATAGCAGGATAGTCAGTCCTACGTATGGCGGTACGGTTCATTTGGAGCTTGAACCCTTCACGGGCAGGTTCGTTCCGTTCCTCAATGGTCGGAACTATTCCCATCAGCTCTGCAATGGGATGGGATCCGAAGCCCCTCGAGGGATAATACAGGCTCTCCCATCCAACTTCTATTCCGACACGTCCTCGTCGTGCAGAGTGGTAACATGTACCACCACATATCCAAGCTAGGGTACACGGGCTTGACCCAACCCCTAGGGCGGATGGTGGCATATGGCGAACCAGGAGGGGGGGGGTATCCCGGGAAACCGGGTTCCTGAAAGTCGGGGGACAACTCGACGCTAAACAAAACGGTCACATGAGCGCGGGGCCAGTCAACCAGTCTCATGTATACAAAGACTACGGAAAGCTACAGAAGAATGCGAAACGAATTTCACGATACCGACCCTACGCAATGCCAAGCAAGAGGTGGAACGCTCTAAAAACAAGAATAATAAACTGGACAAGAAATACACTCCCACCACATCGTGGCAACACCAAATCTGGTTGGGGTGACGATGAATGCAGACAAGTGACCGAACGTAAGAATACTGCATACCGAACAATGCAGCAACGGCATAGAATGCGGGCATACGCAGAGAAATATTCACGGCTCAGACGCGAAGAGAAACGTGTTCACTGCTCCAAGCACCAAGCTTTGGAAGAGCAAAACGTGCGGGAACTCGAGCAAACCAGAGAGGCGTACGGACCGACACGAAAGTTTTACCAAGCGATAGCAGGTCACTGAAATAACGTTGTACCTAAGGTAACCTGCAGGATGCAAGGATGGAGATCTGGTCAGTAACCAGCCAGAGGTCCTCTCGCGGTGGGCTCAGTACTTTGATGAATTACTCAACGATCAGTTTAGCGAACAGCTAGAAGCGCCGCTAGCAGATAGTGTCATGCTACTGCCACCTAGCATAGAAGAAACACAAAAGGCTATCCGTCGGCTGAAAAATAACAAAGCACCCGGAACTGACGGAATTGCAGCTGAACTGGTCAAGAATGGAGGTGCACGACTAGAAAACCAGATTCATCAAATTGTTACTGAGGTGTGGGATAGCGAATCGATGCCTTGAGTTTAGAATCTCGGCATCATCTACCCCATATACAAGAAAGGAGACAGGTTGGACTGCAACAACTACAGGGGTATTACGGTGTTGAATACCGCCTATAAAATATTCTCCCTGATCCTTCAGGATCGTCTTGTCCCGAAAGTCGAAGAGATATTTTTTAGTTTTTGCATATGGGTAGATATTATTTTTTTCTGAAATTTGAAGTCGTTACGATTTCTTAATCCAATGGTATTTTGGAATAAAGATGCGAAACTTACCCGTGTAGGCGGTCGTACACATGACGGTTAGTGCTTCCAAGTTATTTTTAATTGAGTGTATGCTCAGCTTGATCGTTTACCGTTCGTAGTTACGGGACATCTGTAGAAAATATAGACATGATATTTAAAAAAAGTTAACATGCTACAAATAAGCATTACACTATTACCAAGTGTGGTGTCGATTTTACCCCCATTGGCCACACAAGTCTTAGTGACATTTTATGCTGTAAAGTTTAATATAAAAATTATGCACTTTGATACAGAACTAATCAATAGTGTTTATAAAACAAAACTATTAACACAGAAACTGTAATTTTGTCGGACTAACATTACAATTCCTTAAGTCTCAAATGAAAAAATTAAATCGGCTGTCAATTAGAACCAACATGTGTTTATTTTGTTGTTTTCTGACAATTAACAGGTTTCTGATCACTGAAATGTGACTCAAATACTCGAAACACTTAATATAAATAATGTGTACAAATGTTTTTATTCAAAAAGTTCTATTAATACTAAAACGGCAAGGTGTCGATCTTACCCGCAGTGTCGAACAAACCCTGACTTCCCCTACAATACCTGATCTAGCAAGTGCATTAAGAGGTCGTTTTCAGTACACTGATGTACACAAAGGTTATCCGTGTAAAAAAATATTCGACCGCATGTCCTCGGCGCGGAACAGTGTGTTCGAGAATTGTGCCGCAGATTCAACATTGCACAAGGTTATTAGACTCTATACAGGTTACGACAAAAGCCCGTTTTGGCCGATTTCCAATAAAAAATGAATTAAAACTTTGACAGACAAATTGGAATGGTTTGTTTACAATTGGACTGGTTTGTTTACAATTAGTCTGGATTGCAATCATGCAATGGTATAGTGTTTGGTGTTCAATATTGTAAGTTTTAATTTATTTAATTATTTTGATTATTAATTTATAAATTAACAGTTGTGACAAGGGAGAAATAAGCAATACGGCCTTTTTGGACCATTACTCCTGAATAAAAAAAAACAAGGGAGAAATCGAGTAAGTGAGAATCCAAGACATGAGCTCATCGCGTGTTGGCCAACATTGGAACCTGGCAGTCACGGAAGCATGGAGACATGTCCTTCCATTTGGCAACAGGAGCTCTCGGGACATGGCTTTTTCTGGGAGTACTTATGTATCAAGGGTTTCACGTCGTCCCCGGACTGCCAGTGGTGTGTCGGTGTACCAGAGGATGCAGAACATGTGATGTTCGATTGTCCCCGTTTTGCTGGTGTCCGACAGAAGATGCTTGGCGAGGGTGGCCCAGATCTGGTTCGGCCAGGTACACTGGTGGACATAAAAATAGGAACTTTTTTCTGTGACCGAAAAACATAGTTCTTGTCGGAAATATTTGGTAGCCCTGAAAAGGACTGTTTAAGTGGTTGTTGGGAGGTGGTGTTGCGGTGTTCCACAGAGCGGAAACATATTCTAACGGTCAATGTGTTGACCGTTATTCGCTATCACTTCCTCACAGCGTAGGGCCATATCGCCGATGAGGTTACGGCATTCGCTTCTGTCTATGCGTTTCCACATAGCCTTGCAGCGTCTCCATAGCAAATCGGCAGAACGTGCATGCTTGAGAGTTGACCACAGATTCTCAATCGGGTTGAGGTCTGGACTCAACGCAGGCCACGGTAGAACTTGCACATCCTCGTTTGCCAAAAAACATTTAACTAATCGCGATGTATGCTTTGAGTCGTTATCGTGCTGAAAGATGTAATGCTCTTCGTCTCCGAATTTTTGTCGGGCGTGTGGCAACATCTTACGACGTAGTATGTTTCTATACCCTTCCGAGTTCAGTGTCCCTTTGATACGGAACAAAGGACCCGGGCCGTGCCAGGAGAAGCAACCCCACACCATTACGTGGCCGCCTCCGTGCTTTAGAGTTTTTATAGTATTTTTTGGATGATACGCCTGTTTAGGAAGGCGTCAGACGTATTTAGTGCCGTCCGAACCATCCAGATTGATTCTGGACTCATCCGAAAAAATTATTTTGCTCCACCAAAAGATGGATGCAGCTAAATGCTCTTCGGCAAACCGAATGCGCGCTTCTACGTGGTGCGGCATTAGCTTACGAACCTTTCGTGGTTTCCGGGCACAGAACCCACCGGCGTGTAAACGGCGCGACACCGTTTTCGCCGAAACTTGCAATCTAAGCTCCTGCTTAATACGATTGCAAGTTTTGAAAGGGTCCGCCCTGATAATCTCAACCATCTGCGCGTCAACGTTAGCCGTTGTTTTTCGCGGACGACCTGTGGATTTACCCTCGCTACGCCTCGCTACGAATGGCGTTGTCCACAAACGTCCGCGAACGGCCGAACGCCTTGCAGATGGTTTTTATAGGCACGTTCTCACGATACAAACCCTGAATATGTTTCCGCTCCTCTGGAGTGCAGTGCTTTCCGAGACCCATGATGAACTTGTGGAATTTTCAAATCGCAAACTTTCACCTTTACCACTGAATGAAGAATGAAGCGCAACACGGTTTGGATCTCTTTTTATACTACCGAAAAACGCTGCCGTTACTCAAAACTCAGATAAGTAGCGCACCACAAATGCGAGTATAAAAGGCAAACAAACAGCGATTGCAAATTCAGTACGCCTCGAACGTTAGGCGAAAGAACTCCGCAGGAGCCAAAGCCTCTCTAAACCATACTAACAACAACATACGCCTCGATCTGTTGGCGATAAGAGGCCAACGAACTCCGCAGGAGTCAAAGCCTCTCTAAACCATACTAACAACAACAACAACTGTTGGCGATGACACACCTATTGCACGCAAAAAAAACACACAACAAATTTTTTTTTCCTATCTTTTTGTCCACCGGTGTACCCTTCAGCAGCATATGTTGCGAGACCAAGCCACCTGGAGTCGTATCTGCCAGGCCGTTCGACAAATAACTGTGGAATTGCAGCGTTCCTGGGATGCGGAAAGGGCCAATTGCGCAGCCGAGGACATGGCTCAGCGCGAGGCCGAGCTGGAGGAAATTACGGCACATAGAGCGGAGGTGGTTGCCGCTCGTAATAATCGGCGTAATTCGAGACGTAGAGAGCAGCGCAGTGCAGCGTGCGCGGGAAAGAGAGGAACGCCGGGGCGGACGGTCCCCTTCCCCTCCACCGTCACCATCTACCGCTTCCCGACGTGAGGCGAATCGGGTAAGAATGCGTCTGTACCGACAGCGACAATGGTCGGAATCGGAAATCCGACCCGAGGAAGTAAGGACTTCGAGTTGACTCGAATGATTAGTGTTGTGTCTTTGCTCTTTGAACTTATTACTTTTATTTACACATTAAAACTTTACATAATAAATAATAATAATAAACGAAATACAAATGCTTTAAAACGTACAACACTTTACAACGTATGCCGCGCTCCAGCCGCACCGAGCGCCCCTGCCGAGAGCTCAAGCTCGATCGGCCTTCGTGCACACTCTGCTCGGCGCTCGGCACACACTAAGCCTTGCGCGCTTAGTGTATGCGACAGTGTGCGTGTACACACTGTTGTCCCCCTGGACGTTGACCAGTGGCAGCGCAACTGCCACGGCAAGTCCAGGGGTCGGCACGCACGGCTGCCCACAACAATTTGTGGTTGTAAGAAAGCATAAGCGACTCCGACCCGTTGGTGCAGCGAGTTTGGGTAAGATCAAAGTAGGTTCAATATCCGATCCGTACTCGCTGCACCAATGGGTCGGAATCGCTTATGCTTTCTCGTATCTAACGAAATCGTTGCACCTACTACATCTATTTGTACGTTTCAGATTGACCCGCAGGACTCCGGGATGCTTCGGATTGCTCCGACCCGGTGAGTTCCAGTTGCCCCGCCTTTCACTAGTGTGTGTAAGGAAGAACGTGCGTGAGTTGTCGGATCGCTGACCAAGGAGTAGGAGAAGGAGGTAAAAATGAGTTTATGTTTAACGAGCCCGTTGCAACAATAATAATTAGAAAATAGACTTCAAATATATTTGTGTTTTTCGGAAGCATTTATCAAATACGATTTCCCTCTATAAGGTTGACAAAGTGTAATTTTCATAACATTCGTCACAACAATTTACGCAAACACAAAATATTATATAAATAAACACTATGTACAAAACATTTTGATACTCTTACTGTACGGCCCACACACCAGCCGCACCGTGCACCCCTACCGAGAGCACCTACTTGATCAACCTTTGAACACACTCTCTTGTCTGCCGTGCAATGCACTCGCCTCACACAAATGTGGGGATTTGTCACCTATGATGATATGGTACCCACCACAAATACTTCAAAACATCCTTTTCGCTCTGATATTGTAATTGACTCGACAATAAGTGAAATGAACCCCCGCCGTTGTTTAACACTAGCAGCTGCCGGGACGACATTTATCGCTCGTCTGTTTTGCTCTAGCACTTAAATTAAGCTGTTCACCAGGCAGCATGAATCCTCGACCCTCACTGGAACAAGACTGCAGGCGGGACAGCACGAATGAACCGGAACTAGAACAGGAGCAGCATAGACGATCACCCTGAACCCGACGATTTTGGCGAATCGGAATGGAGCCTTACCGCTTCCCACACATTGCAGTACGGTCGCGTTCAGGACTGCATAATTTCTCACCCTTTTTAACAATGCTGCTGCTAGACGGCATAAACCCTCGTCCCCAGAAGCAGTGACTGCAATTTCAAACCTGGAGACCAAACGGTACTGGGTAAACAATAGGATGATATCCTTGGCAAATCAGCAGAACTTACTCAGCATTGAACAGGACAACAAAGAAGTCGTATTCTATTAACGATGGAACGTGGTAGGATGAAGAAAACTTGAATCGTTAGTAAAGTTGCAATCTTATAAATGTTGTTAATTCCATCCATCAGCTGAGCCCATTTACCATTTACAAAATGGTGACCCTCTCAATCGCTCTGTCGTAACCTGTATAGAGTCTAATAACCTTGGCATTGCATCCGATGAATTCAGGTATCATCAACGTTTTCAAGCATCATACCGCAGTCTTGGCTTTGGCTAAGACAGATTCGGGAAGGGGTCCCGTGGTCTTGAGATAAAGTGTGAAACCCTGTAAAAGATACCTAGATAAACGGCGATCCACTGTTTTAATTCTATCACTGTAATTCAAGAAAAATCGACTTGAACAAATTTTTTAACATTTATTATATGTAAACTTTCAAAATCTGAGATAAAAACTGGTAGCAATTTTTTTATCCGTTATTGCCAAATCATGAGGCTGTCTTTTTTTCTTCTATTTGGCTTAACGTCCTACGCGGACATGTCGGCATATACAGGCTTTCGAGACTTGATTCATTACCACTCAGCCGAATAGTCAATCCTTGCTACGCGGAGACGATTCATTCTAGGTTTGAACTCATGACGGACATGTTATTGTGTCGTACGAGTTGACGACTGTACCATGGGACCGCCCAGACTGTCAAAGAGTTAATATATCATACTCATTTTTATAGCTCTTCAAAAAGTTAAAATAAGATGCATATTTCACTTTTCCTGATGATTTTTTTTTATTAAAACGATACAAAAGATTGTTCTTATCTACTAATTATCCTATCAAAGCGTTAAGTTCAAGTTTATCTGATTGGTGACTATTGGGAAATTATAACATTTTTAAAAGTTTTATTTTAGTTTTGCTTCTCACTAAACTTTGTGCATACTAATTATGGCAAGAAACTTTTAATTTAAGTAAAAAACTACAAAAAAATAAAAATCTAAGATAAAAATAAGAATGTCATTGAAATTCGGAATTGAACACACGCTTTCTCGGTTCGGATCCAAAAGTGTTGTCACTGCAAAACGGGTTTATAAACAAACTAAGATGGCGGCAAGCTATCTGTTCTCGTTAAATTTAAAATTTTAAAAGATTTCGAAGAGAACCCGTTACAGTCGTAAAAGTTTCGGTTGAAATCTCTATTTGCCCTCCAAGGCCTTAAATGCCTTCAAACCCGTTTAATGCTGGTAGGAAATCGTTTTTGGTAAACACGTTTTCATGAAACTGTCAAAAGTGAGCTGAAAATGACAAACTAGCAATGGGCTTTGCATCGACCTGTGCTCTTTAATAGACCTTGTGTTGTACGTTCATGTTCAAGATCATGACGCGGTGAAATATGCAGACAAATTAACTAATTGGCATGTACAGGTAAAGGATTGGATAAGATACAACATTCACTTTCGAAATTTACTTAACACTAGGATTACCGAACCCGTCAATTTGACTGAATTTAAACTTTAGACTCCGAAGAACTCGGACGGCTCCAGCCAACTCCGGGCGACTCCGACTCCGGGCGGATCTAGTGGTTCCATTTTGCTGGAGTCGGAATCTGACTAATAATGGTTGGAGTCGGTTCAGAGTCGTGGGTGCGCTCCGGAGACCACATCACTATATGGAATCCGTCAAATTGATGGGTGGGTTGATTGGTTTATTTATTTAAGCTGTAACATTTTTCAACAAAAGTAAATGTAGGAATGAAAGAACTATAAACCACCTATTATCATAAAACATCTTTATTAATAATTTCAATAAAGTGGTCTCAAACGGAATTGCTGATCACCTTATCCTCGTGTTTTTCGAAACTCCCACGGATATCGGTCAAAATGTGACATTAAAAAGATATCGGATTGGTAAAACAATAACAACTGTTTCAATAAATTAGTATTATGCAGATTTTTTTGTATAGAAACCAAAACGAGTTAAATGATTCATAATTGTAATAAAAAAAAGATTTTTACATGATTTTAACCAATCGAAATACGTATTTTATCCATCCGTCAAATTGACGGGTGTCCGTAGAGATAGGTATATAAGAGTAAACCTAGTGTCGAAAAGAATATATTCTAAGGTAATGGTCAGAGAATCGCCGCATGCGGCAAGAAATGAGTTTTCTCAATTTTCTAACTTGTTAAGATATTTCTATGATATTTTGTTGTTTTTTTTATAACTTGATATTGAAGTTATTTAAAGGATTTAGTTACGATTTTGTGCCCGTTAATTGTGTGTAGGAAAGCGGCCCACACTAGATAGTTAAAACTCGCGACTCGAGTTTTCTATGGGATCAAAAATCAGCACAGTTACCATATTCACCGGAGAGCGCTAACAAGTGTCAAGCAAGAGCTACCCGCCAAGGACTCTATGCAAGATTTGCTAGCAAGGTGATATGAAGATGTAGAAATAAATTCTAGCTCCAAAATCTGTGCTGGTAACTGAATTCTTGGGGTACTTATTACAAATTGCTGTGTTCCGTTAGCGATGTTTACATTTTTGGGTTTGTACGCTGGCTTAATTTCCCCTCTTTCCGTGGACATACAAATGTTTCCTAATTATTAGTCAAGACACCACCCTTTGACCCCATGATTTGCATAACTAACTACGTAGATGGCGCTATTGTGAAAAGGGGAGTAGTTGTGTCATTGCCTCGAGATGGCGCTGCTATTGGTTTTATGGCTTAACTACGGTGTAAATCAAATTGCCTATATTTTGGCGCATTTCAATCCTAAACAGTTCCCAATCGTGGGTTCTTGGTATACCCGTTGCTGATAGGATGCCACCAAAGTCACTGCCACCAAGACAGACTGCGGTAGAATCACTGGTAGATGTCTCAGCTGCTCTCCCTGATGATTTAGGATAGATGACGTCAGCTACGGATGCTCCTTCTCATTTGGCCCGTCCGACCCTTAACTCGTCATTCTGAATTTCGATTACTCCGTTGCGCTGGTTCGATGAGTGCATTGCCACTGACTATCCAACCAAATTTGGATTCTTGCAATACTGGACGATGCAGACCAAATGACACGCGGCGCTCCTTCAGGAATTCGTAAAACAGTTCTGCTCCAAGGATGATGTCAACACGTCCCGGCTGGTTAAAGGTGGGATCAGCTAAGATGTAGTCTTCCGGGATGTTCCAGCTACTGATGTCTACCGGTTGGGTTGGTAAAGATGCCGACGGGGTAGCCAAGACCAACATATCCAAAGTGAAGGCGTCTTCGGAACAACGTGATCGTATTGCAGCTCTTACCGAATGTCGCACATTTATGGTTGAACTGCCACCTATGCCCGACAACGGAATGTTCATTATCTTTCGTGGCAATCCTAGCTGTTGATGGGCTACTTGAAGATGATGACCCTGTGCCTGATGTCTCTTCTTCTTGATGTGATGCGGTTACTACATGTTCAGAACTTGACATTTCAATAGGTTGCTCAAAATGAAGCATCGTGTGATGATGTTTGTTGCATCTACGGCATGTTCTCCTTGATTTGCATCGTCGTGAAGAGTGACCAGCCCCAAGGCAATTGTAACAAAGACTCAAGAAGAACCTTGATCTGTCTCTCTCGTGTTGATAACGCCAAAAACTCAGGGCAGTGAACGATGTTGTGCTAATCATCGTTGCAGAGCTTGCAGTTTTGAATGGAAGCTGTGTACACCTTGGCGCTCACCATTTTGCCTTTGTCGCCTCCTCGCCTCTTTCAGAGGCACACTGATCCAACACTTCGCATTGTCTGTATAAAAACTCCAATGTTGTCTTCAGCTTCGGAAACTCTCCTCGGTTCATCGTCCGCTCCCACAGCTTCCTTGTTTCAGGATCGAAACATGAAGTCAAGATGTGGGTGATGATTAATTCGCTGGTTCCATCAACTTCTTTCTTCGTGTAGGATAGACCATCTACATGAGTTTTACAGCATTCCAGCAACTCGTGCAGCCCGCGTGCAGACTCCTTGACCACGGGTTTCATCTGCAATAATCCCGCGATGTGCCTGTCCACGATCACGCGAAGATGTTCAAAGCGATCCTCCAGCAATTGCCATACATTTGCAAAGTTGTTGCCTGCGATGAGACTTGCATTCAGCACGCCACTAGCCTTTCCAATCAAGGCCTTGTTAAGGTGATGTAACTTCACCGCATCCGATGCGCTAGATTCTTTCACAATATCCAGGAACATGGCCTTGAACTTAGGCCACTGTTCATATGTTCCATCAAATGTTGGCATTGGGATGTTCAGATGATGTAATGAAGAAGATACCACAGAAGTCACTGCATTAGCTGCAGCAATTGGAGTTCCGTGTGCTATCATGGTTTCTAACTTCATGTACATACAAGCACATGCTTCGTCGTCAGAAAAGTCGTTTTCGAGGTCTATTGGGTCCAGCGCTACTATTTTCTAAAAAGATCTCTGTTTGTTTTGCTTTTAGATCTTGCAGGTAACTGTATTTCACGTTGTATGTAGTTGCATTTACTGGTGTTGTTGTGACGTCTTCCAGCAACTTTGTGAGTATTCGCTGCTGACTAGAATGATGCAGTCGCAACATCTTCAGCTCGTGTTGGTTAGTAGAAAACTCTGCATCATGGAATGATTGGTCAACAACTGCTTTCGCTTTGGACTCCATGGCTTCAGCTTGTGTTTTTGAGTGCGAGGCTTGCATATCAGGCTGAGGTGTTGCGTTTTCTGATTGCATTGCTTGGCTTTCCGTACGTTTCGATGTGGATCGAGTTGTTGGCATTACTTATTTCGACGCTGATTTTTTGCGATACAATGATTTCCAATGAGATGTGCCGAATGATGAAATGAATCTCACGCTGAGTGAGCAGTGTGCCGTTGTCCGAGTCAACGCGCACCACGAAGGGATGAGTCGGCTGCCAGTGGATGATCCTGCGCTGGCCAGCCGTGTGCCGTTGTTCGAGTCAATGCGCATCTCGAAGGGATTAGTCGGCTGCCAGTGGATGAACCTGCGCTGGCCAGCCGTGTGCCGTTGTCCAAGCCAACACGCACCACGAAGGGATGAGTCGGCTGCCAGTGGATGAACCTGCGCTGGCCAACCGTGTGCCGTTGTCCAAATCGACGCGCACCACGAAGGGATGAGTCGGCTGCCAGTGGATGATCCTGCGCTGGCCAGCCGTGTGCCGTTGCCCGAGTCAATGCGCACCACGAAGGGAAGTTCTTCATTAGATGTCGTCGCCACTGGTTCGAAGAATGTTTACAGCCATGTTTGGCATGTCTTCACTTTTTCACTGTTACTTCACTTTACTACGTAAAATACCGGAATTCCAGGGTTTCCGGCTATCCGGTTCGAAGGACCAAAATGTGTAGGATTGCGCCCCACACTAGATAGTTAAAACTCGCGACTCGAGTTTTCTATGGGATCAAAAATCAGCACAGTTACTATATTCACCGGAGAGCGCTAACAAGTGTCAAGCAAGAGCTACCCGCCAAGGACTCTATGCAAGGTTTGCTAGCAAGGTGATATGAAGATGTGAAGATGACTAATTATTAGTCAATATCATCATCCTTTGACCCCATGATTTGCATAACTAACCGCGCAGATGGCGCTACTGTGAAGTGGAGAGTAGTTGTGTGCCTCGAGATGGCGCTGCTATTGGTTTTATGGCTTAATTCACGTGCACAACAAATTGCCCACATTTTGGCGCATTTCAATCCTAAACAAATTGTTTATATTGCACATCAGCTAGTTGCTGTGATGCGTTATCCGACAGATATTTTACTTGTGAAATACAGTAGAACGTCGATTATCCGGGTAGCTTGGGACCGGTCGGTTGCCGGTTAATCGATTTGCACGGATAATGGTCCAAGAAATGTCAAATTCATATAAAAATTATAAAATTCACTAGTTTTATGATTAATTTACTTTGAATCAATCGATTAGTCGTTAGTAAAATATTATTTTAATCAATACCTATTGGTTGACAACTGTTCTTGAACAAAAATAATTTCCAAAACACCACTAGACACTACTAAGCTGTACAAAAAACTGGTTGCCCACTTGGCTATTGCTGCATGTACGCTTGAATAGCTGTCACATTTAAGCGCCGCCCCCGGATAATCGACGTTCTACTGTAGTTCATTTTGCCGAATATTTCACCTCGTGTGGCTGCGCGGTTAAAATGAACCGAATTGCCCAAGCCTAGTTACAATCCCAGAGCTCGTGTATGATTTTTTTAGAAATCATCATATAACATGAATAGGCGGATAAGACCAATTGGCTCAAAGTCTGTATAAAAATAAAGAAAAATAAAATCATATAACAAGTAGTAATCTTGCACTTCCTCATACAATTGTAGCTACAGTGATGGGTATTCAAAATCGGCCAATGGTGTCCTTTCCGTTTTTAGTTGGTAGGCTGAAATTTCAGCCTGTCAGCTGTTTGCATTGTCTAGCAGTTTTCGAGCAACTATCTAAGTGGGTATAATATACAGGTGGGCTTATCCCAAGGTGTATGAATTTAGAAGGCTGATTTTTATTGCTTCTGCTTCTGAATAAAGATTTTAAGAGTGTTTTGTGTATTCGTCAAGCCTCCAGAATGTTTTTTTGAACAAAAATGTTCTCCCATGCTGTCTAAAAGTGATATTCAAATTTGGTTATAAAAAACATGCTATGAGACCACCTGGACTACATACACTTTGATTCTGGATTCCATCACCAGATCTCTTGAATGCACCTAGGGATAAATGTAAACATCACCTTGTTTTGCCATTTTTCGAACAGTTACTCGAATCTAATTCTAGCTTTGAGGCTAGAATAATCTAGACTGAAAATTGCAGGCTAGTTTTGTGTGTGGTTTTGTGTGGAGTGTTTACATGATTTCAGCCTCCAACTGTCAAACTCCAAACAAAAAGTTGACTAGAATCGTGAAGGGCCCCAATATTCGGAAATTCACATTCTAGATCTTCCTACTTGGCGATCCATACATCAATTTCATAAAATTATAAATTGTCATGAAAACTGTACAGAAGGCTTCTTTTTTTATCCTTCAACAGGGTGATGTGAAATGAGAATCAAAAATAAACTTTCAAATAAAAATACCGGGAGAAACTTAAAATTCTTCATGGTAGGAAAAGCGTAAGACTTCGAAGTGTACGAGTTTGAATACCCAGCAGTGCAGTTTTGTTGGTACATTCAAATCCTCAGGACATGCTGAGCTTCTGTAGTGTGTGTGAATTGTTTACGTACTGATAGCGCAATAGTGTGCGTTTGGTTGCTTCGAGCTGCATCATGGTATTCGTGCAAACAACGGACACACACAGCATTACCAGTTAGATTCAACAGCACAATAATGGCGGGCAAACGGCCAACCGAGTCTGGCTCGTGCTATTATAACCCAACAGCAACGTATGTGTCGGATGTCAAGATTCTCTACGAAGATTGAATTAGATTTTTTTATTTTGTTTCGTTCTGAAGTTATACTCTTAAAACCCGGAACAACAAAAAAACATTAGAACAAATTTGCAAACATATTAATTCTTCTCCTTCTTTGCTATAATCCGTACACTTTAGTATAACCCACTCATGACAGTATGGTGTATACGAAAGAAAAAGAAACCCATGTTGGCTAAGATTCGTATAAAAAAGGAATAAAAAAGCTCCAACGGCTCTCATGCAATTCGGAACATTTTCAAAACCCAGCAGTTGCAGTCTCCAGATTGAAAATAGCAAAAAGAAGAAACGATGGAACCAGGTCGGATGAAACGGAGGCCTAGGGGAATGTGTATGTGTGGGTACGTCTATGTTGGCCAGAGAAAAAAGCCAACATTGCCGCTTCTTTGGCATCGCCTGTCGATTGCTTCTTTTTCTACACCACTTTACCAAATAACTGCCCCCCGACAGTGCGCGAGGTAAGGGACCTAAACCAAACCCAAACCCCACAAGCTGCCGCTATCGAGAGACCAACGCGACCAACCATAATAGCAGCACCAATAACAGTACTAACAGCAGCACTAGCCAACAACACAGACTGAAGAGAAGCAAAAAGGAGAAAAAAACACATTGGCGACGAAGCGATGGTGATGACGATCTTCCAACCGTTCCAAGAACCCCACACAACCGTTCGTCCTTGCTCGTAAACCTCTCTCTTTGTGTGCTTCTTTTTTGTTGCTTTTCGTCGCATCCATCCCCACCTTCGTACAGCAGCTCCGGATGGCATGGCACGGCATCGTCGTCGTCCTCTCTAACCTCATCCGTGCGCTTTTCGCTGTAGCTCCCTTGTTCGACTTGTGTTTGTGTAGACGAAAATGGAGGAATGGCAACGACGGTGATAGCGGCAGTGGCAGACACATGCATGCAAGAAGGGTAGAAATAGAGGGCACTCCCACCACTCTCCATATACCATAATATGTTGAACCGAACACTGCGCCCTGATTGGTTGTGCTTGTGCGTACTAAAACATTTACTCCACGTGGAGTCTAGTCGGGTCGGTTTTTCGGTCGGTCGCTGTGGTACGCGCTATAGTTCGGTTGAACTGAAAAATGTTTACCTCACGGTTCTCGCTAACGCGCACCTACTGCCTTCCCTTTACCCTTCATCACACGCTATAACCAAAACCGAACAAGGGGAAGCCGCAGGAAACCCAAACCCGAACCGATTTCACTGACACGGCCATCGTTGTCGACTGTCGGAGTTTGAGCACCGCCAACCTTCCTCTCTCCACCCTACCACCTCACCCCTTTCCACTTCTTGGGCGCGTACACAACCATTTCACACAACAGCCCTTTGCCAAGAGACTTGGCTACTTCCCTCTCCCACTCTCTCTACCTTTTTGCTTTTTCTCAAACTCTTCTCTCTCTCTTTCTCTCTCTCTCTCTCTCTCTCTCTCTCTCTCGCTCTCTCTCTCTCTTTTTCTCTTTCGCATAGATACTATTTTCATTCCCTTCATGAATTACTTCACCCTCACGGTTCAAAAACGGTTTCTGCCCGTCGTGTGTTTTCCTGCTTCTTTTGCCGCTTCAAGCAATCGACAAACGACATCCCATTTGGGGAGAGCAGCCAACGTTCTCGAACTTGAAATCGGTTTGTCGCTTTTTTTTCTTCCTACTGTCGCTTTCGTTACGTTTCTATTCGATGTGTTCAGTGCTTCGATCAAGGGAAGAGCTATTGAAATCGGCGGATAAAAAGTCAAAAGCAAGTGTGTATTATGTGAATTTTAAGCAAAACGAAGCTATATTAATGCGACGGTAAAATACATGTGCTCTACTCGCACGCGAACTCCGCTCGTTATTCGTTACGTCTGCTGCAAAGATCCAATTTTCCCAACTGAATCGTATTCGTTATTTATCATGTACCCGAACGCCGGAAATCCTACTTTAAGTCCCTCTTTACTTCCCTTGAACACCCACACGCGTACGTTGCTATCGATTCACGGTCTCGATACCTTCAAACCCTCTTGATTCCGGTCTTATGATTGGCGTTGTTTCTCTTTCTTCGGCTGATGCTTTTTCCGCATTGCTACATGTTTTCCCGCTTACTCCGCTTCCAATCGACAATTTCTTTCATGCAATCCTTTGGTTTCAACCATCGCTACTGCAAAAGGGTCAGGCGGTAGAGGTAGGGGCCAGCGCCGTTGTTTCTCTTTCCAAAACCTTTTCAAACTAAACAAAAAAAAATCCCTCACGTTTGCTTTTCTTACCACCTCGTCGAAAATTTACCTCTACTGTACAAACACTTTTGCGCATGCATAAACACACATGCACGCTGGCAAACACACTCATTTTTTCATTGTAGTTATTGTTTTTTCCCGCTTTAATCGACTAGATTGTAACAAAAATCATGAAATGAGACGCGAGACACAAAATCTAATGCACCTAAATGCACAATCAAAAATATGTGTATTCACGCAACAGCAGTATCAGCTATACCTTCTTGTTTCTGATACTCTTCTGTTGGCGTCACTACCGGTGATCTTCATTTCCTTCAACAGATTTACATTGGGCTAAACTAAATGGCTCAAAAATGTCAAAAAAGATTACCACTGTCTTAATCTGTTCGACCTTGATTACCGTGTAGTATGTAGTATATTGAATACACTTGGTACATTTACGAACGCGTAATGCAGCTATTTTAATTGCGATTAAAATTCGACATTCGACATTCATTTTATCTTCCGCACCGCAAGGAACAGAAAAGACATGTAAGGGAAAATTAATTGGTATGAAAAATTCAAGACGATTTGAAATTCATGTTCATAAATTTAGTCGAAACCCATTGTATTACCTTTAGATCGAGGTATATTCTAGGATACTGTTTTATTTTATTGTTTTGTTAGTTAACGATTTATTAGAAGCTAACTAATTCTCCGCAATAATATATGCAGAAGATTATAATAAGAAAGGGAAATTGAACCTACAGTGTAGTCTCACTAAGGTGAATTTTCAAGGGACCTAGAAGCTTGGAGCGAAGTTCATTTTAGGGTAGATAAATCAACTCATTGATGTCGCGTATACAAAGAACAACGAAATATTTTTAAAAAAATTTGCTCATTCAAGATTTACCCTCGATACTCTAGCCATCCAACACGCATATACAATTTAGAGAAACTCGTTTTAGAAAGAATTCATCTTGAAGAGACAAAAATGTATAGAATATGACTGGACTATCGCAGTGTTAATTTTAAAGAAACAATTTGTCTTGAGGAGGCTACACCTTTGGGAGATTTCGCTATAGTTGCCAAAAAATGTATACTTAGGAGTGATAGGATCTATTTTTATACATAAACTGAATAATCGCCCATCTGGATTTCTCTTTCTAAGCGCAGTTTTGCTTCTCATGCGTGATAAATTTGTGGATGTTAACATAGTTGTGAAGTTTTCTGCTTCTTTTTTGTTCATTTGTTATATATTGAAAGTTTCCCGGAAGATACTGCCTACTTATATTCTTCTAATCAGAGGTTTATCCACCGCAGGCTCAACTAACGTGCTCTTGATTTCATCATCTCTGTGATACCTTTCCTCTCTTCCTTTCGTAGTCAAGCGTGTTCACGTGTTTTGTCGTTTAATCGCCCTCTGCCGTGCCTCATGATTTCCCGCCTGTTTCTTGTTGCTAGCGCGAAGTAAGTGAAGAGTGCCGTAACGATTCCACGATTCTTCCCCTGCGCCGTTTGGTTCTAATGGTTCTAATAATAAATTATAGGCCCTCTCATTTCTCTTTTTTACCTAATGTGGATGATAGCCTACAACGTATGTCATGGCAGCTAAGGGAACCGAAACATTTATTTTTTCTCAATTCTAACATCCAAATGGGGAAGGATTTAGTTGGATAGGGTATATGGACTATTTAATCGGTATTTAAGTGTTATCTTCAAATAATTTACACATACGCTCTCCCAGGACTGATTAGAAGCACAACTTGTACCGAGGGGACTGGTATAAGATGGTCTAGAAAAAAAAGCATATATCAGTAAGATGAAGTAGCGAGGCTTATGTTTGATGAGCGAATATGATGTCAGGTTATTTTACTTTTGCCGTTTTTGTGCTATTTCATTTCAAATTTTTAGCATAGTACTTTAGAACTATTTTTTTAGACCTTTGTTTTTATTTGTTCGCTGTTTTGCATTTAAGCTTTTTCAAATGACGGAAATAAATTAAATTCGAGAGTTGGTCGTAAGGTAATAATCAGTAATAATTTAATTACGCTCTAATAGTGATGGGCAAAACGGCTCCGAAGCCGGAGCCGGCTCCGACCGGCTCCAGGCAATTTCGGAGCCGGCTCCGCTCCGACGGCTCCGGAGCGGACTCCGCACCAACGGCTCCGGAGCGGGCTCCGCACCAACGGCTCCGGAGCGGGCTCCGCACCAACGGCTCCGGAGCCGGTTTTAACACAAAGGACCAAAAGAACTTTTTCAATGAAGTTTCAATCGAGGAATTCCGTAAATAGCGGAGTAGGTCATGTTTAAAAGAATTTATCAAAAAAAAAAAAAAAAACATCGATTAGTTTTGAATATTGTTAAGAAAGACGAGACTAACGAATGCTACACAACGTCATGCATGTCAATACTGCAATCATATCGTGTGTTAGCTTCCATATATATGCGCGAGAATATATATTCATTAGGGAACGGAGGCGTGAGTGTAGAGCCGTTAGTCCGGAGCCGGCTACGGAGCCGTTGGTGCGGAGCCGTAGGTGGGTGTGGGTGCGGAGCCGGCTACGGAGCCGTTGGTGCGGAGCCGTAGGTGGGTGTGGGTGCGGAGCCGGCTCCGGAGCCGTTGGTACGGAGCCGGCTCCGGAGCCGTCGGAGCGGAGCTGGCTCCGGGAAAAAGTCGGAGCCGGCTCCGGAGCCGTTAGTCCGGAGCCGTTGATACGCTCCGAAACGCCCATCACTACGCTCTAATAGCGATAACGCGGCTGTACAACAAATATACCATGCGATACTATAGCTCTTTGTTAGTTAGACCTGGGCATGGGAGGCTGGGTCCATTCTCGGGGTTGAACTCAGGGCGATAATGTAAAGTTAGTTGAATGCTTTTTAGGTAGCATACCTTTTAGATTAATACTCTATAGCTAGCTGACGGTTAGATTAAAAATATGCGTATGCATGGAAAATTATTTCATGGCCAGTTGAGAAAATTTTCAGAATATTTGTTGTACGGAAAAACAAATCACAAAAATCTCATGGTTAACCGAAAATAAATAAGAAATTTTTGTATGGAAAAAACATGCCAACTAAAAAGCGCATACAGATGGTTCCCGAGATATACGGTTAATTGTGACCAAAAACGATCACAAAATACATCTGTAAGTCGAATCTCGCGATTTCCAGCCTATATATCACTAATTTTTGTGTTAATTTGCAAAGTAAGGGGTGGTTTTAACCACTTAATTATTTATTTGATATGATACTGATTGAATTTAACCGTTTTAAAACTTTTGAAATGGTTTTAAAATTTTTATAAAAGCTATAAAAAATCTATTCAACAAATTCTTTAAAAAATAAAGATTCATACATTTCATCACTCGGGACATGCAATCGTAGTTGGACAAAATCTTTTGCGATTCAAGCGCAAATCGTACCATTGATTACAGCAATATTTAAAGCATAAATTGCAAAACTATAGATGCAAAACCAATTTTTATGTAAAGCAACAGTAATTGTTATGCCTATTTTTTTCTAAAAATTTGCGTACATTAGTGATTGTGTGGATAATCAGATAAATCTATAGGAATAATTCAACTCCAATTTGAGTCACAGTAACCAGCTATGAAGCATAGACGTAATGCTCATGATGTATCGTACACGCTATGTACGTACACAAGCGATATCACTACTACATTCAACACGAGCGTTTCTGCCGGATGCGTACACATACAAGCGATTATTTGGAAGCTTGCCGTGGCCGAAGCAGGTAGCTTCGCTCCCTATTCTGTGAATTTTGTGGAAACGTTTAGTGTCGTAGATCAACTTTAGCAATTTTTTCGGTCCATCTGGCTTATGGTTGGTAAAAATCAAGATAATCTCTACAAGGCATTTTTCTGTAGCGTTTGCGTATCATTACGTAGCACTTCGTGATCGTGTTTCTTTGTGTTGTGTTGCCAATTTGTTTGACCTGCCGAGAAAGATTGGTATTTATCTGCGAAGTTAATACCAACTCTCTTTTGCGAATGTTTGCGGCATGGAAAAACGTAGCATTAATGAGATTCAAGTATGTGCGTAGGGTTAGTGCGAGTGGTATAAGTGATTAGTGTACCGACGGCGAATGTTGAAATCCAACAAAAAGATGTATCGTTTCCCCAACTTGTTTTATTTTATCAAAATAATGCGTGATTCGTACGGTTATCTGTCCATTGCTCAATCTTGAAAGTAGGTTGGGTTTCTTTTTATGTGATGTGGTATCATGTTACAGTTGCGTGTTACTGTGACTGAAAGTTCCGCCGTTGGTTGTTTGAAAAAAAAAAGTAAATATTTGTGAGTATTGATCTTATGCTAGCCGTCTAGTGATGGATAAGTGATTGGCAATTAAGTATGTGTTACTTTTTTCGTTGGAATAATGTGAATATGTGAAGGAGTATGTGTGTGAGCTTTAGTTGGTGCTATGCGTGTGAATTTGTCGTATGATGGCCAAGATGTGTGACATGGTTGATACTTTTTTACGAGTCACTGGCAGTTTATTACTCCTCATTGGGAAAGTTAATCTTGAAGTGATGGTTTTAAGGTGATAGTGCGCAGTGCATAATTTGTTTGATTTCTATTACCAGTAATAGAATAATTGTTATGGTCAAATCACTGGTGCGGTGCAGGAAAAATATATAAAAAGAAAATGGTGGCGCCCTTTGCGAGCACACATGAAACAACCGGCAACATCTCATCATATCCGAAAAACAGCATATTATTTGAGCTGGAGTAAGTGAGACAAAGTTTGAATCACGCACTTGGGCAAGAACGCTCGAGGATAGCAGATTTCCCGCTTTATTTGACCGTGAATTACTCCCCCACCGAACGAGAATGGAAAGTGAAATCGGCTGATAATTGAATTTGGCGTTATCGTGCACAAAAGATTTTGATTCCCTCTTATTCAGCTTTGTGAAACAGGTATCCCTATTAGTCGGAGTGTGTGTTTGCCTCGTTCTTTTCCGTAATAATTTTCGTTGTACGTTCGGGGTTTGGGTAGCGTTTCGGATGGCATAACAGAAAAAGGAGTGAAAGTGGTGTTGATAGATGGTGGGAAGGAACAATCCGACACAAATTGGATTAGTCGGTTGTCTGTATGTAGTGTCATGTGTATATGCAACATGTTTAGTCTAGGAAGTGCTGTGTTTAAATTTAAGAAAATCACAAGATGCTACAATTGCTATCAGTGTAATTCTTTCCCGCAGCACTGTTCCTTAGTGTGTCATTACTATTGTGATTCTCGATGAATTAGTTTTTGCATATAACATCTTTCAATCATTTCAATATAAAACCTCTGTATGTTTTGGTAAAATATTTGTGTTACAGTTACATTTTTTTTACCTTGCTTTCCTAAATAATTACAAATACAGGGTTTATCACGTCAATTCCCATTGTCTACAACATTTTTAATTGCTTGCTACATGTTTTTCAACCACTGTCCCATATGTTTTAATTGCATCACAATAAAGTTTCAGTCCTTCCACATGATTTTCAACACGTCTCAAGCTGGATTGTGTTTGACAAAACCCTGTAAAATAATGGGCGCATTAAGAATAATCATTGAATCAATGTATAAATTCTTACGCGGTTTTCCAAGTCACTTTCAAATGTGCACTTAATTATTCACCCATTGCAAGATGTTTTTCAACAGGTCTATTTGCTTCATTGAACGGTCTCATGGTACAGTCGTCCACTCGTACAATTTAACAACATGCCCGTCATGGGTTCAAGCCTCAAATGGTCCGTGCCCGCATACGTAGGAATGACTAAGAGAGTGATGTGAATCAACATTTTGCACGCAATGAATAACCACGTATACATTTGAAACTGACTTGGAAAAATCATGGTATAATATAAAACTGTATAAATGACATTACTCTAGTTGCGTATGTTTCCGTAGGATAGTTGAAGTTGAAAAAGTATGCACCGGCTCGTTAATATAATTATTACATTACTTTTACACTTCTGTATAGTGAAGCAATTGTTGACCTATATTGTAGTTTCGAAGAAAAACAAATACACACACTTTTCGGGTGTGTGATGTTGTAAGTTCGTGTTTGAAGCTGCGCAAACATTGTGGTGTGATAGTGTGTTAATAAAAGAAACGCCTAACGTGGAGGTGTATATAGAGCGCAGTCAGGATAATTTGAAGGCGTCCGTGCACCCTCCGAGATGTATCCGAACTCAGGCATAAACGCGGCGGCGGTCGCGGCCCGCCATCCGGTAAGTGTGTTCTCAATAATTTTAAGTTACATAGCAATATGACAATGCCGTGCTTATATTTACTAGTTATATTGGCCCGGTTACAGAGCTATACAATAAATCTTCGGCGAATTGCGCATTGTCACTAAGTTTGAGAGACAGAAAACATGTTTCATGATTAACGTAAGCTTTTGGACCCTATTCGAAAGATTAATTTGTTTTAAATAGTTCCTTTTTGTCTTAGCTACGTTCGATTTTTTTCAGTCTATTATGTTTCAAATAATTCCCCAATTTTTTTTTTCATTTTAAAAATCTCAGACCTTCCTTTGTATTTGTAGCCTATGTTTTTAGTTTTTACTATCAATACAGGGTTTTCCAACTCAGTTTCGAATGTAAACATTGTTTTTCACCGCGTGAAAGATGATAATCCACGTCAATCTGATGTTTCATTTTGATCAAAATTATTTTATAATTTCTTCAGCATGATTTTCAACACGATTCAAGCTGGTTTGAGTTTAACAGTTCTTTGTGATGTGTTTGTAATGTGTTACTATTTGACAGCCGTTGAAAAACATTTTGGATGCGGTGAATAACTAAGTGCACATTCGAAAGTGAATAATTATGGGCATTGGTTTGGAAAACCCTACGGGTGATTTTTTTGGCTAGGTTTTCTGACATGGTATTACAGTGGAGCGCCGTTTATCCGGGTATCTTTTATTCGGCTTTCCGTTTATCCGTGCTGTTGAGAAATGACAGTTCAATACAAAAGTGACATTGGGTTATGAGGAGGATATTTGAAAAAGCGGTTATAAGAGCACATTGTCATAACAAAAAACACTGTAATTCATGGCAAATTTTAAAAATTCTCTTTCGAAAAACATGAAGTTAATAAAAACTGGGTTATTTTTATAAAAAATAAGAAAAATTTCCAAAAAATCACCATGAATTGGTGATAAAATATATCATTTGACTCATTATCCGTGTTATTCGCTTATCCGGGCGAAGTCAAGTCCCGAGAAGCCCGGATAAACGGCGCTCCACTGTACTTGTTCGTAAATCATTTTACAGGTAGTCCCCGGGATACACGGTACCTCTTATACGCGGATTCGGGGATACGTGGTTTTCTAAATTTGAAGCAATTCACGATTTTAGGCAACTTTTTTATATGGAGTTTGACAGTTCGAGGTTGAAATCATGTAAACACTCCATACAAAACCACACTCAAAACTAGCCTGCGATTTTCAACCTAGATTATTTTAGCCCCAAAGCTAGAATAAGATTCGAGTACCAGCACGAAAAAATGGCAAAACAAGGTGGTGTTTTCATTTGTCCCAAGGTACATTAAAGAGATCAGGTGGTGAAATCTAGAAACAAAGTGTATGTAGACCAGGTGGTATCATAGCATGTTTGTAACCGTAGCAATAGACGATGCGCAATCTCAGATTGCGCACATATTTATCTGTCAAACGGATCGGTTTGATATATTTATCTGTCAAAAGAATATATATATATATATATATATATATCTCGGACGTATAATCTTGAAAATTTATGCGCAATCTTGGCGCAATCTGAAATTGTATGGAAATGACGTTTATATTGTATGGAATTGTATGGAAATGACGAGCTCAGGGTTGGCTACGCGAAAAGACATATGTTTTGATAAAACGAATATATGCGCAATCTGAGATTGCGCATCGTGTATTAATACGGTAACAACTAAATTTGATTGTCACTTTTTGACAGGACGGGTGAAAACTTTTGCTCAAACAGGATTTCTGGACAAGATAATATCCAAGTGACATTTTCGAGTAGATTTTTTCGTTTTTAGAGCTGCTGGAAGCTTAAAGACAGGCCTAAAGTAAGCTTAAAGAGCTGGCGATATCAACGACTTTAAGCTTATTATAACAGTTGAAACGTCAGAGTGAAGCGTTTTTTTCTGGTGCCATTTTGAGAATTGTCATCACGTTGTGCACAAGCTACCAGCCCAAAACAAAACATTCGTACTCTTCAATCCGTATCAAACAAAAAGTTTTATAATAAAACACTCTTTCACGTTGTTTTTTTGGTCCGTGCGTTTCTTCGCTATTCTGATACTCCTGGAAAGATCGTTTATTTCTTCTTACTCAGTGTTTTGTTTGTTGAACACCGAGGACGAAACTGCAAGCTTCTTGTTTTTCCGGCTTCTACCGAAGTTCTGACATAAACATCAACGCTTCAACACATCGTTGTTCACTCACAGATCCATGTTTTCAAGCGTTTATATGAGGCAATGGGTTAAAACGAGTTATTTACAAGGAGTTTAAGCTAAAAATGTAGAACAGTTGTCACCTGGGTAGAGCAATGAGAGCGTTTCATTGGCATACCCCGACAGACAACCCGACAGACAAAGAGAGCGAAATTTACAGGCGAGGGGCATGTAGAAACAGGGGGAAGGGGTTCGGTCGATTTTGTATTGGCCGCCATAGTCGAAGGGAAGCGATTTTTTTTCCGAATTGAGAGTGAGCGCGCGCAGCGCTCTCTCGCATGCCTTCAAATTACACGGGGCGCTCTCGCGATACAAAACAGCTGATCAGCTGATACCCCCTTCCTCCCGTTTCTTTCCTCTCGCGCTGCGCTGGATGCGCGGATCAGCTGTTCTTGCTCTCTCGCATTTCTTTCGGTTTGCGCTGCGCTGTTGCCGCACTTGCGCGCTGCGCTGAACACCCCCTCCCGTGCGTTCTTTTCGGTTTGCGCTGCGCTGTTGCCGCACTTTGCGCGTAGCGCTGGACACCCCCTCCCCCTCGTTTCTTACGTTGCGCGTTGTGCGCTGTGCGCTTTCGTTCACTTTGATTTGCAGCGTAATAAAATCGCATGCATCGAAATAAAACTTAAACACATCAAACTCGTTTGATATTTTAACACTTTATTGAAACTTAAGGCACAGTTCCACACATTGCTAACCACATTCCTGCCACAAAACCACACATATTTTTTATTATAAATAATTAAAAAAAAAATCGTCACTTCAAGCACCCGCTTTACTGCCTGTATGTTGTTCATGTTGAACACTGTAAAAAAACCATTGAAATAAAGCAGTATAATTTACATATTCATGTTGAATTATGAAAGATTATCGCAGCTTTATTTCAATGCGCACAACACTTCATCAATTGAAAATACGGCCGAGGCCGTAATAATGTGAATTGAAATAAACAACACTTCAAATTACATCGAGTGCCCGGGACTTAGGCTAAAACGCGCGCGGCCTCACACTGCGAATGCTTGAACTGTACTGACGATTTTGTGTGGTAGCAAGAAAGGGAACGCACGAGGAACACTCGCTGCACTAGTGCGAGCGAGACACCGACACCAGCAAGCCGCTGCGAGAAAACCAAACTGAGCGCGCTGGCTGAAAGTGAACGCACACATTCACACATGTGTGATTGTGTGAGTGCGAAAACTGTGTAGAAAGCAAAACACGCTTTTCGCCGCCGCGTAATTCCGCGTATTTCCAACCGTCTCCCCCTGCTTCTACATGCCCCTCGCCTGAAAGACGCACACTTTTACATTCTCATTGCTAGTAGGGACGGTTGTTCACTCTTTCCGATCCTCACAGACAATGCCGCTTCTGCAATATGCGCTCTCTCTTTCTTCCCGGTGCAATACGCTCTGTTGAGAGTTGCTGAGAGACCAATCACAGAGAAGGGGAGTGAACAAAGTTATGAATTCAAAACGATCCACACAGCGCCCAGAGTGTTAACATTTTCATTTAGAAACAGAAGCGGTAAAAATCAGCCTTCTAAATACATACACCTTGGGATAAGCCCACCTGTATATTATGCCCACCTTGATAGCTGCTCGAAAACTGCTATACAATGCCCAGTCAGACAAATCGGACTTAATTTACTCCTATCTTACCGCCAAATTACCGATTATTTAAGAGTAATTTAGTGGTAAATTAGCAGTAGTTCATTTACCCATTTGAGCAGTTTTGATAGATCCTATTCCTTCCACTATTTTATTTTTATTTTTTCGGCCAAATTGTTAATACATAACTTGATTACATTACAGTTTAATGCTTATATTCAATCATTTTCATTAACTTATACAAACAATAACAATGTATTTTTTTTAGCAAACTCGACTTGAACAGCCGCTTCACCCGGAGAAGGTGATGCACAATTAGCACTAATAAACGCAATTTCTCGGCTGATTTTTACATTTCACAGTTTTGAACACACCGCCTACGTCTTCATCTACTAAAAGATCATTAAAACAATACTCTTTTTGTTCTTATTTATATCTTTTCACTGACAACAAACGACAACACTTCGTACCGCTAAATTGCTCTTAAATTACTGTTATGACAGACACAAAACTGCTCGAATGGGTAAATTAACAGAAGGCTGTCTGACTGGGTGATAACAGTTGAAAGGCTGAAATTTCAGCCTATGTACCAAGGACTGTGAAGGAACGAGGTCAAGTGTTAGCTAAAATTGGTTTGGCCATCTTGGATTGGATGCCTTTTGACAGCAGAAAGCCCTAGAAAACTCATCAAACCCTTAAACTATTATTATTAAAAGAGGCATCAATACATTTGGTGAAACATTCAATAACCAATTTACAATTTTTTTGTATTCACCAGACCGATTTATCATTGAAATCACAATAAAAATTTAAATCAAAAGAGCTCATAGGGTAACTGTACCAGTTTTCGGCAGTGTACCTATTTTCGGCAGGGTAGCTAAAAACGTGAAATTCTGCACAAATGCGGTAAAAAATTTCACAAAATACAATTTTGTAGCGAAAGTGTACTTATTTGATATTCACATACGAAGTTTCACACCATTTCATTACGTATTTTCCAAAATATCAAATAAATTGTGATTTTTTTCGGCAGCTTTGCTGTCAGCCAATCGTTCGGCAGGTTTTGTGATTAAGAGAATCAGAACAGTAAAACAATGAAAAAGTGGCGTATATTAAAGATTTTATGCTTATTTAATTTATTCTAACTTGTTCGGAATTTTAAAATCACGATAAACAGGTTATTTTTCACTTTAAATGCTGCCGAAAATAGGTACACAGTAAATGTTCATTTTTGACAGCTCAATGTTGTGGGCTCCTGCCGAAACTCGGAACAATAACACACTTTGAATTTGGCTGAATATTCCTTTTAAAATTGATCAGAACACTACAATGCGTATGTCGACACATAATATGACCTTTCTTGTACCAAATATCACCAATTTATACGACAAACAATGCACTAACTTGAGAGAAAAATAAATATTTGTAAGCCAGTTCGCACCGTACGCTATACAGGGTTTTCCATTCCAATTAACAACTGTCCACAGTCTACTAGCAATCCTCGATTTAAAAAGACAATTGTCTACCACTTACAAACAAGTCAAGCCGTTTTTGGTACACTGTCCATTTCAATTTCACAATTGTCGTCTTCGAAAACACACGTCAGATGCGGCACGGTTTGGTTTTGGCTGGAACGTGTATCACTTGTAGTTGGGCTGCTGGGCAACATGGACATGTTAGGCATTTTATGTATACTTTAATCTTTCAATACAATGCAGGAATTTTGACATTTATCGGTGCTTTTACTGGTAACCAATGAAAAAAAAATTACAACGTCCCAAAATAACCTAAAAACTGTAACGATCCAAGAATAACTAAAACCAAATGATAAAACTGCTTAACATGTCCAAATTGCCCAGCTTTCCTATTTTCTGATATTCAATCAAGACCTGTTTACAACATGGTTCAATTCTTACAGACAAGTGATACACGTTCCAGCCAAAACCGTGCCGCATCTGACGTGTGTTTTCGAAGACGACAATTGTGTAATTGAAATGGACAGTGTACCAAAAACGGCTTGACTTGTGTGTAAGTGGTAGACAATTGTGTTTTTCAAATCGAGGATTGCTAGTAGACAGTGGACAATTGTTAATTGGAATGGAAAACCCTGTAACCATAAAACTGTCAATGGCTGCTCTGTTTAAACGTCGCATCAAAATGGCTGTCAAAACGGGCCAAAATAAGCAACATAAAATTAATAATCAAAGTGCTTTTTAACACCAATCTTACGAAAGTAAGAGTGGCTTTAAACATTTTTTTGTACATATTCACATTGATACAAACATTTTCTGACCCGTATTCGCGCTGCCGAAAATAGGAACACAGCCTGCCGAAAATAGGAACAAACTGCCGAAAATAGGAGCAAAATCAATGTTTGCATTTTCACGAATATTTATGAAAAAGGGCTTTGAACCGGCAAATAAAAAATATTGTAACATACTATGATAGTTTATCAACCAGAATAACAACACTTTCAAGAAAAATAATGAAAAATATTGATGTGTGAGCAATTTTTGAAACTGCTGCACTAGCCTGCCGAAAACTGGTACAGTTACCCTAGATGTCAAAATGTCTGTAATGAACTTTTGACTACTTGTCAAATCGTTCTATATTACTTGACCTCGTTCCTACACAGTCCTTGCTACGAATCCATATCCAATCACATCCTTATCACATATCCAATTTCATCTATTGGATGTGTACTGGTTTTTTCATATAGCTCCTCTAACCTGGTCCAGTAGGGGGCATTCGCAATTAATCGCAAAAATCGGTTCAACCCTATTTGAACCCTGGGGATGTTGGTTGGGGCGCTACTTTTCTAAACCGAGATACTATAAGTTGCCATGGGAAGAACTATTTGTTTATAGATCGCGATCTTGTTCTTGTGGCAAAGGCGAGAGCCGCGATTCACTAAGGGATACAATTTTTTAAGCAGGACATTCGGCAGGATTCGAGTTGCCAGCTCTCGGGTATGGTGATGATAAGCAGCTTGTTGTCCATGATTAGTCCCAGATACTTTACCCTTGACAACCAAGGGATTGTTGTTCCTCCCGCAGTCAGCTGGTGGCCAATCGGGTTTAGTAGCTGGTGCCTTAGCCGGTGTGGGACAATCATGGCTTGTGTCTTTGCGTTGTTGATGCGGATTCTCCATTCAGCAGCATAGCCTTGTAGTACGTCTAAGCAGCGCTGAGCGCCGCGTCTGAGTTCTGCTGGTGTTCTGCCCTTAGTAGCGATCGCCGTGTTGTCTGCAAACAGGAACAACTGGGCACCGCTAGGAAGAGCAGGAAGGTCCGCCGTGAACAGCAGATACAGAAGTGGGCCCAGAACGCTGCCCTGGGGTACACCCGCCGGTACATGCTGCACATCCGAATTATATGGGCCGATGACAACATGGAAGGTGCGGTGCTGCAGGTAATTCTTGATCAGTTTGATCAAGAATAATGGGAGCTTGAACTGGTACAACTTATGGACAAGCCCATCATGCCACACGTTGTCGAATGCTTTTTCCACGTCAAGCATCACTACAGCAGTGGATCTTGCTACTCGTTTGTTTTGCTGGATGGTGTTTTGCAGTCGAATCAGTTGGTGTGTTGTAGAGTGTCCGAAGGAAGCTGCTCAACTTTGCTTGCAAAGTTAGTGTTGCGAATTTCTGCTACGCGATCTGAGATGATGCGTGAAAGATTAGACGCTTGTCGCTTTAGCAGCTGATCACCGCTTCTCTGGTATTGGCGCCTGAGTGTGTTACGATGCTTGATTAAGTCTTGGGTATATTCGTCTAAGGTGACAATTTCCCCCTTAATACGCACCTCGGGAACGCATTCGACTACTGCAGTATTAATGGAGTCCTGCAACATTTGAATGGCTGAATCTATGGATTCTGGTGAAAGGAGTACTTCTGTCGACGATATGCTTCGATCAACCATGGTTCCGAATCTGGCCCAATTGGCTTTGTGGTAGTTCCTGCGTTTTGCTGGTGGGGCTCTGTTCGATTCAGCACTTAGCTCAGTATACACAGGAAAATGGTCTGAGTTAAGTTCATCAATGGTGCATGGTTTCATTATCACTGTGTTCGTAAGATACAGATCTAATGTGCTGGGAGCCCCCCGAGCAGGGATATACGTTGGTTGATCAGGATAATCAATGATAAAGTTTCCGTTCTGTGCGATGTCGGCTAAGATTCTCCCATTAGAGTTGCTACGAATGTTGTTCCACAGGGTATGTCGAGCGTTAATATCGCCACCATGGTCCATGGACCGATGGTCCGCCACCATGGACCGATGGTCCGCATATTGAGGTGCGTCAGTACATTAAGGTCTCTTCGGAAAGCCTGTGCTGTGATGTTGGTGCACTGTTTAGGGCAGTAGATCGCCAGAAAACAAACTGACCCCGAGCATGTCGAAACTTGAATCCCCAATGATTCGATAATAATAGTATCGAATCGCGGGAGCAGCATATGGTGAATACCGTGACGGACTGCTATGGCTACTCTACCTCCTCTAGTACAAGTGCGATCATACCGATAAATGGAATAGTTACTGATGTAAAAGTTGATATCGGGTTTTAGGTGTGTTTCAACAATTAGTGCAATGTCGATACGGTGTCTATGTAGAAAATCTTCAAACGGTATTCTTTTAGTCCTTACAGACTGTGCATTCCATGTCACAACGCAAAGATTACCCATTGAGCATAAGTAGTTCTCCGATAACGGCGAGTTGTTCTGCTTTGTTGCGGCATAGTCGAAGTTTCGACATCATCTATGTGAAGATGCTAAAAAGTTCCTGCATGGAAAAAAGATCCGCTTCAGAAACTGGTGTTGGTGTGTCTGGGGCGTTCCGAGCATTTTCCAAGCACTGGGCAAGGGTGATGAAGCCGGGTGGGGTATTTGGTTCAATTTAAGCAGTGCGGTTTGTCTGCATTACTGAACTGCTGGGTTGTGTAGCAGTATGGGTTGATGTTGCGGGGGGAGGACGTACCATCGGTGGGGCTGTTATTAACTCGGAGGGATCTGTCGATGAACCGGGTTCGGCAGATGTTGGTGTTTTGCCTGTCGACGTGAGGCCTGTTGCCTAACTTCTACATATGCAGGTTGGATCATCGGCCCCATGAGGACCCGATCAGTTCAAGCATTTCAACGCCTCTTTTGGTCCTTGGTTGGACAAGCTTCGGTGATGTGTTGACCCGCGCAACGAGCGCAACGTGGTTGGATGTTGCATTGTCGCGTACCATGGCCGAAGTCTTGGCAACGATGGCATTGCGTTGGGCCCTTCTTACCACCACGATACGCCTCCCACCTTATGATGACTTGCTGTATGGTTCGAGCCGCCTCTAGACGTTTGAAGGGATACAGGCTTTTCGAGTTGGTACGTTGAAGTTCCTTTTTGGTCCATTTCTGGGAGCCCGCGTGGCACAGCCTTGAACTACGTGGCTGAAGAAGTCATGGTATTTTACTACGCCATCGTATTCAGACCTGGAGCGAGTGACAATGGATGTCGAAGTTCAGCAACAGGTATTGTTTTAACCACGATCGGTGGCGGCTTGAAATTCGACTCGGAAGTCGGATTTACTTTTCGACCTGCCAGCGGTGTAAGTTAGCCGACGGACCGGCGGATGTTTTTCGAGTCGTTTGATTTACTATAGTAAATTCCTGGGAAATTTCCTCCTGTTCCATGGTGTCGGAGGAGCTGGGTATCGTTGATGCTATTGTTTACATTATTCAGCCTTTGTGCCAATGCATCGTTATCGGCAGTCGCGCATACCCGCCGCACGGAGCGTTTTGAGTCCGCTCACTGCGCCAGCGGCCGACATGATGAAGAAGAGGCAGAGAAACGCGCGCGACAAAATGAAAACCGGTTTTATTTGCTGAGCGGTGACCCCCTCAAGCCGATATGCGATCTGCGTTCTCCTTCAGTTCTTTACCTCAAACCCGTCAAACATTGCGATGGTTGCGAGTAGTATCACCTGCTCGAAATATTAAGGTGACGTTTGTCTCATCCTCGCTAACCCTGTAATACGACAGTCAATCAATTCTATCTTCATATTGTTCCAAAGAAGGAGAGCGAAAAAAGTTGTGGATCGAAAACGATCAGCGCAGCGCCCAGAGTGTTAATGATCTTTTGCATCTCATCTTTTGTAAATTCTTCTTCTATGGCTTATTCAACTGCGTTGTCGGTCAAGGCCTGCCTGTTGCCCACTGGTCGAAGTGAGCTTGGCTTTCTTTGACTTATTGTTACCATAGCAGTGATATTGTCAATGGCCTACCTTTGCAAGCACGGTTTGGTTCGAAGTTTGAACCCTTATGACGGAGCATGTTTTTAAGTTGTACGAGTTGACGACTGTACTACCAGACTGGCCCCTCTCTCTCTCTCTCTCTCTCTCTCTCTCTCTCTCTCTCTCTCTCTCTCTCTCTCTCTCTCTCTCTCTCTCTCTCTCTCTCTCTTCGGCATCCTCATGGCATGCCCCAGCCATCGTATCCTGCCAGCCTTCGCCACCGTCAGAATGGTCGGTTCGCCGCACAGCTCAGTAAGCTCGTGGTTTATCCTTCTCGTCCACGCTCCATGCTCGAACACACCGCTAAAGATGGTCCGGAGGATGCGTCGCTCAAACACGCCCAGAGCGTGTGCATCCTCCGCTCGGATGGTCCAGGATTTGTGTCCGGAGAGGACCACCGGGCGAATCAATGTGCGATATATCTCACATTTTGTACGGGCTTGAAGTCTTCTGGATCTCAGCAGTCGGTGAAGCCCATAATATGCACGATTTCCCTGCACAATGCGTCTCCGGATTTCGCTGCTGATGTCGTTGTCCGAAGTAAAGACCGTCCCGAGATAGCAAAATTCCTTTACCACCTAGAGACTGTCGCCATCAACTAATACGCTGCTTCCCAAATGGGCTCCGGCAAGCAGGTATTTCGTCTTCGTCGCATTGATTGTCAATCCAATTATTGCTGCTTCGCGTTTGAGTCGGGTGTACGCCTCATACATATTCGCTGTTGTCCTGTCGATGATGTCGATGTCATCCGCAAAGCCAAGAAATTCGAGAGACCGGTAGAGTATCGTGCCACGAATGTCGTTGTCTAGCTCCGCGCTTCGAATGACACCTTCCAGGGCGATGTTGAAGAGTAGACAGGAGAGTCCGTCACCTTGCTTCAGACCCCTGTGAGATTCGAACGATTCCGACGTCAAGTTCGATACTCTCACCTTGCACTGCACCCCGTTCATGGTGGCCTCTAACAGCCGGATCAACTTCCCAGGGAAGTGGTAACGCTGCATGATGCTCCATAGCTCCTTCCGGTCTATGGTGTCGTAGGCCGCCTTGAAGTCGATGAACACGTGGTGCGTAGGGATCTGGCGCACTCGGCAGTTCTGGAGGATTTGCCGCAGAGTGAAAATTTGGTCAAAGGTGGATTTGCCTCCAACAAACCCAGCTTGGTAGCTGCCGACAAAATTTGTAGCAAGGGGCGCAAGTCTGCAGAACAGGATCTGGGACAGGATCTTGTGGGCAGTATTAAGGACTGGGATGGTAAACCCTTATTGTATACCGGATGATTAACACCCAGTTTCCAATCCTCCGGTAGTTCCTCATGCACCTAGACTTTCACGATCAGCTGATGCATTTCGACGGTAAGTCTGTCTCCGGTCCCATCTTGAAGAGCTCAGCCACCAGTCCATCGCATTATCTTATCCCGGGTAGTCTCGGTTTACTTAAAGCTATTATCTGTTGATTATATTAAAAAAGTGTCTGTTACAAATATGGTTTTGGTTATAGTTCTTTGTAAAGGTTAGTAATACGAAGGAATTTTAAAGTTTACGCTGGCAATCGCTGCCTGGTGAGATGATGGTGTCGATGCCGTGGTCCAATTTGCAGGTGATGCGTTCCGCTGTATAACCATGGCATTCGGTTAAGGTCTGCGCCAATGCTGTCGCTGTTGTTACTGCTGCTGCTGTGGTGGTTGCCTTGTTTTTCCACTTGCGCCAGCCTCTCCTGCCTCTATTCCATTCAGGTGTCCTTCGTAGTAGCACTTCCACCTTTCGATCACCTCCCGCTCGTCCGTCAGGAGATTTTTATCCGCATTCCGGTACATTGCGGCTTTTCGGAGCAAACCCGCTCCTTCTCCAATCTACATCATCAACATATACCGCTACGATCGAAGCAGGTTAAAGAATGAACGTTCGCGTGGGGGTGGTGTGCTACTTGCATGTTCCGTTCGATATCCTTCTGTTGCACTTAACATTAATCCACCCACGCTTGAAGCTTTATGTATACGTGTTTCTTTTTCTAAGTTTCGTCTTTATGTCTTTATGTCGTCTTTATGGGATTGTTTATGTGCCACCGTATTTGAGCAGCGACCGCAACTATTTGGAATCCCTTTCTGCTTTCATCAGTGATGCATACATGCAAATGAAACCGAATGATCATCTTATCCTTCTGGGTGACTTCAATCAACCTGCGTTAGAGTGGTCGCTTTCTACCGCAGTAAGGCCAGATTCATCTTCAGCTATAAGACATTATGTGCCACATATTTCTTCGAATACATCCAGTTCCTGCTTTTTGGATATGTTAAACCTGCATGAACTCTATCAGCTGAACGGGGTGCATAACCATTTAAATCATTATTTGGACCTGGTGCTCTCCAACTCTGCTGCAGCTGCTTGTTGTTCTGTGTATCCTGCTTCGTCACTGCTCCTGCCCCAGGATGCCCATCATCCTGCTCTAGAAATTGCGTTACCGTCTTCTTTATTTAGGGCTAGTCGGGTTAAGAATGTATTACCTTCTGCTCCTAATTCATTGAGTGTTCGTTATAATTTTCGGCTCACAGACTATCGTAAACTTAATTCAATTCTATCTCGTTCCGACTGGTCTTTTTTTATCAATGTACATCGGTCGACGAGGCTGTCCAATCGTTTAATGCTTTGTTAACCTCTGCACTCCTTTCATGTACACCTATTTTTCGATCCCCTCCTAATCCTCCCTGGTCCAATCGTACTCTTCGCAACCTGAAAAAGGATAGAATGAAATATCTTAGCAGGTATCGTCTGAACCGATCTGCATTCAACTTTCGTTTATTTAAGTACGCTGCCTCTGCGCATCGACTATACAACAGGGCTCGTTTTGAGGCCTATTCGAGTAGACTGCAATCGCGTTTCCGTTCTGATCCAGCATCCTTCTGGCAATTTGTTAGGATTCGAAGAGGGTGCAATACGTTACCTAATGAAATGGTACTTGATTCTCGAACTGCCTCTACGCCTGTTGAGATCTGTGAGCTATTCTCTGCACATTTTTCCCAAATGTTTGAGCCACCGGTTAGTGACCCTAACCTTATTGAGGGTGGGCTACTCTACACGCCAGAGAACTTAATTAATCTCTCCGATATTTCGGTTAGCTCTGAAACAGTTGTACAGGTGTTATTTGGGTTGAAACGTTCTTTTACTCCTGGTCCAGATGGCATTCCTGCCTCTGTTTTAATAAACTGTAAGGACGTGCTTGCTCCACACCTTGCTAAAATTTTCAACCTTTCACTATCTCTTGGGGTTTTTCCTGCTCTTTGGAAATCCTGTTGGCTTTTTCCGGTACACAAAAAGGGATGCCGTAGCATTGTTTCTAATTATCGTGGGATAACCCAAACTTGCGCCACAGCCAAAACTTTTGAGCTATGTATCCTTCCAACCATACTTCATAGTTGTAGTTCAGCTATTAGCCCTAAACAGCATGGGTTTATGCCTGGTAGGTCTACTTCAACTAATCTCATGTCTTTTATTTCCAATATTTTTAGATCTTTTGAGGCCGGTACCCAACTTGATGCAATATACACCGACTTTCATGCTGCTTTTGATAGTTTACCTCACTCTTTATTATTAGCTAAATTGTCTAAACTTGGTTTTGGTGATGGCATTATTAGCTGGCTGTCCTCATATTTAAGTAATCGATCATGCAGGGTTAAAACCGGGTCGTACTTATCTGAGGAGTTTTTTTGTACGTCAGGTGTCCCTCAGGGTTGTGTGCTAAGTCCACTTCTGTTTTCTTTGTTCATCAATGATGTTTGTAATGTTTTACCTCCTGATGGTCATCTCCTTTATGCGAATGATATCAAAAACTTTTTACCTGTGTCTTCTTCTTCTGAATGTCTGAGACTTCAGCATTACCTCAATGCATTTGCTCATTGGTGTTCATCCAATTTACTTCGCCTCTGTCCCGAAAAATGTTCTGTTATTTCCCAAATAGCATTGGAGCGTTACGTTTCGCGATTTTTGTATGGAGGCGTTACTGCTCGCTACCTGCTCATAACACTGCTCGATAGCAGTCCTTAGTGAGCAGGTAGCGTGTAACATTCTATGTAAGCTCAATGAAAGCTCAAAGCTCAAGCGTTACTTAGCGAGTGCTCGAACCACAGTATAACGCTGTGGGTTCTGTATTCGGATGTAAACAAAAACACACACACTTTTTTAAAATTTCGATGCACATTGTCCAGTACAACGATAAAATGTATTTTATTTAACTATTATTCAATACTTACATGCCTCAATATATGGTTTTACACGTTTATATACGATTTCAACCATCACTTTGGATGGTATCAACTGATGCCGACGGCGTTGTTGTCTCTGCGTCAGGCACATGTATTGTTGCCGCTTCTAATGCTCGGATCGTTTTTTCGTTAGCAGTAGCACAACGATTAAACGCACTAACTGTACCACTTGCAAAACGATACAAATAAAGTAAAACACATAATACACCGTACAACACACTTCTTAACAACACTTGCACATAAAAACCACTTGTCGATGCGGTGATCCAATGTCCTGTTTGCAGTGGAAAAATAACAATGAAAGATTAGAATGCTTTCAAATATGACATTATTTTATAATACTTTCCTTTCCATGCTATTTTGTGGTGTATGGAAACGTTGGTTTGCTTGAAGATACACAACGACCGGATCACGATCACAGCCGGCTTTAGTGATTGTTGTAGAAACTGTAACAAAGATCACTATCATTAAATCTGCATTATTTTTACAATTCATTGTGATTTCATGAAAAATAAAGTGAAAAAGTAAAGTAAAAGTGAAAAAGTAAAACATTTCATCTTACCGGCGTCGTATTTCGTCGGCATACACACACACACACACACACACACAGCTGCTCGATCATACTCGGACGAATGTTGCTAAATTCGGGATAATATGATGTTTTTCCTGTGGAATAATGTGTTCAAACATTAAAAGATAGTTTATTCACTGAAATATGCACATAACACTTACCTTTTCCCGAGTTTTCACATAAAATTTTACGATTATTCTGCACACAATCTTTACGGGCGGTTGTCCGTGTTTGTTTACGTTTCTGACTTGACAGATATGCAAGCTGTCATGTGACGAAGTGAAATACATTCAAACCTCGCCAATTGCAAGTCTGCTTTTTCAATTGAATACAAAAAATCCGAGTTGTTCACATAAATATGAGAAAAAGTCAGTTTATCCAGTTTGTATAAAATAACAAACATGACAAAATACGCAGACATTAGTCGTGTTACAAAATGTCTTTCTAATAAACAAAATCTATTTTTTTTGTAGACATATGATATAAATGCAATTAGCGAGTTCTAATTGTGTCATATATATTGCTATTTTCAAAGCGGTTTAAGTTAAAACAAACATCAGTGTTTTTTTAAATAATCAGAAAGATAATTATAAACTTAATAATGATTAAAATGTATTTTATTACATTTATGTTCAACGATAACCTAACTACTAACTAGTAAGCATGTTCATGCACGTGTGTAATTATTTGATAATTTTTTTGTGATCCCTATATGAATGTTATTAAGTAAAACAGACAATTTACTCTGTTCCTTTTTCAATTCTTCAAGATAAGGTTTTTTTAATAGAAACATGTAAGTTTGTTTAAAAAACATATATAAATACACATACATATATAAATAAATATATATATATATATATATATATATATATATATATATATATATATATATATATATATATATATAATTATATATACATTTATTCATATAATATATATTATTATAAAATATATAATATACTATATATAAGTTGTTAATATAATTATTTTTATATCATTATACCGATGGCGGAAACCTTTAATTTTTTCATAAAATTTTAGTACAAGTTTTTGTTAATTTTGTTTTAAAATATGTGATCTGAATCGTTATTAAATATCCATCACTCATCTTTTCCAAATTCAGTTAAACCATCTCGCTTTGCTTTGAATTCTAAGTCAGAATATGTATGGGGTGCGCGGTACGGGTAAGAAGAACATAGGGGCGGGGGTACAAATAAACGCATCACAACACCAAAGTCTGGGTGAGACGGTGATGGTGTGAAACGCTTCTTGCTTCAAGCTCTTGCGGTAACAGCGTTAAAGGCAACAACAACAACAGAGAATAACGCATCGCGTAGAAACAAACACACCGTTCGTGGGTATGTCAGGGGGGGAAACAACGGGAAAAGCTCAATTCTCTCTCAGCGATGCCGCTTGGGTTCTTTCTCTCACTCTCTTTCTCCTATTTTATTTAACTATACTCTCTCTAGCACTTCCCTCTCTCGTGTTATGTCCATCCGTGACCTTGGTATTATACTTGACTGTCGTCTTAACTTTAAACTGCAGCTTGATGAAGTGCTACTAAAAGCAAATCGAACCCTTGGGTTTATCTTACGTTTTACCTCTATTTTTAGAGATCAAAGCATCCTAAGAATCCTTTATTGTGCTTTGGTAAGGCCTATTCTTGAATATGCTAGTATCATCTGGAATCCTCCCACTATTGATGGCTGTTCGAGAATTGAAAGCATTCAGCGCCTCTTTACCAGGATTGCCTTTCGTCGTTTGTTCGGTGCTGCCTCACTACCTCCCTATGAAACGCGATTGCAGTTATTCAATCTTCACTCCTTAAGCTTCCGCCGGCAAGTGTTTCAGGCTTGTTATATTGGTGGCTTATTACTTTCTGCTACTGATGCTCCTGATTTACTCTCGTCCATCTCGCTGTATGTTCCCTCTCGTTCTCTTCGTCCACGTGATCCTCTGTCAATTGAAACACGTCATACTCTTTATACTTTCAATGACCCTCTTCTGTCCTGTTTCAGGTTGTTTAACCACTTTTACTATCTCTTTGATTTCGACTCCTCTCTTAACTCTTTCCGTAACCGTATTTTTTCTTCTAATTCCCTTTAATTATTCTCCTTAGTTTTCTATTACTCTCTTTTTTTATGTTTATGATTTCTTTTCTCTTGTTTTTTTTTCTTTTCTTTTTTGCTAGGTCAAGACTAGGTTAGTTAGGCTTAGTTTTTCATGAATTATTTTGTTTATTTGTTAGTATTAAATTAGTTTTAAGTCTATTATATTTAGCCTTGATGGTGGATATTGTATTAAATAAATGAAATGAAATGAAATGAAATGAAATCTCCTGTAAAACAAGCGGGTGTCCCCCGACTGGCCTAGCTGCTCCAGCAGCTGTACATATGACTCTTCAAAACGGCACTGTTTGGCCTGGAAGCGCAGGGTTTGCTGTTGTAATGAGTTCGGAAGATAGCTACGGTCGCCATGTAATATGATGATTGTACAAACAGCACAACTGATCATCGAGTATCATCGCGGTAGGTCAGTGTTTCGCTGACATGTATCGAGATAGAATAAAACTTTGGTCGAAGCGGACTTTTCAACACTTGTTCGTCCAGACGATCATAGAAACCCAGAAGCGGTTTCCCTTACTGTAAACGTTAGAGTTTAGAAGCCTTACCTAGGATAGGGGGACATAACAAAAATCTTGAAATACGGGGTTTTCCAAATCAATTTCGAATGTAAACATTGTTATTCACCGCATCCAAGATTTTTTTCAACAGCTGTCTAATGGTTTATTTGTTTCAAAATGATATTTTAGTTTAAACACATGATTTTCAACACATAACAAAGAACTGTCAAACTCATTCCAGCTTTAGTTGTGTTGAAAATCATGCTGTAGAAATTAAAAATTATTGTGATGAAAATGAAATGTCAGATTGATATGGAACAACATTTTGCATGCGGTGAATAACAATGTTTACATTCTAAACTAACTTGGAAAACCTAGTAAGTTAGAAGGCGAATTTTTTAGGGAGCGTAACGGTCCTATCTTGACAATCCGAATGAATCTGACGTGCCACGGTCGGAGTTGGGTTTATTTATACTCGATAGATGTTATGGAATGTGTTTTTGTGCCAATTAAAGGTTACTGACATGATGTTCGCACTAAATAATTGAATTGTATACAAATAATATCAAAATGCGTGATTGAATTTTCAACACGATGCGAAAGACCTCTAAAAAACAACTTGAGTGATTTAAAAATCATATTGCGCTTTTGAAAATAGCATGGGTGCGGTGAAACAATAACTTTTGATAGCTAAACTGCATCCAGAGCTTCTGAAATTGTTTTGCTGACATTCGATTCTGACTTGTAAAACCCTGTAAGTTGCTATGCGCTCTCTGCTTGTCTATTGTCTGTTTGCTGCGATAACGATTGAATTTATTATGTTGCGCGTTTCGGTTGTTTTCGATAAATGTGTCTCAATTGCCTTTTTCTACGAACGGTATGGTCTGGGTGTGTTGCTATGGTGTGGATTGATTTGCAAATGTGTTATAATGACTGTGTTGCAATGGTGTGATTTGGCTTTCCGAAGTGTGTCACAATGTGACAATAACTGATAGCAGCGTAGGCAACTCAATCGGGAAAACCGCGAAAATCGGGAATTATATTTTTCCGGGAAAAGCCGCGAAAACCGGGAAATTCTAAAAAAAAGAGAATGGAAATGGAATGAGTGAAAATGAAACCAAGAGCGTGTGTACCTACGCAGGAGTAAATAGATAAAAGCCTGTGCAAAAAGGGTGCCATAGAACCCACTTCTTATCACTTAAAAGTATACATCCCGTAAAACACAATCAAGTAAGTGTCCCAAAATTAAGAAAACCCCTGAATTCTCCTGTATCTATTGCATCATCTGGTTGGTTGGTCCATGGCTTCCGGTTACCCTTTTTTAAAGGTGTGTAATGACATCTGTTAATCAACAATTGATAGCAGATGCAAAATATCTTTTTCACGGGGTAAAGTATTTCTTCGTTAGTGTCATGATGCTGCTAAACGACCAAAAAGCAATATTTTCAAAGTTTTTTTCGTCGTTTGTTCATCAGTTGTTTGCTCATATAAAAGTTCCGAAAATTTTAAGGTTGCATATTTAAATTGCTTAGGATCCATAGTAGTCAAATTAGATCCACAAACGAGCGCACAATAAGATAAGATACGATGGCAAAGGCTGGCAGGATACGTTGGCTGGAGCATATCATGAGGATGCAGGACTCATGCCCCACCAAGAAGGTTTTCGACAGCGATCCCAAGTTCGGCATAGTGTTGGGAGATACAGGATACGGAAGATTCGAAGATTCAATCCATAGAAAGATTCTATCGGATCAGATCCCATTTTTAGGATTTGAATCCCTAAAAGTTTCCAATGCGTTTCGATTGGGAATGGGATTGGGATTGGCAATCCCAATCTCAATCCCAATCCAATGGTCAACGGGGAATGATAAGGAATCGCATTTAATTCATTATATTAGCATGTTTTATTGTCTCAATAGTAGGCGAATTGAACGTCCTTTGTTTTGGTGTACGATGAGCGATATTCTGATTAATATTAAATTAAATACAGTTGAAATTAGAGTTGTGCCTCAAGTACCAGAACTGTACGATTCATTCAATTCATCCTAAAGAACGAACGACCTACGTTCATCTAATCAACGTTCATCGATTCTTTATAAATCATAATGTACTGAGTTGGTCATCAAAATAACGTCCTACCTGCCGAAATAACGAACGTTATAGTATGTCAGGTCGTTCATTTTCCCCACACAAATATGAACATGAACCAAGAAAAGAACGACTTATCCTATCAGTCGAAATAAAGAACGTCCTACTACGCTAGGTCGTTCAATCTCCCCATACAAATATTAACTTGAACCGTAATACCAGGACGTTCATGTAATTCATGTGAACGTCCTACTCTTCAAAATAAAGAACGTCCTAATACGCCAGGTCGTTCATTTTCCCCATACAAATATGAACGTGAATCGTATGACCAGGACATTCACGAAAAGAACGACCTATCCGTCGAAATAAAGAATGTCCTAGTACGCTAGGTCGTTCATTCCCGTCATACAAATATGAACGTGAACCGTAATACCAGGACGTTCACGAAAAGATCGTCCTACCAATCGTAATAAGGATCTTCCTGGTCTGCCTAATAATTTTCAAGATGCAATACACTAATTGTGTTCTTCTTGCAAAATAAAACAATTTACCCAAATTTCTTCAACTGAAATGAACGAATGAATCGCGATTCATGTTCAGTTTATCTGAATGAAGGAACTAGTACGTTCACGTTCATGGAAATGAACCGAATTGCCCAAGCCTAGTGGAAACCCTCATAACGAGTACCCCTTACAGGGGTTTGAATCATATAAGAGAATAGTTCAATCACTTAGGGGAATGTTGCAAACCGGTGCATGCAATTGACAGCGATTTGCGTGGGCGCGCGAGGGCTCGCACGCCATACAAGTTCACCGCCCCAGAGCCCTCGCATTAAAGAGCTTGCGAGCCTTGGTATTTTTTTCATCCCTAGTTTTAGCAGTTATAATTATAGCACCCCGAGAGCAGGTATAACAGTGCGATTTGTAGCATACTAAACACCTGAATTTTGACATTTTAGTTTTCAAAAATCCACAAAAATTTAAAAAGTGATCTTTTCGCCAAATACTACCGCACAAAGAATAATCCATGAATAAAAATCAACGATTTTTTAAAATACCATAAGATTTCGAGCACATGAAATGTTTCGCAACCCTCGCAATGTTTGACGGGTAGTTATAATTATAGCACCCCAAAAGCAGATATAACAGTGCAAATTGTAGCATACTAAACACCTGAATTTTGTCATTTTATTTTAAAAAATCTACAAAAATTGAAATAGTGATCTTTTCGACAAATACAACCGTAGAAAAAATAATCCATGAATAAAAATCAACGATTATTTAAAATACAATAAGATTTCGAGCACATGAAATCTTTCGCAACCCTCGCAATGTTTGACGGGATATGTTAATTGCGGGTTATAAAATATACATGGTGTTCTCTATGCTTAAATAGAGGGTGCCCATTTTGCATGATTAGGGGTGCCCGTTAGTGGTGCCCGAGAAACATTGGGAGGTTTCGAGTTCTAAATTTCCTTGAATATTATACAGGATTTTTTACTTGATTTCGCATGCGTAGCAACATTTAACGCAACCGCAGCAATTGACAGGACAACTACATCAGTTGTTTATGGAACGTCATCACGCTTAAGGCAACTTTCGCACTTGATACTCACAAGCGCGGTACACAATATCACAATTCAGCGGTACACAAGTATTCAACTATTACAACTGCATTTTCGATTTTTAGATATGTTCATTATTTTGAAAACGTTTAAAGGTCATGGTTAATGATTGCTTTGAGCCGCCAAATCCGTACCAAAATCTTTAGGACTGATTAAATAAAATGGCTTTGCTAAGTTTTTATAATTTTATAGATAACATGGATGCATCAGCATAGCCAAAGAATTTCGTTACAAGGGTTTCCAAATCACATTCGAATGTGCACATAATTATTCACCGCCTCCAAAATGTTTTTCAACAGCTGTCAAATGTTGTATTTGCTTTATAATGAACCCGGACCATAATGCAACCGAATAGTCACTCCTTGCTATGGGGGGACGTTCCATTCCACTAATTTAAAGAACTGTTCCGGAAGCTTCAAACTAAGTACATACGTGGTGTATTGTATAAGAAAAATTAAGTAAGGTGGCCGCCACTGTTCATTCTTTCTTAGGAAAGAAAATTTAAATCACAAAAAAAATCATCACAGCATCACAATGCATAGAAAAAAACGTTATGTATATAAATATTGTTGAAGGATGATTTTCATTTTGCACGTTTTTTATATTACTATTAATAAATCTATACAATCTTTATATTAATAATGTTTTCTTATTTACTTCTATTTGTACAGGGTCCACCGCAGTCTGCACAGCCATTCAAATTCACTATAACTGAAAACTGTGATAGGATAAAAGAAGAATTTAATTTTCTACAGGCACAGTATCATAAGTAAGTTTTTTTTTTTTTAATTGTGTTTAATCTTTTATGATGTTAAAAATTTGATTGTGAAAAATTCCTTGATGTGACGGTTTGCGTGGATGCTCGAAAAGAATTCAGGAAGTATGCTCGATTTCCACTTTAACGGGGAACTCGTTATATCCTTGCAAAACCAATTCGACCAGATTGCGAGCTCGCATGAGGCCTCGCAATCGCCATAAATTCATACTGTTTGTAACAGCGCAAGTTATGGCTTGCCATAGACTTGAAATTTGATAAATCTTTTAAATCTGATAAACAAATATGCAGTGAGTGATAATTACGAGAAATTACGATTAAATTTAATGCATGTAATGAAGCGTTTAACAAACATTTCAATACTATTCGAGCAGAATATAGTACTCGAAAGCTCGCAATCCCATTAAACATTGCGAGGCCCGCCATACAATTGACAGCGATTTGCGTGGGCGCGCGAGGGCTCGCATGCCATGCAAATTCACAGCCCCAGAGCCCTCGCATTAAAGAGTTTGCGAGCCTAGGCAGTTTTTTCGCCCCTAGTTCTAGCAGTTATAATTATAGCACCCCGAGAGCAGATATAACTTTGCAAATTGTAGCATACTAAACACCGGAATTTTGACATTTTATTTTGCAAAAATCCACAACAATAGAAATGGTCATAACATTGCAAAAAATATATATTTATGAATAAAAAACAAACATCTTTTTTTTTCGCGTGGGCCTCCTACTTCTTTTGTAGTAGTAGTAGTAGTAGTATTTACTTATACATAAACTTAATTTTCTTCACAATTCATTACATTGGTTCTGGTCGTTTAATTCCATTATTCGCAGCTTAACTCAATACTAGCTATTTCCTTTCTTGTGCTATGCCATTTTGAAATTAATTATTATCGGATGATTATGGAGGATGATCCAATCTTTGGGAAAAATTGACAAAAAACCCTGGTCCACAAATATCATTTAAAATACCATAAGTTTTCGAGCAGACGATACTACTCGCAACCCTCGTAATGTTTGACGGATTGGGTGGGGAGCGACAATAAGGCCTATTATATTGCGTTCGGCATTCGAGAAGATTCACTCGCACGCTCATTTTGTTAATTTTCGTATCGTTTTGCTAGCGACGTTCCGCTTCGACTAACTCATCGGCAGATTTGAGTCGACGAAGTAAAAATCGGTACCGTATTGCTCGAACAGGAAGCTGCATTCGAGAGATTTTCTGCCGACAGCTCAAGCTGACGGAAACGCGTAAATTGAACATCACAAAGAATTTAGGCTACTGTCTACGTGTGTAATTAAGTTTAACATAAGTTTATCAACACTCTCATCACTCATATTTACCTCATTTCTAACAAAATTATGGAAAAAAATGATTTTAAAGAAGTGCTGAATCCGTTTGTTTACACCTACTCCGACCGCCGGTTGCCTCGACCAACTGTCAAACACACAGATGCTAGAACAAAAATGTCGACGAAACCTTCATCGATTCGAATGGCGAAAACGATACCAATTTTTCTCCCATTCGACTCGAGTGCTTCCGACGGAATTGAATGTCATTCGAGTAAAATAATAGGCCCAAATGTCTCGCGTGACAAAAAGTAGCTCAAAATTTCACTCTGTGTTTATGCAAGTAGCTCAATTTGACCCAGACAACCTGTTTTTTGTTTCAGAATACAATTAATAAGTTTTTTTATTCAGGACAATAAATATGTTAAAATGTTTTCAATTTTATTTATTTGAGTTTTGAATTAGTCTGGCTCATAAACAAACCGAATAATCCGATTGTTTCGGATGAAGCAGGAATGACACGCGAGTCAAGTAGCTCGTTTGTAAAATTGAGCTACTTTTTGTCGCGCGAGAAGTCGTCGCGCGCGACGTTGTCGCTTTATGTCTATTTCAACGGTCACGGTTCACAACTAAGTGCTTGCCCGCTGCGTAAAATCGAGCAGTTTCCTTGGCAGGAAATGGACCAAAATCTGTGCAGATTTCATCCGGTGCTCTGGTTTGTTCACAAACGATGTGGCTAGGCCGTTGTGACTTGTCGAGATCTATGCGCTGTGAGATAGCTGGGCCAGCAACCTTTCCTATAAGGCAATGATAATTGCTCGTGCGTTTGTACGTGTATGTGTGGTGCATTTCAAGGCAAGGCATGAGAAAATGAACAAGAATAAATGATTTTTTCTGTCGCTTTACGGCCAAGCTACACGTACCGGACGACATCGGACGATGCTATAAATCCGTTAACGCCAACTGTCAAATCTCATACAAAATCGGCCCGCTGTGATCCGAGACGGCCCGGCCCGACGCGAATCTCTTGTCTACGGTTCTACGTTTTATGGCATCGTCCGATGTCGTCCGGTACGTGTAGCTTGGCCGTTACAAAGCAGGTACGTTGTAGAAGCTGGCAGAACGGACAGTCGATGAAAATCAGCGCCAGGCTGAACGAGTTAAATACCAATTAACAATTTTTATTTTTGCACCTGTCAAGCAAATATTCATGCCTTCCAGCAACATGCTAATGCTCATGTTTCTTTGATGTTTCATTATTCTGAAAGTACATAAGGTACATTTAAATCAGATTCATCAAATATTTTTTTTATTTATGAAATAATCAAGCACTTAACTATTGTTATTCTACTTAATTTTTTTTTCAGTCTCAAAATGGAGTGTGAAAAACTAGCTCAAGACAAAACGGAAATGCAGCGACATTATGTAATGGTAAGTTAATAGAAAATAAACTTTTGTTTCAAAATCACAGTGAGTTTTTATGTGCAATGCAGTTCTACAAAATTGTACAGTACAATTTACAATTAAAACATGAAATGAAGGATCTTACTGTTATACCAATTCTTATATGTTTTCAAATGTACAGTGAACTGTCTCTAAGATGTAGTCTCTTCAAGATAATTTGTTTCTTTAAAATGAACATTTTAACGGTCCCACCATATTTCATACAATTTATGTCTCTTCAAGATGTCTAATGCCCAGGAAAGGAATTTCCTAATAGATAATCCAAAGCAATCATCTTTTATATGTGATTTCAATGAACTATCCCTTTTATGGCTTTTCGTCCATCAAATTTCATTTTAATTGCGTTTAAATCCCGCCATATACTTCAAAACTGCCAAAACATCGTTTTCGATCCGTTTCCCGCAAGGTTTTTGATATCGAGAACGAAGGGCCTCAATTGATTCTCAAATCAGAATAGGAAGGCGGTTTTATAATTAAAACTCGCTTACTTGTCACATTTCTATGGAAACCTAGAATCCACTATTGGAAGCGAGATAGGTTAGTTGTATACTAGACCTGATTTCTTTAGCACTATTTCATTTGACTTCGAGACATGTCGATTGCGAGAATACAAAGTCTATATAACACAGAGGTCGATGTATAGCTCGATTTTGGTCCACCATTTTGAAAGCTTTTTTTTGACAGTTAGATGAAAAAATGTTCACAAACGATTCCAAACAACCAAATACTTTTCAGGGCTAATTGTGCTATTTCTGCACAAAATCTAGAGTAAATATACATTTCATTCTCATTATCGTGGCATGTAGTAGTTTTTTTACTAATTCATCAGTTAAAAACGACTAAAATCAGGAAACTAGCCTATTAGCTTTGCTCCTCTTGAGCTGCACATGATTTCGTCATAATTTTGGGCACTGATCTTGTTATAATCTATAATTGTACTATAATTATATCTATTCGTCAACTTTTTAAAGTATAATATTGCGATGAAACGATGTAAAAATGATCGAAAATGCATCCAGACCACTGCATGTACAACAAATACAACCTCAATGTATGCTACGATGAAACTATTGATGCTTTTTCATCCAGCTGTCAAAACTTTCCCAAGCTTTTTGATCAAATGTTCTGGATGACTCGACCTCTGTATTATATAGACTTTGGCAAGAATACAATAGGCCTGTAAGAATCGTTACCGCAAACGTTACAATACTAAGAATCGCAAGTTTTTGCTAGAATCCCTTCTATATTTGCATATAAGTTTGCAGGAAAAATGTAAAGGAAATGCAGGGCTGTTACAGCTATCGCGGATTTTGCGTTTCGCGCGGATTTCGCGCGTTTTTACTCTTCATCGGCGCCTTTCTTCAGGGACCTTTTCTTGAAGGATGTACGGGGAGAGTATTATTCGCAGTTGTTTGATGAGACCGAAGGAAACATCAGACTCAAGGAAATGGAAGTGAACGTGAAATATTTTTCGAGCCACCTGACGAAGCTGATGTTCTTCCATCTGAATTCCGCTTTTCTCGGTAAAGCTGATATTCTTCTGGGCAAAATTCTCGAAGGACTGGAAGCTGCTAAACTCCCTTTAGACCACCTTGTCATGATAAGCCGGGATGGCCCAAAGAAAGAGGATTCCAGCTAGTTGACACAGGATCATGCCCAGTCCATATCATACACAATGCTTAAGTATGCCTTGAAAGAGTTTGGGATTGAGGTGTCTGAGTTGGCGAAAGTAGTTTACTACTATTTTGATGTACCATCCAAGTGGGAAGAATTCAAAAAAAGTTGCAAGGAAAAACCAAAAAAGTTCTTAAATTTGGTGGAACACGTTGGGTAATGTTAGCCAATGCACGCTGGTGCTACTAGCGAACATAGACGAACCCGTCAAACATTGCGAGGGTTGCGAAACATTTCATGTGCTCGAAATCTTATGGTATTTTAAAAAATCGTTTATTTTTATTCATGGAATTTTTTTGCGGTAGTATTTGGCGAAAAGATCACTATTTAAATTTTTGTGGATTTTTGAAAAAAAAATGTCAAAATTCAGGTGTTTAGTATGCTACAAATCGCACTGTTATACCTGCTCTCGGGGTGCTATAATAATAACTGCTAAAACTAGGGGTGAAAAAACTACCAAGGCTCGCAAGCTCTTTAATGCGAGGGCCCTGGGGCGGTGAACTTGTATGGCGTGCGAGCCCTCGCGCGCCCTCGCAAATCGCTGTCAATTGCATGGCGGGACCCCTGACCTAGTCGAAATGAATTCGATCGACGAAGAGCGATACCAATTATCGACAAAATTGTCGAAGTGCTCGATGTTTTACATAGGATCTGTCTGCTTTTCGAAACAGACTTTTCGATTTCGATTACGATCGAATGAACAATCCGTATGCGATGCCAAAGTGAATTTTGTTCAATCAAAACGAACTTTTATTATCAGGTTTTCGATTTCGATTGCAACCAAAATCGTATGCGATACAGGCCAGTGTTCGAGGACACACAGGAATTGCTTTCTCCCTCTTTCTCGCACCGTATGAACAGATTCGCCAGAGATCGAAATTTGTTCTGTTAGTGTTGAAATTGCACCTATACAACTGAATTCATCTAACGCGTTCGAATTGGTCCAGCAGTGCTCGATACGTGTTCTGTTGGTGTAGAAGCCAAAGTGGTGGAGGTGTCGTCATGTAGAACATTTGGCCATCAAGGCGTTAGGAAAAAGCACAAAACCAGGATCGACGGCGTTGTCTAATGCGACGAGTGCTGCTGGTATATGGGTCTTCTACTTCTTCTTCTTCTTCTATTTGGCGTAACGTCCTACGTGGACATGCCGGCCTATACAGGCTTTCGAGACTTAATTCATTACCACGTAGCCGGAAAGTCAATCCTTGCTACGCGGGACACGGTCCATTCTGGACTTCAACCAATGACGGGCATGTTATTGAGTCGTTCGAGTTGACGACTGTACCACGGGACGGCTGGTATATGGGAATGATAGACGAATGGTTTACATTAGAGTTGGGCAAAACGCAAAAAAATCGGAACTGGGTCCGGACGATTCCAACAAATTTCGGACCCAGTTCCGAAGGGTAGGTTCAATCCGACAAGCCGGAACCCCCGGAATCGTCCGGAATCGTCTGGAATCGTCGAAATCGTGCGGAGTCGTTGGTAACCAGTAACACAAGATGCTAGCGTCTATATCGAACTATATTGAGGAACTCAGTGCGCGACATTCCTGGATTAAATGTACGACAGACAGCATTGACATATGCGCGGCGGCCGGAACGTGAACTTGAATCGTCTGGAATCGTCGGAACAGTCGTAATCGACCGGAATCGGCTCTACTATTCACTACTATCGATTGACTACGATTCCGCATGATTCCGGACGATTCCGGTCGATTCCGGGCGATTTCAGCCAATTCCGGTAAATTCCGACTGTTCCGACGATTCCAGACGATTACGACGATTCCGCACGATTCCAGACGATTTCAGACGATTCCGGACGATTCCGGACGATTCCGACGATTCCGGACGATTCCGGTGGAACTAGCGATTCCTTATCTTTGGAATCGGAATCGGAATCATACTTGCCGGAACCGTGGGTGCGATCCGCAGAACCCATCTCTAGTTTACATTCAATAAAAATCCGTTCAGCTTAAAAAATATTAAAAACCTGTATTTTATTATAACCACACTTCATAAATCGCCATTTTCCATATTATATTGCGGCTGCTGTCTGTTAACCAAATATCGACGGCTGTTGTCAAACTGAATCTCAAAACCCGTCAAACATTGCGAGGGTTGCGAAAGATTTCATGTGCTCGAAATCTTATGGTATTTTAAAAAATCGTTGATTTTTATTCAAGGATTATTCTTTGTGCGGTAGTATTTGACGAAAAGATCACTATTTAATTTTTTGTGGATTTTTGAAAACTAAAATGTCAAAATTCAGGTGTTTAGTATGCTACAAATCACACTGTTATACCTGCTCTCGGGGTGCTATAATTATAACTGCTAAAACTAGGGGTGAAAAAACTACCAAGGCTCGCCACCCAGTCAGACAGCCCGCCATGCAATTGACAGCGATTTGCGAGGGCGCGCGAGGGCTCGCACGCCATAGATGTTCACCGCCCCAGAGCCCTCGCATTAAAGAGCTTGCGAGCCTTGGTAGTTTTTTCACCCCTAGTTTTAGCAGTTATAATTATAGCACCCCGAGAGCAGGTATAACAGTGCGATTTGTAGCATACTAAACACATGAATTTTGACATTTTAGTTTTCAAAAATCCACAAAAATTGAAACAGTTCAAAAATAACACCGCAACAAAAATAATTGATGAATGAAAAACAAAGATTATTTAAAATGTCAAAAGATTTCGAGCAGATACTACTCGTAACCCTCGCAATGTTTGACGGGAGCCTTCTGTTAATTTACCCATTCGAGCAGTTTTGTGTCTGTCATAACAGTAATTTAAGAGCAATTTAGCGGTACGAAGTGTTGTTGTTTGTTGTCAGTAAAAAGATATAAATTAGACCAAAAAGAGTATTGTTTTAATACTTTTCAGGGCTAATTGTGCTATTTCTGCACAAAATCTAGAGTAAATATACATTTCATTCTCATTATCGTGGCATGTAGTAGTTTTTTTACTAATTCATCAGTTAAAAACGACTAAAATCAGGAAACTAGCCTATTAGCTTTGCTCCTCTTGAGCTGCACATGATTTCGTCATAATTTTGGGCACTGATCTTGTTATAATCTATAATTGTACTATAATTATATCTATTCGTCAACTTTTTAAAGTATAATATTGCGATGAAACGATGTAAAAATGATCGAAAATGCATCCAGACCACTGCATGTACAACAAATACAACCTCAATGTATGCTACGATGAAACTATTGATGCTTTTTCATCCAGCTGTCAAAACTTTCCCAAGCTTTTTGATCAAATGTTCTGGATGACTCGACCTCTGTATTATATAGACTTTGGCAAGAATACAATAGGCCTGTAAGAATCGTTACCGCAAACGTTACAATACTAAGAATCGCAAGTTTTTGCTAGAATCCCTTCTATATTTGCATATAAGTTTGCAGGAAAAATGTAAAGGAAATGCAGGGCTGTTACAGCTATCGCGGATTTTGCGTTTCGCGCGGATTTCGCGCGTTTTTACTCTTCATCGGCGCCTTTCTTCAGGGACCTTTTCTTGAAGGATGTACGGGGAGAGTATTATTCGCAGTTGTTTGATGAGACCGAAGGAAACATCAGACTCAAGGAAATGGAAGTGAACGTGAAATATTTTTCGAGCCACCTGACGAAGCTGATGTTCTTCCATCTGAATTCCGCTTTTCTCGGTAAAGCTGATATTCTTCTGGGCAAAATTCTCGAAGGACTGGAAGCTGCTAAACTCCCTTTAGACCACCTTGTCATGATAAGCCGGGATGGCCCAAAGAAAGAGGATTCCAGCTAGTTGACACAGGATCATGCCCAGTCCATATCATACACAATGCTTAAGTATGCCTTGAAAGAGTTTGGGATTGAGGTGTCTGAGTTGGCGAAAGTAGTTTACTACTATTTTGATGTACCATCCAAGTGGGAAGAATTCAAAAAAGTTGCAAGGAAAAACCAAAAAGTTCTTAAATTTGGTGGAACACGTTGGGTAATGTTAGCCAATGCACGCTGGTGCTACTAGCGAACATAGACGAACCCGTCAAACATTGCGAGGGTTGCGAAACATTTCATGTGCTCGAAATCTTATGGTATTTTAAAAAATCGTTTATTTTTATTCATGGAATTTTTTTGCGGTAGTATTTGGCGAAAAGATCACTATTTAAATTTTTGTGGATTTTTGAAAAAAAAATGTCAAAATTCAGGTGTTTAGTATGCTACAAATCGCACTGTTATACCTGCTCTCGGGGTGCTATAATAATAACTGCTAAAACTAGGGGTGAAAAAACTACCAAGGCTCGCAAGCTCTTTAATGCGAGGGCCCTGGGGCGGTGAACTTGTATGGCGTGCGAGCCCTCGCGCGCCCTCGCAAATCGCTGTCAATTGCATGGCGGGACCCCTGACCTAGTCGAAATGAATTCGATCGACGAAGAGCGATACCAATTATCGACAAAATTGTCGAAGTGCTCGATGTTTTACATAGGATCTGTCTGCTTTTCGAAACAGACTTTTCGATTTCGATTACGATCGAATGAACAATCCGTATGCGATGCCAAAGTGAATTTTGTTCAATCAAAACGAACTTTTATTATCAGGTTTTCGATTTCGATTGCAACCAAAATCGTATGCGATACAGGCCAGTGTTCGAGGACACACAGGAATTGCTTTCTCCCTCTTTCTCGCACCGTATGAACAGATTCGCCAGAGATCGAAATTTGTTCTGTTAGTGTTGAAATTGCACCTATACAACTGAATTCATCTAACGCGTTCGAATTGGTCCAGCAGTGCTCGATACGTGTTCTGTTGGTGTAGAAGCCAAAGTGGTGGAGGTGTCGTCATGTAGAACATTTGGCCATCAAGGCGTTAGGAAAAAGCACAAAACCAGGATCGACGGCGTTGTCTAATGCGACGAGTGCTGCTGGTATATGGGTCTTCTACTTCTTCTTCTTCTTCTATTTGGCGTAACGTCCTACGTGGACATGCCGGCCTATACAGGCTTTCGAGACTTAATTCATTACCACGTAGCCGGAAAGTCAATCCTTGCTACGCGGGACACGGTCCATTCTGGACTTCAACCAATGACGGGCATGTTATTGAGTCGTTCGAGTTGACGACTGTACCACGGGACGGCTGGTATATGGGAATGATAGACGAATGGTTTACATTAGAGTTGGGCAAAACGCAAAAAAAATCGGAACTGGGTCCGGACGATTCCAACAAATTTCGGACCCAGTTCCGAAGGGTAGGTTCAATCCGACAAGCCGGAACCCCCGGAATCGTCCGGAATCGTCTGGAATCGTCGAAATCGTGCGGAGTCGTTGGTAACCAGTAACACAAGATGCTAGCGTCTATATCGAACTATATTGAGGAACTCAGTGCGCGACATTCCTGGCTTAAATGTACGACAGACAGCATTGACATATGCGCGGCGGCCGGAACGTGAACTTGAATCGTCTGGAATCGTCGGAACAGTCGTAATCGACCGGAATCGGCTCTACTATTCACTACTATCGATTGACTACGATTCCGCATGATTCCGGACGATTCCGGTCGATTCCGGGCGATTTCAGCCAATTCCGGTAAATTCCGACTGTTCCGACGATTCCAGACGATTACGACGATTCCGCACGATTCCAGACGATTTCAGACGATTCCGGACGATTCCGGACGATTCCGACGATTCCGGACGATTCCGGTGGAACTAGCGATTCCTTATCTCTGGAATCGGAATCGGAATCATACTTGCCGGAACCGTGGGTGCGATCCGCAGAACCCATCTCTAGTTTACATTCAATAAAAATCCGTTCAGCTTAAAAAATATTAAAAACCTGTATTTTATTATAACCACACTTCATAAATCGCCATTTTCCATATTATATTGCGGCTGCTGTCTGTTAACCAAATATCGACGGCTGTTGTCAAACTGAATCTCAAAACCCGTCAAACATTGCGAGGGTTGCAAAAGATTTCATGTGCTCGAAATCTTATGGTATTTTAAAAAATCGTTGATTTTTATTCAAGGATTATTCTTTGTGCGGTAGTATTTGACGAAAAGATCACTATTTAATTTTTGTGTATTTTTGAAAACTAAAATGTCAAAATTCAGGTGTTTAGTATGCTACAAATCACACTGTTATACCTGCTCTCGGGGTGCTATAATTATAACTGCTAAAACTAGGGGTGAAAAAACTACCAAGGCTCGCCACCCAGTCAGACAGCCCGCCATGCAATTGACAGCGATTTGCGAGGGCGCGCGAGGGCTCGCACGCCATACAAGTTCACCGCCCCAGAGCCCTCGCATTAAAGAGCTTGCGAGCCTTGGTAGTTTTTTCACCCCTAGTTTTAGCAGTTATAATTATAGCACCCCGAGAGCAGGTATAACAGTGCGATTTGTAGCATACTAAACACCTGAATTTTGACATTTTAGTTTTCAAAAATCCACAAAAATTGAAACAGTTCAAAAATAACACCGCAACAAAAATAATTGATGAATGAAAAACAAAGATTATTTAAAATGTCAAAAGATTTCGAGCAGATACTACTCGTAACCCTCGCAATGTTTGACGGGAGCCTTCTGTTAATTTACCCATTCGAGCAGTTTTGTGTCTGTCATAACAGTAATTTAAGAGCAATTTAGCGGTACGAAGTGTTGTTGTTTGTTGTCAGTAAAAGATATAAATTAGACCAAAAAGAGTATTGTTTTAATACTTTTCAGGGCTAATTGTGCTATTCTGCACAAAATCTAGAGTAAATATACATTTCATTCTCATTATCGTGGCATGTAGTAGTTTTTTACTAATTCATCAGTTAAAAACGACTAAAATCAGGAAACTAGCCTATTAGCTTTGCTCCTCTTGAGCTGCACATGATTTCGTCATAATTTTGGGCACTGATCTTGTTATAATCTATAATTGTACTATAATTATATCTATTCGTCAACTTTTTAAAGTATAATATTGCGATGAAACGATGTAAAAATGATCGAAAATGCATCCAGACCACTGCATGTACAACAAATACAACCTCAATGTATGCTACGATGAAACTATTGATGCTTTTTCATCCAGCTGTCAAAACTTTCCCAAGCTTTTTGATCAAATGTTCTGGATGACTCGACCTCTGTATTATATAGACTTTGGCAAGAATACAATAGGCCTGTAAGAATCGTTACCGCAAACGTTACAATACTAAGAATCGCAAGTTTTTGCTAGAATCCCTTCTATATTTGCATATAAGTTTGCAGGAAAAATGTAAAGGAAATGCAGGGCTGTTACAGCTATCGCGGATTTTGCGTTTCGCGCGGATTTCGCGCGTTTTTACTCTTCATCGGCGCCTTTCTTCAGGGACCTTTTCTTGAAGGATGTACGGGGAGAGTATTATTCGCAGTTGTTTGATGAGACCGAAGGAAACATCAGACTCAAGGAAATGGAAGTGAACGTGAAATATTTTTCGAGCCACCTGACGAAGCTGATGTTCTTCCATCTGAATTCTATCATTCCCATATACCAGCCGTCCCGTGGTACAGTCGTCAACTCGAACGACTCAATAACATGCCCGTCATTGGTTGAAGTCCAGAATGGACCGTGTCCCGCGTAGCAAGGATTGACTTTCCGGCTACGTGGTAATGAATTAAGTCTCGAAAGCCTGTATAGGCCGGCATGTCCACGTAGGACGTTACGCCAAATAGAAGAAGAAGAAGAAGTAGAAGACCCATATACCAGCAGCACTCGTCGCATTAGACAACGCCGTCGATCCTGGTTTTGTGCTTTTTCCTAACGCCTTGATGGCCAAATGTTCTACATGACGACACCTCCACCACTTTGGCTTCTACACCAACAGAACACGTATCGAGCACTGCTGGACCAATTCGAACGCGTTAGATGAATTCAGTTGTATAGGTGCAATTTCAACACTAACAGAACAAATTTCGATCTCTGGCGAATCTGTTCATACGGTGCGAGAAAGAGGGAGAAAGCAATTCCTGTGTGTCCTCGAACACTGGCCTGTATCGCATACGATTTTGGTTGCAATCGAAATCGAAAACCTGATAATAAAAGTTCGTTTTGATTGAACAAAATTCACTTTGGCATCGCATACGGATTGTTCATTCGATCGTAATCGAAATCGAAAAGTCTGTTTCGAAAAGCAGACAGATCCTATGTAAAACATCGAGCACTTCGACAATTTTGTCGATAATTGGTATCGCTCTTCGTCGATCGAATTCATTTCGACTAGGTCAGGGGTCCCGCCATGCAATTGACAGCGATTTGCGAGGGCGCGCGAGGGCTCGCACGCCATACAAGTTCACCGCCCCAGAGCCCTCGCATTAAAGAGCTTGAGAGCCTTGGTAGTTTTTTCACCCCTAGTTTTAGCAGTTATAATTATAGCACCCCGAGAGCAGGTATAACAGTGCGATTTGTAGCATACTAAACACATGAATTTTGACATTTTAGTTTTCAAAAATCCACAAAAATTGAAACAGTTCAAAAATAACACCGCAACAAAAATAATTGATGAATGAAAAACAAAGATTATTTAAAATGTCAAAAGATTTCGAGCAGATACTACTCGTAACCCTCGCAATGTTTGACGGGAGCCTTCTGTTAATTTACCCATTCGAGCAGTTTTGTGTCTGTCATAACAGTAATTTAAGAGCAATTTAGCGGTACGAAGTGTTGTTGTTTGTTGTCAGTAAAAAGATATAAATTAGACCAAAAAGAGTATTGTTTTAATGATATTTTAGTGGAAGAAGACGTCGGCGGTGTGTTTAAAACTGTAAAATGTAAAAAAACAGCCGAGAAATAGTGCTATTTGTGCACCACCTTCTCAGGGTGAAGCGGCTGTTCAAGTCGAGTTTGCTATAAAAAATTCATTGTAACCGTTTGTAAAAGTTAAGGAAAATGATTGAATATAACCAGTAAACTGTAATATAATAAATTTCGTGTTATTTATTAACAATTTAGCCGAACAAAATATAAACAGAATAGAGGAAGGAATAGGATCTGTCAAAACTGCTCGAATGGGTAAATTAACGACTGCTAATTTACCATTAAATTACTCTTAAATTACCGGTAATTTAGCGGTAAGATAGGGGCAAATTAAGTCCGATTTGTCTGACTGGGCAGCTCTTTAATACGAGGGCTCTGGGGCGGTAAACTTGTATGGCGTGCGAGCCCTCGCGCGCCCTCGCAAATCGCTGTCAATTGCATGGCGGGAAGGGCAACATGCCAAACGCTAAGAAGACTTCTTCTATTTGGTGTAACATCTTACGCGGACATGCCGGCCTATACAGGCTTTCGAGACATAATTCATTCCCACGCAGCCGGATAGTCAATCCTTGCTACCACAACATACAAGCCGTTTTTGTAGCAGAGTTTATCTTTCCTTTTTATTTCACTTAACTTATTAAACCGTAAACGAAGTAAAAACCGAAAAAAACTAAAAAATAATGGCTTAGCGCATCCTCTCTCGAAGCTACTGTCCCTCCTGTGCTACTGTCCCGCTCCGCTCGCGCGCTACCGTTAAGCCGCGGCTAAAGCTAGAATTCTGATTTCGTTTACTATCGCGATTCCGGGTTTTATTTGGTAATTTCCAAAACATTTTGTAAATTCATCGCTAGCAGCGCTAACACCTAATAACCCTATATAAATGCACTTTTCGTGACCTGGACGCAATTATTTAACTTTAAATACAAATTGAATGGAAAACCGTCTCTCCCATAATGAGTTTTACGCATAGCGAGTGAGTCATTGGAACGGAATAACACTGAGTGCCATGGTTATCATACATGATAGTCAGTTATGTTTCCTGGGGGACATGGCTATCATTTATGATATTTTGAAAAAAGTTTAACAAAAAGTTTAGTAACTTTGTAATGTGCTCGGGTAATGCAAATTTTGATTTTTCTTTGTTATAGAAAATTTTTTAATAAGAATATGACTTATCTTTGTAACATAATAACTAATTAAAATGTGTAATATATTTTTTATTTCAGTACTACGAAATGTCATACGGCCTTAACGTTGAGATGCATAAACAGGTAAGTCCAAAAAGTCGTAGCTTGGAAAACTAACCTTTTTAACGTGTTACCAATGTTAAAACGTGTTAATCTAGTAAATATATACATTTCCATCTCATGGACCCTCGTGCTGTACATCTTTGCAAACAGACTTAATTTGTAGCGGAGAGATAAAAAATCACTAAGGAGAGGTATCATACTGAGGTGTATCGCAGGATGAATCCTGTGGTTACTATCATAAAAGCCGGGTACGTTTACCGTACTTGCTAGTTTAATTGCGATTTTCACTAGCGCGTCTGGCGGCGGCTAGTGGAAGCTTTTTTGGTCATCGAGGGAATGGTAGAGTCGGATTTCAAATTTAAGAAGCTTTTTGACCGTTTTTATATGCGCAAGTGCTAGAAAATGGCTAAAATACTTGCACAACATATTTATCTATCAATGGGGCCCTTTCCGTTTTAAGTTCGTGTGCTGAAATTTCAGTTTTCGCAGTTTTCGAGCAGGTGGGCTTATCCCAAGATCAATCAATTTAGAAGGCTGATTTTCTAGGGCGCTTCTGTTTCTGAATGGATATTTTAAGAGTTTTGTGTATTCTTCAAGCCTCTAGAAAACTTTTTTGAGCAACCATTTTCACCCATCCTGTTAAAAGGTGATGTTCAAATTTGGATATAAAAACATTCTTTTAGACCAGGGGTCTCCAAACTTTTCACTTCGCGGGCCGCATAGCTTTACAAATATCGGTTTTGAGGGCCATTTTGGTATCAACTTAAGCTAATATTCGAACATTTAACCTTCCTTTTAATGAGAAAATACCAACTGAATGTATCAATGTTGACAGCATTTTATTATTGTAGCTTTATTTTAAACATAAAAAGTTAACATTTTAATTGTGATTATAATAATCAAACTAATATTATGTGTGTGTTAAGTCTTTATAAAGTTATCACGGGCCGCGTTATAGGCTCTCGAGGGCTGTATGCGGCCCGCGGGCCGTATTTTTGAGACCCCTGTTTAAGACAACATAGACTACATACACTTCGATTCTAGATTCTATCACCTGATCTCTTTAATGCACCATGGGGTAAATGTAAACAACAACCACACGTTTTGCAAATTTTCGAGCAGGTACTCGTATCTAAATCTAGCTTTGAAGCTAGAATAATCTAGACTGAAAATTGCAGGCTAATTTTGTGTGTGGTTTTGTATGGAGTGTTTACATGATTTCAGCCTCCAACTGTCAAACTCCATACAAAAAGTTGACTAGAATCGTGAAGCCCCATTGCCAGATTGCTAGATTAAGTTCTTAGAACGTTGTATACTACGGGTTACGTTTAGTATTTAAAAAATACTTGGCAGGTTTTATTGGACAAACGAATGAAGGGAGTGCTACGGCTCAGTCCAATGTACTCTGATTTTACCAAACAGCTAAAATTTGGCTAAATCGAGAGGAGCTATAAGCCACATAAACCATCTAAACCAAACTTAAGTTCTACCTTCATGTGTGGCTTTTGCTGTGTTTCGCCCATTGCGATTGCATCAACTTGAATCCATATCAGACACAGGTCTCAAAAATGGTGCTATTATCATGACTTCCGAATAATTGAAGGAGGAATGGTAGTATGGAACAGATTTACACTAGCTGTTTTGGGTGGTTGGTAAAAGCGTCTGTGTATGTATGCGCTACCGACGCAACAATCCAGTCTCGTTGCTTTCCTACCCTCCGGGACCCAGTGGTTTTCCTCTGTGGTCATATTTGTATCCTATATGATGCGGTCGTCCGAACCGCAACGTTGTGGTGGCTCTACATAGTACCTATCCGCCTTCCGCAGTATCCGCCTTCTGCACATCAGTTGTCAAAGTGTACGTTAGAGAATCCTTTGGTCTCAACTATTTTATACCGTTCACCGCAAGCCATGAACTCCTTCTCTTCCTCGCACTCTTGTGGTGGTTTATTTCGTTTTCATTCATAACCGATACCCACCCGCCTTCACACGCATACATACGATGTTTCGTTTAGTCTACAACGGTCCACAAACCCCTCTGCACATCGACCGTAGCGCGGGTGGCGTTTCTAGTTTGCATATCAGACGATGTGCTGTAGTGTTGTTCAACCTTACTGATTAGAAGGGTTGGATTTGGCATTGGTGAGAGTGTACGTTTTTGTGTGCTAGAGTAGTTAAATGTATCGCATTATCTGTGTGCGTATATGTTAGGAGTAGAAAGCATCGTGAATACCAGTAGATAAAAGCTTCCGTTCTAGTATAGTATCAGAAGTGCTAAACAGTATACCAGCAGTACTTCATTCAAAATCTCGCTTTTTGAGTAACAGTTTTCTTCAGAGCTCGAAAAGAATGAGAGAGGAATGAAACTTAAAGAGATCAATAATCCAATAACTTGAGAGAAAAATTATAATTTGTGAGCCAGTCGGGGTCGTACTTTTAGGGAAATTATACGGTTCCCTAACACTAGCATAGGGGCTTCGGATGAGCTTTAGAAAGGCGTCTTACTCGGTTGAGGTTCTGGATACAAGAGAGCGTTTATTCGCTATTGTCACATCGAGGCGCATAAGGACAAGTATCTTATGCGCCTTGTTTACGCCCACGAGTTGGGCGATTATATTATAATGCTGCTATCGAGCAGTTCCCTAATCTTGCTGTCGAGTAGTTTCTTAACATAGTTCCCTACATTCTCTATAGCCGTCAGACTGTTTCTTTTTTTTTTCAATGGCTACTTTGTTTGTAACTCACATCAAAGAAACTGTAAAAACTGCCAGCAAAATGACCAAAATGGGCAACATACAGGTGGCCACTCAACCAGGAAAACCGGGAAAACCGGGAATTAGCCGGGAATTAGCCGGGAATCAGCCGGGAATTTTATTTTTCCGGAAAAAACGGGAAAACCCTAGAAATTCTCGAAAAAACGGGAAATTATCACAAACTTCAGCTATCACTGTTTACCATTGTACTAAGTGCATTTTAAATTAACGGAATGTTTTGTATATTGTTCCCAACTTACCACAGGCCGATAACTGATAATTTTTGTCCCTTTTAGCAATTTTAAGGTTACCCAATCACACATCGCCTGTACAGTGGCATTTTGCATTTTTTTTTCGGGCCTCTACCTTCATTCCGCCCGGGTGACTGGGTTTCCACACTGGCACTGATGGTTGAGGTGGCGTCGCTTCTGCAGTTCGATCGTTTCTCCTTTGTTTTCTTATCACATACATCCAGATTGGATATTATATTGTTCAATAATTCACTAATAACTTTTATCCAGTTTTTTTTATGACAAGTGTCCATCTTTCCCGTAATGCCCGTCTTTACTTACCATCCTCTAGATATTTTTTTTTGAAAACGTATGATATAATAATTTGGAATCGAAGTACGATAAAACCGCCACGCAAAGCATAGTGAACCGGAAAAACTTAAAAAAAATCCGGGAAAAACCGGGAAAAAACCAGGAACCTAAAATCCAGATTCGGGTGGCCATCCTGAACATAAAATTAGTAATTTAAGTACTCTTATAGCTTAGTAGCTTATTTTAAAACTCCTATCAATATTTTATCAATCAAAAATGTGCTGTAACTCAAACACCCCAACCGGCCTTGCCGCACGTTTTCAGAGGATGCTTATGTCTTTTTCTTTTCTTTCAAATGTTATATTGCAGTGTAACAATATTTTGAAATGAACACTTAAGTCATCTCTTTTAAAATGATACCAACCACTAAAGGCAAACGAAATAGAATTGGTTGAAAGTTAACACACACATTAATACTTTTGTCATAGTGGTACTGCCCAATAGGGATGGGTGTTTCGGAGCGCACCAGTGACTCCGAAGTCAGCTCTGCACCCACGGCTCTAGAGCCGGATCCGCACCAACAGCCCCGGAGCCGGCGACGAATCAATGGCTCCAGACCAACGGCTCTGGACTAACGTTTCAATAGAGATGGCATTGTATGATAGCCTAAAAAACGAATCTATCTTCTCGCAAGTGTAGAAGCTAACACCCGATGTGATTGTGTGATGCAATTTAAGCAATATTCAACACTTATCGATTTTTTTATAGATTCCTTTCAACATTATTTACTCAGCTAATTATGGATCTTCCCGATTGAAAGTTTATTGAAACTTTATTTATATTTTGTGCAATCTGTAAAAACCGGCCCGGGAGCCGTGAGTGCGGAGTCTTTGATGCGGAGGCGGTTCCGGAGAAGCTGGAGTGGAGTCAGCTTCGGAGCCGTGGGTGCGGAGGCGGTTCCGTTGGGTTGGAGTGGAGGAGGTACCGAAGTTTTCTGGAGCCGGTCGGAGCCGGTTTTTAGTAAAAGATGATGATCATATTTTATAGTTCGTCAACATATGTTTTTATACAACAAGCAACACAATTGAAAAATGTATATAACTTTTGAAAGAAACGTAAGTAAAACTTAGAAAAAGACTAATCATCCTTTTAAAACATGCGGCCTGGCCAGTTATGGTGGTGGAGGTAGAACATATTTTTGATTGAAAAATATCTTGATAGGATTTTGAAAATTCTAATTATACTACGGAATGTAAAAAACATTATTATGAACCTTTAAGACAGTTCTCATTCAAATCTTACAAGAAATTCAAAAGACATACTCTTTTAACCACGAAAAACATCATTGTTCCATACAAAATGTGTGGCCTACCCGGGTAGGCGGTTGTACGATTACGTAAAGTTTTTTGGTCGTACACAAGACGGTTAAATTATTTACAGGGTTTAACTACCCAATCCGGCATCGTCTAAGCGTTATCGGTCGCCTTAAATACTTTTTCGGCAACGTAAACCCTCAATTGGGCACTGTCATTTTTATTCGGACCTTGTGCAGTATGTATCGGGCATAGTGCAGAATGAATGCGGCCTACTTTATATTTTCTTGCTTTTTAGTTGTTCTAGTACTACTGGAGTTTTTTTTATGTCAAAACATGAAACATCCGGAATCTTACGAAGATAAATTCATAGCAAATGTGCATTTTTCTCACAAATTTAACCTCTCTGTTAGTGGACACCTACTGTAGTAGAATTGTTTAACTCTACGGTAAATTTTACTCTAGATAACCCATCTGCCACAACGTTTTGCTTTCCTGTGACGAATTTCATAATCAAACTCTTCTAACCTTAGCATGTATCTTATCAGCTTACTATCGGGGTCTTTTAATTCATCGTGAAGGTAGAGGTTTGTGATCAGTGTACAAAATAAACTTTCTTGCGGAAAGATATGGTCTGAATTATTTGCTTGTTAAATCTATTGCCTCAATCTAAGTTTTTTTTTCTATTTTACAGTAGTTTGCCTCGTGTTTCGAAAGTGTCCTTGAAGCAAAAACAATGGGTTTATCATGCCCAATAGGTTGCCCCTTGAGAAAGCAACGCTCAAATAGTAAATTTGGATGCAGCCGTAGTAAGAACAAATGTTTTTGTGAAATTATGGTTAGATAACTGCTGCTACTAAGAATTGCCTTAAAAATCCAGCAACGTATTCCTTTGAAAGAATAACAAAATCACATTTACGCAATGCAGTCAATGGTTTAGTAATCTTGGCGAAATTTTGTATGGCGTCATCCATCAATTACGTAACGCAAAAATTGCAAAATTTCGACCCCCTCCCCCTAGTGTAACAAACTGTAACGTTTTAAGAAACTCCCCCTCCACCAAATTACGTAACAGATAAACCCCACCCCCCCCCTCAAATAGCTTAGTTTATTCAACAAAATCAGATTTTTTGTGAGTTTTTTTGTTTTTACTTTATTCTGGTATATCCACAATTAAAAAAAAAACAAAAAAAAATACATTATATTTATGTACAGAAATACCCATGCAGCTATCAAATTAAAAAAGATTCTGATAATCGGATCCTCAGCACGGTTTGTAATGTACTTGCATCACCATCATCAGAAGCGTTTCATCCTGCCATCTTCCTGGTCCTCCATAAATATGTCTGTCTTTCCGGAAATGTTTCTTTGGCTTCAGATGTTGTATCATCATCAAATTGATTATTATATGATGGATCACAAAACATGTGATGTTTAATATGTTACGCATGTCTTACAAATTACGAACGAAATCGGTAATGTTTTCAAAAGTTTCGTCTGCATTTACGATGAATTTATAAAATTACGATGTAAATTAAAAATAGATTTGATATTAAATTCACGACTAATGATCAACTCTGACGAAAAGAACGGCTGACTGCATCAACTCCATCTTCAATTTGTTTGAAACGAATTGGGTTTGTCAGGAGTTGGATTGGTATAACACATGTTTCCAGCGTTACAGATGATTCTCGTGCCAGTTGCTTCGAATCGAGTGGCACGCACATTGTGGTCGTCGCAGTAACGGAATGCAATGTTACTGCGACGATCCTGTGCTAAGTTTGTCCGTCCGTCCGTCCGTGGTAACCAAATTCGATTAACTATTCGGCTTCGTAGAACATAAAAAGTTGCAAGATCTTTTTTAGACTGCGAAGGTTGTGAAGTACCCAAAAAGAATCCTCGTTTATTAATCATTTGTTTCTCAAAAAAAAAAAAAAAAAAAATATATATATATATATATATATATATATATATATATATATATATATATATATATATATATATATATATATATATATATATATATATATATATATATATATTTATATATATATATATATATATATATATATTTTGCGTTACGTAACAACAGTTAAACTTTTTTAAAGTCTAGAATGCGATGCTTCAAAAAGTATCATTTTGTAAAATTTTATGTCGACGACTATCACTATTCGCAACACTGGTCCGTGTTATTCGCACATCCGGGCGAGGTCGAGTCCCGATGAGCCCGGTCAAACGACGCTCCACTGTAGTAAAATCCCGAACACGCCGTAACGCCAAATTCAATTTTTTCTGTTCTTTGTGCGGTAGTACAGGTGTACGATTGCTGCTAGAACGATGCTAGAACAAGAAAGGAGGAATATCGTTGTTTTATGTTTCATTAAAACGGTTATAAAATACTAACCGTTAATAAATATTACTAAAACGGCTAATAATTACTACTAAAATACTAAAACTATAACTCATTAAACGGATTGTGATTTATAATACGACTTATAATTTCAATACTTTCCGATTCGATTTAAAAATGCAACTTCGCTACAGACAAAAGGCGGGACAATTGTATTACAGTTGCTTTGTGATGTTAGCTGACGAATGACATATAGCCAAAGTATTTAAATTATTCTGTTTCTACTTTATTTTGTATTTTCAAATACCTTATATCGTTAAACGCTGTCTTATAAAGCATATTTTTATTATTTTTGAGATCGTAGTGATATGAATACTATCAATTTTGGTTCGGCGCTTATATTGTATAGTTTATATTATTATTATTATTATTATTATTATTACTATTATTATCATTATTATTATTATTATTATTATTATTTATTTTAATCTTCAACGGGCCGTATGGCCTAATTAAGATGTAATAGTTCATTAAAAAAAATACTTAACAAAAACAAGATTTGCATCGCAATTCACTGCGGCCACGGCAAAAGCCGGAGACGTTCCTTGAAGCACTGAGTTGAGATGTCGAAGTCGAAGCAATCCGAGACAGTGTTGAAGACAGCCGACATGGGGAACATAGGGTCAGACCGACCAGCGCTGGAACGGGGTTGTGCGAGCCGTAGAGTTTCTCTAGACCTAAGTATACGGGATGGTGCATAGATATCGACTCGATGCAACAAAGGCGATGAGTTGATAGAGCCGTTTAGCAATCCAGCGATGAAAGAGCACTGTGCATTGCGTCTTCTAACCGAAAGAGGTTCCAGGCCTAGAAGACGGCACCGCGCAGCATACGGAGGAAGATTATTGCGATCCTGCCAGGGAAGTAAGCGTAGGGCATATCGCGTGAGCTTACGTTGAATCGCCTCAAGTCGAGCAATTGAAGAAGCAGTAGTTGGGTTCCAGACTACGCACGAATATTGCAGAACCGAACGAACGATACAGTTGTAGACAGCTTTGATGCACATGGGGTTGCGGAATTCATTAGTTATCCGGATAACCACGCCAAGTAATTGATTTCCTCTGGCTACAACATCATCGATATGCTGTTTATAATTCAAACTAGACTCGAGCAGAACGCCCAGGTATTTGGCGTGATTCTGTCGATTAACTGCAGTGCTGTCTATGAAATAGGTACCAGTGACTGGGCTCCTGCATCGACTAAAAGACACACAATAGCATTTCTCGATGCAGATAGTCAGTCCATTACGCTTGCACCACGAACAGAAAATTTCGATGCATTCTTGCAGGAATGTATAATCACCTGTGTTGTGAATAGGCGCACAATTTTTTGCATCGTCGGCAAACAGACTGACACTGTCGGGAGGTAAAGCGAGGGTAACATCGTTGATGAACAATATGAAGAGAAGCGGGCCAATATTGCTTCCTTGTGGCACACCCGAGCTGCTGACTATTTCTTTGGACATGTGCTTATCAATTTTCACGATGTATGTGCGATTAATTAGGTAATACTTAAGCCACTGTACGAGCGAGCAGGGAACTCCTAGCTTATCGAGTTTAGCGAGAAGAATTGCGTGCGGAAGAGAGTCGAATGCTGCTTTCAGATCTGTATAAATTGCATCGACTTGAGCTCCGGCATCAATTTGACTAGTGCAATAGGTTACAAATTCAACCAGGTTCGTGGTAGTCGACTTTTTTTGGCACGAATCCATGTTGATACGGGCTTAGGTAGCTGCGGCATGCATATAGCAGATTTTGTATATCACTAGTTCGAACACCTTGGCAATGGCACACAAAGATGTAATACCCCGGTAGTTGATGGCATCTGTCCTGTCGCCCTTTTTGTAAATAGGAACCATCCAAGATTTCCTCCATGCTTTGGGAAAGTAGCCATTGGCTAGCGATGCATTGAACAATTTTGCAAGGATAGGTGCTACTGTCGTTTGACAGCGTTTCAGCACGGTAGAAGGAATACCGTCGGGTCCAGGAGCGAAGGAAGGCTTTAGTTGCGCTAGGGCAGATAAAACGATCTCACTGTCGATGAAAGGAGTGCTCATGTTAATTGCGCCAGCCGGAGTGTTGACGAGAGCAGCATCAATGGTATCGGTATCATTCATGGCCGGTGAAAAGCAATCTGCGAAGCGATCCGCGAAGAGATTGCACATTTCATTAGTGTTGCACTTGTTGCTCCTTTGTACGTAATAGATTTCGGTGTATGCGTGGATTTTGTTTTGCCCTTGTAGAAGCGCCAAAACGAGTCAGGCCACCTGCAGAGGTTACGTTGAATATTACTCAAATATGTGCCATATCGAAACCTGGAGGAGTATATTGTATACTCCTTTGCGCTTACCTACGTTCTATGCCGTTGTTGCGTTGTTCTGTATGTATTGTTCTTACGTTCGATCAGTTATCTGCATTCTTCGTTGAACTAGTCCGATTTGGTGTTGCCACGACGTGGGGGACGATTATATTTATTGTACAGTTCATTACATTCGCTTTTATTAGAGCATTACACCTTTCGCTCATCGTTTCATAGTAGTTGGTTTCTGGAAGCAGAGGTTCAACTAAAACGGCTTTGAATAGTGTTATCACTTACAACATATGATTCGTAACCCACTTGTGGCTCGTGACATAAACAGACGTAACCCGCGAATTACTTGATTTTCTCTACAGAAAAACTCATTAAAATATAAATATTATAAATATTATTATTGATAACATATTTAAGCAATAATGCCCAAAGCCGTCCCTCTTGACAGATTTTATTTAACAAGCCTGTTTAGTACAAGATTTAATCAAACATGGTGTGCTGGCTACCGTACCATGTTTTTTTTTAAATATTCGACTGTATAGTACGCTTTTGTTTACGTTATCCTATTTTTGGTCTTTTATGTAATTACAGACAGAAATATCAAAAAGATTAAATGCAATTATCACGCAGATAGTACCGTTTCTGTCCCAAGAGCATCAACAGCAAGTACTAACAGCAGTTGAACGAGCTAAACAAATTACAATGTCTGAATTAAATAGTGTGATAGGGGTAAGTTTTGTTAGATATTTCGTTTTAAGTTCATTGAAATATTAACTACTTTGTATATTTTTAGCAACAACAACGTCCTGATTTACCTCGGTTATTACAACAGATGCATGCTCAACAAATTCCAGGTGCCCATGGAGCGCCTCCGATACCTGTTGGTATGCCTCATCCTAGCCTTGGACCAGGAGCACTAGGAGGTCCATTAGCTCTTGGTAGCACGCCTCCTCAACATCCGTTGGCAATACTCAACAAACAGGAACTTCACAGACCCGAAGAATCCAAAAGCAGCAATAGTAATATAATGCCATTGGATGATAGACACGTTAGTAGAAATATTTTAAGAGTAACTATGCAGAAAAGGATTATATTTGTTTTATTTCTTCTGCTCTTATTCTTTCTATGTTTTGCGCTGCTCATTAGAGAAGCTCAATTTCTCCTTCAGATCGCGATAAATATCGCCCAAGAACACCAGAATCTACACATGAATTGAAGAAGGTTAAGAAAGAAGAAAAAGACTTGGGACATGTAAGTAACAATCTGATGGGAAAAAGGTGGAGTCACTCCTACAAGTCCTTTCAATGAATGTATATTTCACAGTCTGATGGAGAAAAGTCGGATCAGGATTTAGTGGTGGATGATGCATCTGAGACCAATCCAATGAGTCCAATACCCAATCAACATCATAATGGTAAACTTTGAATTGTGATAAAGCTTTGTTTGAATTTTGAACTTAATTTCAATTTTTTTAGGAACAGCATCGCCCCGTGAAAATGGTATGATGCAAAAGAAGCTTGACGTACAAGACAGAGATCGAATTGGGACACACTCACCGCGATCAGGTATTTAAGTAGTATTTAAGATAAGGTTATAGCCACGCCAAAATAACCTGAAGTTTTTAATTATTTAGATTTACATTATTACGGCTTAGCCCACATTTTCACCTAACCGTGGGGCCAGACGAGGTGAAATATACAGCGAAATGAACTATTTGATAGGAGAATATTAGGTATACAGGTAAATACAGGTAAAGCTAAAAGGTTGGGGTAGATACAACATCCGCTCTCCAAAATCACTTAAATAGAGTTTCTTCTTAAGAGGAACATTTACACATAGGAAGAAATGATGAACTGTTGACTTAAAATTAACGATACACTTGATATTGAAGTTTTTTAATTTCAAGATTTGTACACGTTATTTGTTTACATTGCACATCAGCTGGTTGCTATGATGCGTTATCTGACAGATATTTCACCTGTCAAAACGTTCATTTCGCTGTATATTTCACATCGTCGGGCCTTGCGGTAAGGCAGCAATCGGCAAAGCACGGATGGACTTTGATTTCTGGATGATGGCTTTTAACCGTTTATATATATTGCGAAACATTCATATTTTTTTACTTTTATTTTATCTAAATGGCTTTTCACGTTGAACTCTACGAACATTTTATTAGAATTTGGCTGTTTGGTCGCAAATTTAAGGTTTTCAGCTTATAAAAAATAAAAAGTACTTATTTTTTTATGAAAATTGTTTATTTAAAACAACTTAAAATCTAGTATAACATTTGGAACTTGGGATACACGTAAGGAGGACGCACAGGTTTTACAAAGAACATTTAAGGATCTCTTCATCAATCACAGCATTGTTGTTTCCAACAATGTGGATGATGTAATTTGCAAACAAACGTAGGATGGGAATGTGACTTAAAATAGGCAAGAAGAGGGATGGGAAGTTTAGGTTGTGGTTGGGAACGATGGCTTCTATAGCCTGCATTAGTATGCTCCAAGCCCCAGCTACCCTTGAACACAGGGCAAATCTGTGCTCCAGAGTTATAAAGGACAGGTTGGACGCAAGTCTTAAAATTGCATGCAAAACGACTGAAAATTGGACATTGGAATTGGTCAAGATTGGACCATTGAACACGTTAGGCCGCGGGGCCACGGGGCTTTCTCAAGCTGAGAAAACATTGTCAAGCACTCATTTAAGTTTCTCAAGCACTCAAAACTTGTTCTCAGACGCGAGCTCGTGGCCGTCGTCAATTTTTCTCACTCTGAGAAACTGATAAAGCCACTCAAGCTTTATTTGGAGCTTTAAATAGAAAATAAGTTTTTGAACGCATGTTTTTTTTAACTTTTTCAATTATGAACATTGAATACATTTTCCAAAGTGATTACCGATAAACGAATAGCACAATTACTCATATTTCAGTTAGCCGATCGCTGCATCGTCAACTTTTTCGAAGATTCTCAAAGATTATCAAACCGATTTTTGTGCCGATTCGACAAACGTTAAGAACGCAGGATTCTCAAAAGCACTCATGAGTGCTTGAGAAAATGAGCGTTGAGAATCCTCATGGCCCCGCGACCTTAAACTTAATTTATAATGTTAAATCATCAAAATTTATAACCATTTTCATTTTATTATGCCCTATTTCCCAACCCGTGCGAGATTTGCAGTCAGTTTGCATGCAAGATAAGCACTTGCGCCCAACCTGGTTTATAAGAACATCAAACCGTACTTTTTACCAAAAAATGTAAACAAACATCGATTCGTCGCACGTACGATCAGGTTAACTCAGGTGTGCTTTTTGCTGAAGCATAAAATATTTAGTCAAGAACGGTTAAAAACCCGGTCGTATAGTAGAATGAAAAATAGACTTTACTACACAAATAGATTTAGCTTGTTAACACGTTGTCTGCCACGTCAGCCACTATGTGGCTGACGGGTTTTTTCCGATCGGGCCACGTCTGCCACATAGTGGCTGACACATTACACACTGTAAAAGACGTGTTACAAGAGATAAATTTGCACGTATTTGATCGGTTCTTTCACAATGCTTTTCTTTCACGGTTATTATTAAAAAAAAAAAAAAATGATTAAAATATCAAAATGAGTTTCTATTTTGTTTTCTTAAATAAACGAGAATGAGAGTGAACAATAATTATAAGATCTTGGAGTTCATTTATTCATCCTTTACTTTTGATGCACAAGGGAAGGGAAGGGAGGGGAGGGGGGGAGGTTCCAAGAATGAAATTCCATGGAATTAGCCCAACAAACGACATTGTGGAGCGACTGAGACAACAAAGAGAATTGGTGAATTTGATTTAATAGAGAAAAATTGCAAAAGCAAATGCAATCGTTTCAAAGAGTGTTTCCGTGGCCTGACGGGGCAGTTCAGTGGGCATGTAAGGTGGTAGACAACGTGTTAAATACACAAAACCATTTCTTAAATCTTCATTCAGAAGCTGAAGCGATTAAAATCAGCCTTCTAAATACATACACCTTGGGATAAGCCCACCTGTATGTTATACCCATTTTGATAGCTGCTCGAAAACTGCTATACCAACAGCTGATAGGCTGAAACTTCAGCCTACGATCTTAAAATGGAAAAGGGCCCATTAACTGACTTTGGGGCTCACTGGGGACAGTTCCTTATTTACTTACTTATCCGGCGCTACTATCGCTTTTCGGCTTGGCCTGCCTCAGGAGTGTCCGAAACCGCTCACGGTCTCGTGCCTTCGTCTTCCAGTCCGTTATCCCGGCCTTAATGGCGGACGCCTCCACGCTATGTTGTCACCTCAATTTGAACCTACCACGCCTCCTCTATCCTCATGTATAGCCTAAAACGACTTTACGGGCTGGGTCGTCAGTTACCATTCGTACAACATGGCCATCCCACCGGAGCCTGGCGAGCTTGATACGTTGCACGACAGTGAGGTCGTCGTACATCTCGTATAGCACGTCATTATAACGGCTCCTCCATTGTCCTTCCGCTCATATGGGGCCATATATCCTTCTTGGCACCATCCTCTCGAACGCGGCTAAGAGGATTTCGTCAGATTAGGACAGTGTCCAAGTCTCAGAGGTGTATGTGAGTACTGGTACACAATAGGTACTATATAGTTCTAGCTTCGTCCGTCGTGACAGGTTCTTTGAGGTGAATTGATTTTTCTGGCTGTAATGACCTTAGATTGTGAATGTTCCTTAGACTACCTACAGGAAAAATAAGTCTTTATGCTTCTTTGAGGACATTCGTCTGTAATGGATCTGGCAAAAAATCAGGCTAATATCTTAAAAGACCTCTGAAAATCATGCATAATTGTAATTAAAGGTATGAAATTTATGCGGTCCACCGAAAGTCGGACAGTCTCCAGCTAACATTCACCAATATGGTTCTAAAATCGTTTAATATCGATTATTAGAGGTCAATCGATAATTTTGGGTTGTCATATGTGTATTACATAACCTAGGCCAATAGCTCTAGTGTCCGAATCAGCGAATAGAAACACCATAGTAATTGAAGAGGGTAACATAGAAGGATAGGGTAATTGTTGCACACCAAACAATTATTGCACATTACGTATAAATTGTTGTTTTTCAAAATATGCATCAAACATTGGTGAATGCAAGCATTTTTCTTAAAATATTGAGCTTATCTGCTACATATTCGATTAATTTATTTGATAAAGAGAGGCCTTTTTTAACTTATGGTCGCAATAGGCATGTGGCGGTAAAAGTAATGATGAGGTTTGATAATGGGATTCACACGATTTGCTTAAAATAAAGCATTACAATAGTGCAACAGCAACTAAAACACTTTATAAACAAAAAAAGACATTTTACGCACGTTCAAAAAGTATTCGTCTACTTAGCTTTTCAAGTAGGGGAAAGTGGAGCAATTTGGGCATGTGGGGCAAAATGGGCACCCTCTATTTAAGCATTATTTCACTACAAAGATACTTTTCAATGCTCAAAATGTATTCATTAGAGTGTTCTATGAACACCATGTAAGATTCATAACCCTTACATAACAAATAACCAAGAAAAATGCAAAATAAGGTTTAGTAGCATATTGATGTAATTTTTGCCACTTCAAAAATAAGCTTAAACCAGTGTCACATGGATGCGTTGAAGTTCTATATAATATATTTTTAAAGATATGATTTTGTATACAATTTGTCTGAAGAAAGAAAGGTGATTGAATGCGTATTTTTACTAATATAACAAAAAATACAAAAATGTTTTACGTGGAGCAAAATGGGCAGTTACGCTTGCGGCAAAATGGGCAGATGCTTAAGACATACGGCGCTTGGTGAGGCTATGATGTTGTATTTGTCGCCTCAATAATGATGACAGGCACAGCTTCAAAACATTCGATTTTGTAGATTTAAACGTGTAAAAATTGTTTTAATTTTTATAACATAGTTTTGGAAGAATTTGAAGGGCTTTCCTGAACAGCAAAACAAAAGATACATTTCACAACGAAACAACGAAAATACATTTCACGAAACGTGCGCAAAAGCATCCCAATTGACATTTTCGAGCACGAATAATCGGGAATTCGAGCAAATTCCTTTAAACTGGAGCTTTAAACTTCCCTTAAACTGCACCAGTTTAAGGGAATTCAGAAAAGTCCTTTAAAATCAACTGTGATACGGCTTTTCCGTTACTTTTTTTCTAGATTCACTCGGGAATGATGTTTCCTATCGTCATAATCGGCCATGTTCCCATTTTATTCTTAAATAATATCCATTTTTTATAAAATAACGTCACACAAAATTAGCTTTTGTTTTTCATCAAAAAACTATCTATGAATGAAAAAGTGTGAGTGTGTGTGTGTGTGTGTGTGTGTGTGTGTGTGTGTGTGTGTGTGTGTGTGTGTGTGTGTGTGTGTGTGTGTGTGTGTGTGTGTGTGTGTGTGTGTGTGTGTGTGTGTGTGTGTGTGTGTGTGTGTGTGTGTGTGTGTGTGTGTGTGTGTGTGTGTGTGTGTGTGTGTGTGTGTGTGTGTGTGTGTGTGTGTGTGTGTGTGTGTGTGTGTGTGTGTGTGTGTGTGTGTGTGTGTGTGTGTGTGTGTGTGTGTGTGTGTGTGTGTGTGTGTGTGTGTGTGTGTGTGTGTGTGTGTGTGTGTGTGTGTGTGTGTGTGTGTGTGTGTGTATGTGTGTGTGTGTGTGTGTGTGTGTGTGTGTGTGTGTGTGTGTGTGTGTGTGTGTGTGTGTGTGTGTGTGTGTGTGTGTGTGTGTGTGTGTGTGTGTGTGTGTGTGTGTGTGTGAGTTTGTGTGTTTGTATGTGTGCGTGCGTTTGGAAACCCCACAACTATTTGATTCTGATGCGTACATTTTCGATTTTCTGGATTTGTTTATTATGGTGCGCGTATGGTCCTGCACCTGTCCGTCGACAATCTGGTGGCTTGTTGGTTTGGAGTCGGTATCATGACGCCGATTGACCGGCAATGCCTTGGAATGGGTTCGGATCGGTAGGTTCATGTTTTGGTCGAGTGCATTCATTCCGTGCATTTGTCGCGCCACCGCGGGACACCCGGCAGCAACAAAGTCAAGACCAACTCTTCCCCGGGTGTGGACTGATATGCTAAGTTCTTCTTCTTATTATTATTATTATTATACGGCCTATGCGATCATGCCGGCCTTTTCATGACTTGAGTACCACGTAGCCGGATAGTCACCCCTTGCTACGGCGGACGGTTCATACGCGGTTAGAACCCACGACGGGCATGCAGATGTGCGGAATGATGGCGGTGCCGCGGGACCGCTCCTATCCAGCGTGCAACTTGCATACTGCCACACTGTCTCCTGCCCGATGCATACGCTGCAGGTAGCGGCGGACCTAACAGTAGGTGGACTAGGCGGTCGCCGATGATCTCTAGGCTGTAGTATGCCGTATGTGTACAAGTGGACAGTGTATTAACGACAAGGGCCCCGGAAAGATGGTCGTTAGGGCTCCGTGGCTGGAGAACCATTTGCACCTCCCCTCCCCCCATGGCGACAACAATTTTAGGGCCTGTGACCGATGATCGTAGGAGTCCCATGGCCACCCCCCCATCCGCTGGAAATTTAAGTATACTGTTCAATCTTCCTACAGCTGTGTGTCAGTACTCCCTCCTCCCGGTCATCAGTTACCATTGACAAGTGCCTCAATTCGTCTTTCCGCCTTTCATCAGCACCTTCCTTTCTTTGACCGATGGATCATAACATTCCGGAAGAAAACACATTTGGCGACAGTTGTGCACACACACGCAGGCTCACACCGATGCGCATACGGCTCAGCAGATCTGTGTAATCTAAACCATTTGAAAGCAAAAGCTTAGTGTAACAAAGTTATGCTTAATGCTTAAAATGTTCAGTTCGATGGCAGGCCCCAGGGACTGCCAGTGGACTTTCCAGTATGCCGGTTTTACAATCAGCTTGCGTTCTTGATGCTGGTGGAACGGAAAGTTGATGAAAATCAGCGCCGGGATGAACGTGTCAATGCGAATTAGGGTTCAGCGCGTTGCACAGCAAACCCTCCAGCGTTAACTAGCGATTCCTTAGTCATTTTTACGTGGCAGCGTTTGAACTCATGGCGCTTTTTTGGTTTGATTTGTGAAAATGCAACTTGATCGCCGCAATGTTTGTTAACGGCATTTTTAGGCGCCACAACAGCTCGCGAGCATTGACCACACGCGAGAAAGAGATGGCGCTATGGAGGGAAAAAGCACGGACGACGGCTGATTGGCGATTGGCCGTCTGACGCACCAACACATCGAAACCTTCGAAAGCGCGCACAGGCGAGGGGTATGAGGCGGAGCCAGGGACGGGCAGCTCGACGAGCTGCTTGACAAATTTGCCGTTGGAGAGAAAAGGAAGGCATGATAAAATTCTCAGAACGCCATAACGCCTTCCGTCGCTTTGCGCAGCGGGCATATGCCCAGTTTGCCCCAGGGCTATGCCCATTTTACCCCGCGTGTCAAAATAGCTTCTCGCAAAACATCAACTTTTATTTTACACTGTTCATGTTTTTAAGTTGTTTTCATTCTATGTGGCAATTTCAATCCATAGATAAATGGTGGAGGCATACAATAATGAAAGAAAAATTGTGTTTTGTGGCATATCCAAAGGAATATTCAGTAAACTGCTTAACATGCTCATTTTGCTCCGCTTTCCCCTACGTTTGAACATCAATCTTAGGAGAGGGAGAGTGTAAAACTGTTTAAATATTTTTGTCTACCTTTTTGCAATGATTAAAACATTTTCTGATCCGTATTCGCGTTCCCGAAAATAGAAGCACAGCCTGCCGAAAATTGTACCAAACTGCCGAAAATAGGAACAAAAACAGTGTTTGCATTTTCACGAATATCTCTAAAAAATGCATTTGAAACAGCAAATAAAAAATAACACAACATAATACGATAGTTTACTGGTACAGTTACCCAATACTGGTACAGTTACTCTACTTACTTATCCGGCCCTACAACCGCTCCTGTTGTATCTGGTACATCCTGTCTGAACCCGCTCACGGTCTCGCGCTGTAATGCTTTATTTTAAGCAAAACGTGTGAATTGATGGTCCCTTGTTCAAACCTCATCATTACATTTGTCGCGGTCATAATTCGCCTTTCCTCGTTTCATCATTAGAACATAAGATGAGAAAGCATTGATCCTATATTATTACTCAGCCCAAAGCCTCCATTTTTCATCGTGCCATCGTTATGACAGTGTTTTGTTAACCATTTTCATTTTATTTCATTTATTCAGTTTAATGGACCTTGTTAGCCCTTTCAAACGAAACTACACGCTAAGACTTAACCTCATACAAATTGCTACAAACTGTAACACAAAAAGCTATCGTGCATGACGATCACTATTCAAGAAGTCAGTGCATGACATTCCTGGTTCGAATGTACGACAGACAGCATTGAATTCACGGCACATTACATAGAGAGGATCGCTGGGCCGGAACATGAACGACGGTCCTCAATAGCAATCAGATCCCGGAATCGAAGCGTTCTTGCAGGAGCGTAGAGATTGATTGAAGTGAGAAGAGTAGGGCAGTCAATACGGAAGCGGAGTAGATCCGCAATATTTGACATTTGATATAGAAAATATCATAATGCGGCTCGAATATCCGTATAAACTAGGCATGTGTAAAATGAACGAGAATCGCACCGTTCGAACAGTTCGGTAAAGTGCACGAACGAACGAGATTCTTAAAAAAAAGAACGACCAGGACCTTCGGAAGAAACTGACTACACCGTACGCGTTCGAACGTTCCGTTCAGTGTTCGACGGCACACATAAATGTGACAATGAAACGTTCAAAATCGTATTGCTTTCTCGCTCTTTCTCGCACCGTGCGAACGGGTCGTCACAGATCAAAATGTACTCTGTTTATGTTTATGTTTATGTTTATTTGTCTATCGATGGACAATAATGCCCTCTCGAACCATTTTAGTAATGTTTTACAATGAGTTCTTTACAATGGATTACAATAACATAGAACATAAAAATGTGCACTATGGAACCAAATTTAACACAGAAACACGATCATTAAACTCAGTTGGCAAAATCCTCGGCTCAAAAGCGTCGCTGACTGCGTTGAAAGCACGGCACATAAGTAGGAACGGGTCAGAGGAGCCAAATTGCGTTCTACGGTCGTCGAGGGCCAACATTGCCCGAGTCCGGAGCTACCTGGCCGGAACGTACAGGTTGATGGCAGCCAGTAGTGACGGAGAGTCAATACGGCCGTCGAGAAGTCCCGTGATGAACGACAACCTGGCTTTTCCTATACGCTCACTTAGGGTGGGTAGCCCGAGTAGTAAACACCTAGTCCGGTAATCGAGCCTATGGTTCCATGAGCGAAGTGCAAATCGTGAAATTTTGCGCTGGATTGATTCCAATCGAGCTAACGGACGCGCTGCAGTTGGCCACCATACGATATTTGCATATTCCATCAACGACCGGATAAGGGAGCAATAGAGCGCCTTGGTGCAAGGTATATCATTAAGCTCGCGAGTCATATTGATAACTAGTCCTAGCATTCTATTGCTGGTGGCTACTACGTGATCCAGCTGATCCTTAAATGATAGTTTTGTATCGAGCAAAACACCTAGATCCTTAACACATAGTTTTCGCACCAAGGACTGTCCATCAAGCGCATATTCATACAATGATGGGCAGCGAGAACGACTGAAAGTGATGATTTCACATTTATGTGTGCATAGGGATAACGCATTACGGTTGCACTTACACTGGAACTCATGCAAGGAAGTTTGCAGTCGGGCGTGGTCTTCTGGTTCACGAATAACACGAAAAATTTTCGTGTCATCTGCGTACAGTAGATGATTATCAGCCGGAAGGATCAATGTCGCGTCGTTGATGAAAAGAAGGAACAGCAAAGGACCCAGGTTGCTGCCCTGCGGGACTCCAGAAGATGCATGCACTGGACTTGACATGTACGGGCCTAACTTCACAGAATATTGACGATCTGTAAGGTACGATCTAAGCCACATTATCATAGGGTTTGGGAGACCAAGTAAGTCGAGTTTCGCTAGCAAGATGGAGTGCGATACACTGTCGAATGCTGCCTTGATATCCGTATAAATAGCATCTAGTTGCAAACCGTTATCGATAGATTTATGGCATTTGCTAACAAATTCTAGTAGATTAGTCGTTGTAGATCGCCTGGGTACAAAACCATGTTGATTCACACTAATATAGTTGCAGGCCGAGGCCAACAATGGCTCGTAGATTAGCATTTCGAACACCTTTGCACACACGCTGAGTGAGGTTATGCCACGATAGTTTACAGCATCATTCTTACAGCCCTTCTTGTAGATGGGTGTCATCCAGGAAGATTTCCAAGTGGCAGGAAAGGTTCCACATCTCAGGGACTCCTTAAAAATCTTCATCAGCGAGGGAGCAAGCGCAGAAGCACACCACTTTAGGATAACGGCCGGTATACCATCTGGGCCAGGGGTATATGAGGATTTGACACGTTTGATGGCAGAGATGATCGTATCGACAGTGATGACTGGTAGCATAGGGAGCAGTGCACCAACAGGTGTGTTAGAGAGAGCATCGGCCACATCTTCTGGACCAGTAGTTTGAAAAGCGAAGTTGTCCTTGAAGCGCAAGGCAAACAATTTACACATTTCTGGCAGGGAACAGGCACTGTCACCGTCATAACGTATAATGCTTGGTAGCCCAGCAGATTTTCGTTTTTGTCCATATAACTCCAAAAGCGCCTAGGGTACTTGCAGAGGGGACGTGCAGTTTGTTTCAAATAACTTCGGTGACAGGATCTATTATATCGGCGATAGAGAGAATGAACTCTGTTGTAATAGAGACGTGACGTGCTGTTTCGTTCTGCTCGTTGATCAGAATAGGCTTTTCTTTTTTTCTTTTTTTAATGCATTTAGTGTGCGATCAGCCCATGGTGGTCCACGACGAGGAATTTTAACAGGAGTGCATTCACATATAGCAGATCTCATGAACTCACAAAAAGCCTCTGTGGCATCGTCAATGGTTGAATAGTCCGAACAGTTAAAAGAATTGTCAAAAGATAAAATCAATCGCTCCAATTTTGGAAGGTCAACACGACCATAATTCAGCTGTTTATCAGCATCAATGGCTGTAGCGATCGTAACCTGTTGGTGTTGAAATCGCACTCATACAACTCAATTTCTCGAACGCCGTTGAATTTGTCCAGCAGTGTTCGATACGTGTGCTGTTGGTGTGGAAATCGTATCTATACGACTGAATTCGCCGAACGCGTTCGAACTGGTCCATCAGTGTTCGATCTGTGTTCTATTGGTGTGTAAATCGTACCTACACAACTGAATTCATCTAACGCGTTCGATCTGATCCGTTAGTGTTCGATCTGTGTTCTGTTGGCGTGTAAATCGTACTACACAACTGAATTCATCGAACGCGTTCGAATTGGTTAAGCAGTGTTCGATCTGTGTTCTGTTGATGTGTAAATCGTACCTACACAACTGAATTCATCGAACGCGTTCGAACTGGCTCATTTGTGTTCGATCTGTGTTCTGTTAGTGTGGAAATTATACCTATGCAATTCAATAGATCGAGCCCGTTTAAACGGATTCGTCATTGTTCGCGAATGATCTGAATGGATTGTGCTCATCATGTTGATCCATATTTAAGTAGTTTTTTTATAGAATCCTTGAGTGTGTACAAGGCATAGAGTACAATAAATGCTGGATACATTTTTGCTCGTACAGTTGGTGACCGCTAACTGGATGTGTTTTAACTGGGGTGCTTTTTAACTGGAGGTTCGCTAACTGGAGTGATTCTCAGTTAACGAACACTTAAACGTCAAAACATGAAACATCCGGAATCTCATGAAGAGAAATTTATTGCAAATGTGCATTTTTCAAGCAAATTTAGGGTCTTTTGCCTACGTTTGCTATTAATTTATGTTATTACACGAATTACTATACTTTATATCAACATAAATGAAAAAAAAGTTTGGTATGTTTATTGCAGTCAACGCCAATCAAAACAATCAATCCATAGAAACGTCACTCCAGTTAGCGAACATTGTTCGTTGACTGGAGCTTGTTTACCTCTCAGTTAGCGGTCACCTACTGTATTAGTTTTTTACATGCTAGCTTTTGGTCGGGTTTGCGATAACTTGTGTTGAACAGACAGCAGATACAGGGTTTACCTAGCCAATCCGGCATCGTCAAAGCGTTATCGGTCGCCGTAAATACTTTTTCGGACAACGTAAACCCTCAATTGGGCACTGTCCTTTCTATTCGGGCCTTGTGAAGTTTGAATCGGGCAAAGTACAGAATGAATTGGGCCTACTTTATATTTTGTTGCTTTCTAGCTGTAAAACAATACTTTTTTGCGAGTAGTTTAACTGATATGAAAGAAAATTCTCTATTTTTAAGTTTAATTACATATAAAATTATTCAAATTCTTTTTTTTAAATTTTTAATTCAAACCCGTGCAATGCAATTTGGTTTTATATATTTTTAAAAATATAATATGTTTTGTGATTTAATTAGGTAACATTTTAAAATAATACATAATAAGTAAAACAACATGCAAAACATGTATTTTTAAACAACTTGATGGATCAAACACACCGGAGCGACCGATTTGACACCTTATCGTGAACGTGGCGTGGAGTAATTTATGTAGTAATTCATCGCATGAAAACGACCACGAACTAGATCACTAGCCCTATACCATTCAACCTCTTGAGGTTGCACGGAAGTAGGCAGTGGATATGTGAGCGGTGTCTTGGAATCGTCGTCTTGTTGATTTCAGCTTTACGTGCCGATTCCTTACGATTTGTTTTCAGAATACTGAAATAATTTGTCGGCAGTCAATTTCATCAATGTTGTCAATATTTCCAACCTAGTATGAGTAAGCATCCCAATACTATGACATTGCCATTTCCATTACAGGTGGGCAATTCGAATGTATCGAGTCGTTCATCACAATGAACGTGAACGTGATATCGGTTCATTCGTGGATTTACAAATAGCAATACTTTGGTCACCTCAACAGTCAATATTGGCAAGTCAAGTCAATATTGGCAATGGCTGGTATCATTGAATCCGTTCGTAGCGGGAACGTACGGCGCTCACAAGAAATTCTAGGGATGGCAACACATTTCTTGAACCCGGTCCTATAACGCCGCGGTAAATAACTGTAGCAACCATCTAGTACGTTAGAAAAATGAGTGTCGGGACGCCGCCATACGCCGCCATTACGAACGAATTCAATAATACCAGCCAATATGTCAAACGACGCTAGAACGCATTGCGCAGTTTAAAATTGACCGTTTCCTGATTTGCGTTTTTTTAATAAATGTGCCGATGTTGATTTTTTTCCAAAGTTTTTTTTTAATGATCATGATCGAATGCACGCATTGTTTTATTTCAATTCATCAAATTTATTTTTATTTATTTAAATTCATGCGAACCGGTTAGTTCATATTTTCACGTGAACTGAATGAACCGTACGGTTCTCGTTCATTTGGCACAGCTCTAATTTCCTTGGCTGTTTTTTTTGAATATTTTTGTCAATCAGTTTCTCTATGGGTTTTGTCCGTTGTTTTCGCCTCGTGTACGTTGTTTTCGCCCAAAGAGCTCGAACTTGATCTCATCACTTCAGAGAGCATGATTAGTTTTATAAATTAATTTGGTTTAGAAATAAGGCAGGATTTCAATAGCTCTTACCAATTAAACTGTTTTATGTACTATTCATGGCCTATAATAAATCATAAAGCTATTCCAAACTATTATCGGCAGTGTTATCGTCGCTCAAAAAAATGAGCTTGCTCTGGATTGAAAGCGATTCTAACTGTCTTTGCGGGGTCCCATTGTACAGTCGTCAACTCGTACGACTTAACAACATGCCCGTCATGGGTTCAACCCTCGTATGGACCCCGTAGCAAGGACTGACTATCCGGCTGTGTGGTACTGAATAAAGTCTGGAAAGCCGTATAAGTCGGCATGTCCCTTATAGGCCGGCATGGCAGGACGTTTACGCCAAATAGAAGAAAAACTGTCCTTGCGTATGCTGGAATGATTATACTGCAAGAGATAAAATTAGTCGTAGATAATCATTGTATTGAATCGTTACAAATAAAAAAGCTTACATGTGGTCATGTGCAAGATAGTAGATACGTGTAGTTCCCCTGAAACACTATAATGTCAGTTTAGCTTTGTGTTTCATGAGACATATTTTTTAACTTACAATTTATTCTTTTAACATAATAGGTACATCTTCGAATGCATCAACGCCTTCTAACAAAAAATTAGATGACAAACCAACCACACCTATTGCAAAACCAGCTACCCCTACCAACTCGGTAGCAAGCAACGGTGTTCCAAAGGTTGTAAATAAACCACCTGTTATAAATCCTGGATATCCACCATATCTTGCCGGCCCGTTAAATGGTATGATATATAGTTTGAATGATATTTATCGTGGTATATAATAATTTATGTCTCGTTTTTGTTTCAGGTGCCCCACACGATCTTCAAGCAGCTGCCGCTGCCGCTGCTTATGGCGGTCCGGGTGTGCACAATAACCTTCCACATTCACTAAACAACTACGCCCGCGCTCCGTTGGCGTTTGATCCTCATTCTCAGATGCGTGCTCCTCTGGGTCCGATTGGAATTCCGGGTGGAAAACCGTTAGTATAAAAAAAATTGAAGCAATATATTTTATATATGGACATATGCATATCTTACAAATTCCTTTTTTCTCTGTTCCACTAAATTGTAGTGCATATTCTTTTCATGTGAACGCTGAAGGGCAAATGCAACCGGTGCCATTTCCTCAAGATGCCTTAGTAGGACCAGGCATTCCACGTCACGCTAGACAGATTAGTTCTCTGAACCATGGTGAAGTTGTATGTGCAGTAACGATCTCCAATCCGACCAAATACGTTTACACTGGTGGCAAAGGATGCGTCAAGGCCTGGGATATTTCACAACCTGGAAATAAAAGTCCTGTGTCTCAGTTAGATTGTTTGGTAAGAAAAATCCTAGTATGTACTGTTACAAACTATAAAAATACATTTTTTCCTTTTTTGGGGGGTTTACAGCAACGAGACAACTATATACGTTCAGTGAAATTGCTACCAGACGGGAGAACGTTGATCGTTGGTGGCGAAGCGTCTAACCTATCGATTTGGGATTTGGCAAGTCCTACTCCAAGAATAAAAGCTGAACTCACATCCAATGCCCCCGCATGTTATGCACTTGCCATATCACCTGATTCTAAAGTATGTTTTTCATGTTGCTCAGATGGTAATATTGCTGTGTGGGATCTTCAAAATCAAACTTTAGTTAGACAGTTCCAAGGTATGAAAACATGAGGAAAGACCAAGCAGATATGGAACATGTTAATAAGTATTTGATGTCTACTTTTCAGGACACACTGATGGTGCATCGTGTATAGATATTAGTGCTGACGGTTCGAAACTTTGGACGGGAGGCTTAGACAATACCGTGCGATCATGGGATCTGCGAGAGGGAAGACAATTACAGCAACATGATTTTAGTTCGCAGATCTTCTCTCTTGGTTACTGCCCGACAGGTAAAAATATTCAAAAATCGTAAAAACGTAGTATTTTGGTGAATTTTTGCTTATATTTTGGGTAACCATGCTTTTTAACATTTTTTTATATCAGGTGAATGGCTTGCTGTTGGAATGGAAAATTCAAATGTGGAAGTTTTGCATGCTACAAAACCCGATAAGTATCAGCTACATCTTCATGAAAGTTGTGTACTGAGTTTGAAGTTTGCTGCTTGTGGCAAGTGGTTCGTTTCAACGGGTAAAGATAACTTGTTGAATGCTTGGAGGACGCCATACGGAGCCTCGATTTTTCAGGTAGGAAAGTTTATTTTTTATATTGTTGTAGAACTGTAATCAATTGTTTATTTTGAATCTACATTTGTTTCTTCTGATTTAGTCGAAGGAATCTTCCTCGGTGCTAAGCTGTGATATTTCGGCCGATGATAAATACATCGTTACAGGTTCGGGAGATAAAAAAGCTACTGTATATGAAGTAATCTATTAAAGTTGATTCAATGTAGTCTGTAATGAGTAAACGAGATTGGAATCGAGAGGAATGAAGAAAAACATAAAAATTAAATCAAATAAAAAAAAAAGATAAAGAGACAAAACTCAGAGAACGCGTGCCACATGGCAGCAGGGATAATGTTGAAGAGAAGGAAATTCGGAATTCCAAAACAGTGCATTGATATATATTTCTTCGGTGCGATGCTCCTACTCCAAATCCAACTCCAACTGCTGCATCTGCTGTATTTTAGGTTCCTCTTCCCGACTGAACTATGAATCTCACATATTCTGCTAGCTGTAAACATTTACGATTACATTCGTGACCGGTAAATTCAATTGAAAAAGCGTTACATTAAACTTCGTTTGTTATGATGAGTAGATGTACAAAATAGGATAACAATTAAATATAATATGATTTTACACATTGGTAGCAGAAATCTACGTTAATTCACCAACCACCCCCACCCCCTCCCGTTCTCTTCGCTTTTTTACAGTTGGCTTTATTAATAGATTTGTTCCATTTACACTGGTTCATCCCAGCCGATTAAAATGGAGAGGAGCAAGACGATTTAAATTGGATTTCATCTTCGACATTCTTTGTATAAAGATAATACGTAAATATTAGGTGAACTTTCTGATAAGTAAATATAAAAAAAATATTTAATTGATCTATGAGTTAAAGTGTAAATTGCATCGAAAAATAGACGATTGAGAACTTTATGAATGGGATAGATTTGTTTGATTTTTTGTCTGATTAAACTAGTTTAATTTTAGGGAATATGCATAGCAGATGTAAACGTAATACGATAGTAGTTTGAGTTGTCTAAATTTAGTTAGAAGATAAAAAAATAAGAATGGTTAAAGCTTGACATTATATTTGCGACATTTAAAATAGCTGTAAACAATAATTTTTGGCGGATTTTTAGGACATGCATTTTATATAAATGAATCGTGAAAACAAAGTTGTGTCAAACTGATCATGTTTTATTTTTAAAGTGCCTAGCACTTATCTAACCACATTTAAACAGTGCCCCTAGTTTTAGGAAGTAAAAATGTTTCGGGAGTTAACTGTTAAATAAAGGACTATTTAGTAATCGAGTGTAAGCGAATGTAAAATACAGTTTTTGATGATATCTCGCAAAAAAGTTCTAAATATAAAGCATTTGATACTAAATGATAGGACATTATATGCCCTGTCTAATTGCATTTTTGAGACCGCTTAAAACTAATTTTCACCGTCAAAGGGTTGTGAAAAATTTTGTTTAGTAAAATAAACGATAATTATAATAAACGTTGATGATAAACAATACTACAGTCCGAACTCCCTGCTATCTATTGAATATGTGCTTTTTAGTTGGCACGTTTTTCCATACAAAACTATTCTGAATTTTTTCGGCAGGCCATGAGATTTTTGTATTTTTTTTTCATAAACCGGGATATCCATACAAACGCATGCTTTTTAATTGAAATGAAGCTAAAAAGCGCTTAGCTTTGTTGGCATAACTAACAAGCGTTCAAATATTGAAATTTGACTGTACATGTATTTTTAATGCATATATTTGAGGAATAAATTACAGGGTTTTCCGAATCAATTTCCAACGCCTACAACATTTTTCATTTGCTTGCGAGTTTTTTAAGTCACTTTCGAATGTAAACATTGTTATTAACCGCGTGCAACAAGTCAATCTACATCAATATGCTATTTCATTTCCATCATAATAAGTTTTAATTTCTCTACCATCATTTTTAAAACGTCTCAAGCTGGATTGAGTACTTTGTGATGTGTTAAAAATCATGTGTAAAACTGAAATTGTATTATGAAGCAAATCGTAGAGGTGGTGAATAATTATGTGCACATTCGAAATTGACTTGCAAAATCCCATGTATGATACAAATACACCATTTGAGAGCTGATGAAAAACATCTTGAAGGAGGTAAATAATTTTGTTTGTGCACATTCGAAAGTGACTTGGATAACCCTGTATATTGAAAGTTAAACATACAAGATAAAAATGTGAGCTATCATTACAAAATTAATAAGTTCAGCTTTACTCGATCACTAAGCAACCCTTAACAAAATATAACTAACCTGTGAAAGACATTTTTCAATATTGTTTTGCCGATTTCAAACTTGCGCAAAAGAATATAACCAGAAACATCCAAAAGTTCTTTGATTCTCGGGTGCGTCTCAAGGCCAATATCAGAATGGGTAAAACATATGGTAAGAAACACCCATGAGAAGTGATGAATTTTTATATCGAAGTAAATGTTCATCAGTAGTTGATTTTTTTAAGCTGATGGAAACAATGGAACCATTTTACATATTGATTGTTTTTCAATACAGATTTTTCCAAATTTCTTTAAACTGTGCTCATTATTATTGCATCATTATTCAGCTCAGCAGAAAATCCATATGAGATAGATAAAAACAGTTAATGTAAGAGTTGTGCAAAATACTATTTCATATCTTCGTATATTTTTTTCAATTTTTTTTAAAACGTTACTCCTGAATTAAAAAAAAAAACGTGTTCACACGACTTATTATAAAAAAAAATTCGTATTCGTCTGCATTTCCTCCAAAACATTTATACGCACATGAAGTATCAATTAAGTCTGTGTTCTAACACTTTTAAATACTGACTAGTACTGGAAATCAAGGGACTGTGGAAAATGTTCAAATAAGAGAGGTTTTTCAAATTAGACAGGTGTCAAATAAGTGAGGGTTCACTGTATGTCCGAATCCGCGTAACTCGAGAACAGACTGTACACAGTTTTCTCTACACCTGTTAAAAGATAACAAGCAAAGATTCGTGATTCAGCGAAGGATGGCAAAATTTACTCGAATAAGATTCGCCGAACTCTGTTCGATTTTCCGTTGCTATGGGAAACGGTAATTTTCACAGGAGTTTTCAAGCAGAAATCGTTTCGTCGAAACGCGGTTATTCAATAGTTGGCATGGAATCAAAATTGAACCAGTGAGTTCAGACTGTATTTGTATGAGAATTTAAAGATTCAAATATCAGCCAACCGAACAAGAGTCTCATTTAAAGTTAAAGTAAGTGTAGTACGGAATAACTTTTACCACAGTTTGCTGTACTCAGTAAGTCGAAGACGTTCAGTGCGCCTAACTAACTATCTATTAAAACCTACTGCTCCGCATTAATGACTGTGTCAAGTCAGGTAAATGGTATAACTGGTAATGGCGGGACGAAGTACAAATGGTAGGAATGGTTTATGGTACGGCTTGGCAGCAACATACTGCTAGTTAGGTTAAGCAATCGTGCTCACTGCAAACAACCGGATCAGCATCGTCAGCAGAATGATCCATAATGGAGCTGTTCTTATTGTAGTGTACCTAAAAGGACAGAAAACGATGCCTACGATATCCAGCAAGAGTGACCAAGTGATAATATCACCATTCTACTGATTTTTTAGTTAAAAACAACTTCGCTTAAAGGAAAATTAAAAACAATGTTTGAAAGAGCTGCTAGGGCAGACCAAGCCTTTTGCGAATTTATATCATTGGTGTAGCAAGTTTAAAACCGTGTTGAATCATCCCTTTCATATAAGTATAAATCAGAATACTACAACTACACAGTTGGCATAGTTGAAACCGTTGAAATTTTATTATTGGCGCCATTTCAAGATTGTAAGTACGCAACTGGGATTGGATCCGAACATGTTATATATGGGGACACTGTTAAGCTATGTTTTTGCGCAAGTCGATCTATTGATACGTTAGTCCAGAGCCGTTGGTCCGGAGCCGTGGATTCGTCGCCGGCTCCGGAGCTGTTGGTGCGGAGCCGGCTCCGGAGCCGTGGGTGCGGGGCCTGCTTCGGAGCCCCTGGTGCGCTCCGAAACACCCATTCGGCAGTAACACTATAACAAAAGAATGAAAAAAATATTTAAAAAAATATTGAATATAGAATGGATTTTAAAATTAGAATTTTACTACGCTATGTTATAAAACATTATTATGATCCTACAAGACAGTTTTCTTTCAAATCTAGCAAGTAATTCAAAAGATATACGCTTTTAACCACGAAAAACATCATTCTTCCCTACAAAATGTATGGCCTACCCGGGTAGGCGGTTGTATGGTTAAGTTTAATTTTTTAGTCGTACACAAGACGGTTAAGAATTGTCCATTGCAATATAAATTGTATTTTTGCTCGACAATTTAATCCGCTTGAAAATCAGAAATAATAGAATCTTAACGAATCCTATGAAATAAATGATTTATTGTATTTTTGGAATTTATTAACTTATCGGCAAATCATGAGATTTTTGTGAATTTTTCATAAACCGGGTTTCCATACAAACGAATGCTTTTTAATTAAATTGTCAGCCAACTATCGAGCGTTCAACTAACAACCATGCCAACTAAAAAGCGTTCAACTATTGAATTCTGACTGTATTCCTTATATGCAATGCATGTTGTGGTTTGCAATGGGTTTTTTTTAAATATATCTATCTATTTTGTGGATGTGATACAACGGTGGAACACATTTTAATTAATTGTTTTGGATATTCCGCAGAAAGGAAGAAACACAGACTTGGAGATCATTTGGACATTGTACTTTCCAACAATTACAAGGAAATTTAAAAACTATTGAATTTCTTAAAGGAAAATAATCTCTACAAACAAGTGTAGCAAATACGGATAAAAATATTTATAAAAACATAACTGATATGAAAAAAGCATTAGAATTAACAAACATTTTCACCTTTCAACATTACCATAAGAACTATTGTCTTTTTCTATTCTATATATTTTCTATTGTATTCTTCTTTTTCTTGAACTTTTAATGCATTTTTTATTTAATTTTTTTTCTCCAATAGTATTAGTAATTTATTAATTTTAAATTACGAGAGGCGAATGCTAAAAAGCCTCGTAAAAAAATAAAACAACAACAACATCTATCTAAATAAATCTAAGTAATCACTGAATTCATCTCTCGCAGGTGAGCAATGGTGCGCAGAGCAGAGCAGAAGGTTCTACAGGAATGCAGAAGATCCGATTTTCAATAGACCTGATACGATACGACCTGACACACATTTATGAGGTTTTTTTTTATATTTTTTATTTCCCGTTCTTAAATTCCACGAGGGTCATTTCCAAAAATGTCATCAACATTTTATTTTATCGTCCTGTATCTGATTTTGAAGTCTTAAATGGAATTGGTATTTGTGTTTGAGACAAATATATTTATTGTTGCGCCAAATATGAAATTTCAACGGTAATATATATCCCCTCATATAATTATACCAACTGTGTAGTAGGCATTCCTCGTTGTCGGTTCAAGCCTCGCATGGACCATCTCCCCGTAGCAAAACAAACTATCAAAAACAAAACCTGTATATGCTGGCATGACCACGTAGGTTGTTACGCTAAGAATAAGAACAATAAAAAGCTTTGACCCTTTGATTCTTTAGAGATTCATGAATCATCCGAGATTAATGAATCTCTTGATCCTTGATTTTTTCGATATTTCGATATTTTTCGATACAGTAGAAGGGTTCCATTGCGGATCATTCTGCTGTCGATGCTTAATGCAGTGCGGAAAGATGCCTCACATTACGTGCAGTGTGTTGCAGCCATGTCGCGCAATGAACCATCGCTCTCTTAAATGCTTTGTTGTGGAAAGACATCCTGAAATAAGTTCAGTCAGAATGCTATAGTTGAACGCTTTTTAATGGTCATGCTTTTTAGTTGAACGCTCGACAGTTCAACTAAAAAGCATGCGTTTATATGGAAAAAGTTTTTGAAAAATTCCCAAAAATTTCATGGCTTGCTGAGAAAAATTTTAGAAAATTTTTGTATGAAAAAACGTGCCAACTAAAACGCACATATTTAGTAGTTGGCAGGGAATCGAAGTTCAACCAGTGAGTTCAGACTGTAGTTTTTCACGCCCTCGAGCAAATCGTTGCATTTTCAACTTTGGCTTTTAAGCCATCAATACCTCCGCCGCTTTCTCGCTCGAAATTTCAAGCAAGGATTTTCACATATGGCCGTTTAGGATCTCTCACCTACTCTCACCTTGTTGTCATGCATTTTCCTTGTCCCGACTCAGCCAATAATGCGGAGTAGTAGATTTGAGTGAGTGTACATGTTCAACGTCCTGAGTATAGCATCCCGTTTTACAGGATATTCTGTAACCATGTAAGCATTATGAATGATTGAATAAATTGAAATATCAACCATTTCACAATTAAGTAAGTTAAGTAAAAAATGATTTTAAAGAAGTGCTGAAACCGTTTGTATACACTCACTCCGACCGCCGGTTGTTTCGACCAACTGTCAAACATACAGATGCTAGAACAAAAATTTCAACGAAGCTTTCATCGATTCTAATGGCGAATCTTACCTATTTTTCTTCCGTTCGACTCGAGTGCTTCCGATGGAAACGAATGTCATTCGAGTAAAATAATAGACCTGATAGCGAGATTTTTCCAATTGTTGCACATCACCCAATTATTCCACACTGCGTATAAATTGTTGTTTATCAAAATATTTATTTATTTTTTTTTAATATTTTTTTTTTTTTGATAAAAGCTAGCATTTTTCCTTTAATCTTGAGCATTTTTGCCTCTTTTTCCACAATTTTATTATTTTAAAAAAGAATATTTTAAATTTTTCAAACACAAATGAAAATATTTTGACTGATTTTCAATCAAATCGAATGGATTTCTTTGCAAAACCGCTAAGAATTGTGCCTCACAAAATAAGGTTTATTTCGCCCTGTGACCAACTTACACTTTATATTTTGATTGCCCAAATAGCCAGCTCGTACTTTATAGCTGATTTGAGGCTGTTTAACGAAAAATCGTTCCGATGTCGTACTTTGTGGATGATTAAGAGATAGACGGTACTTTGCGGAACTATGGAACTTTTTAACAGGCACATGGTACTCTCAGGAACCTTGTATCTGATTAGCCTGATGTGTATGGTTCACGATGGAACTTGAAAGCTTGTTAAGAAAGCGTACTGAACTTGGTGGAACTTTATAGCTTTTTAATGCATGACATCGGTACGAGGTGGCCCTTGTCAAAGTGTCAAGCACTGGTGCCGTCAATCATCTCGTTGCTGCTGCCCAAGCTAGTTAAGTTAATTGAAGGAGGAATATTGAGTGAAGTGATTGTGATTGTACAGTAAATTGTGTGACATTTTGTATAATTCATGAATATTAAGGATTTAAAAAATATACACATGCACACAAGCCAAAGAAATCCTGTTGTTTATTTCATCGATGGCGCTTGCTTGAAAATAAAACATAAAGAAAAATAATCCCCGGTACCCTGGCATAAGGAAGTTGCTTGAGCGCTGTTTGAAAGACCCACCTGGAAATTTGATGGTGTTTATCTACTGCAAAAGGCGAATTCAAGCAGCGATCTTTAGCATGCCAAAATTAGCTGCTTAAGCTAAATTAGCTTAATTTGGGTGTAATCAAACAAGTAAGGTTAAATCTCAGGATCCGGTAGCAAAATGTTATCTTTTTGTAAAAAATACTTATTTTAATCCACTGTTTAGTAATTGGAACAAAAAGAGTGCTTTGATCCTATTTATTGCACAGCCCAAAGCCTCCTTTTTTCACCGTGCTATCCCGTCAAACATTGCGAGGGTTGCGAAAGATTTCATGTGCTCGAAATCTTATGGTATTTTAAAAAAATCGTTGATTTTTATTCAAGGATTATTTTTTGTGCGGTAGTATTTGGCGAAAAGATCACTATTTAAATTTTTGTGGATTTTTGAAAACTAAAATGTCAAAATTCAGGTGTTTAGTATGCTACAAATCGCACTGTTATACCTGCTCTCGGGGTGCTATAATTATAACTGCTAAAACTAGGGGTGAAAAAACTACCAAGGCTCGCAAGCTCTTTAATGCGAGGGCTCTGGGGCGGTGAACTTGTATGGCGTGCGAGCCCTCGCGCGCCCTCGCAAATCGCTGTCAATTGCATGGCGGGGCAGTTATAATTATAGCACCCCGAGAGCAGGTATAACAGTGTGATTTGTAGCATACTAAACACCTGAATTTTGACATTTTAGTTTTTAAAAATCCACAAAAATTTAAATAGTGATCTTTTCGCCAAATACTACTGCACGAAGAATAATCCTTGAATAAAAATCAACGATTTTTTAAAATACCATAAGATTTCGAGCACATGAAATGTTTCGAAACCCTCGCAATGTTTGACGGGACGTAGTTTTTCACCCATACTACGACACAACAACCAAAACAGCCATTGGAATTCACACCCCCGCCATGCAATTGACAGCGATTTGCGAGGGCGCGCGAGGGCTCGCACGCCATACAAGTTCACCGCCCCAGAACCCTCGCATTAAAGAGCTTGCGAGCCTTGGTAGTTTTTTCACCCCTAGTTTTAGCAGTTATAATTATAGCACACCGAGAGCAGGTATAACAGTGCGATTTGTAGCATACTAAACACCTGAATTTTGACATTTTAGTTTTCAAAAATCCAAAAAATTTACATAGTGATCTTTTCGCCAAATACTACCGCACAAAAAATAATCCTTGAATAAAAATCAACGATTATTTAAAATACCATAAGATTTCGAACACATGAAATTTTTCGCAACCCTCGCAATGTTTGACGGGAAAAATCAACGATTTTTAAATACCATAAGATTTTGAGCACATGAAATCTTTCGCAACCCTCGCATTGTTTGACGGGCCGTCAAACATTGCGAGGGTTGCGAAAACTTTCATGTGCTCGAAACCTTATGGTATTTTAAAAATCGTTGATTTTTATTCAAGGATTATTTTTGTGCGGTAGTATTTGGCGAAAGGATCACTAATTTTTTGTGGATTTTTGAAAACTAAAATGTCAAAATTCAGGTGTTTAGTATGCTACAAATCGCACTGTTATACCTGCTCTCGGGGTGCTATAATTATAACTGCTAAAACTAGGTGTGAAAAAACTACCAAGGCTCGCAAGCTCTTTAATGCGAGGGCTCTGGGGCGGTGAACTTGTATGGCGTGCGAGCCCTCGCGCGCCCTCGCAAATCGCTGTCAATTGCATGGCGGGCACGCATACATCAACAAATGATCGAATCCCCTCCTGTCATTTCGTTTTCATTTTTCTACAGCACGGTTGTCAAATTCAAAGTGGGTATAGGGACTAGGTGGGCTTATAGGTTTGGCGGGAAGGCCATATTGGAAGAACGAATGACAGGAGGGGATTCGATTGTGATACGTAGTTTTTCACCCACACTACGACACAACAACCAAAACAGCCATTGGAATTCACACGCATACATCAACAAATGATCGAATCCCCTCCTGTCATTTCGTTTTCATTTTTCTACAGCACGGCTGTCAAATTGTTCGGGATAAGCGCACCTGTATAATAAACCCACTTTGGTCAAATTGTTCGGGATAAGCCCACCTGTATAATAAACCCACTTTGCGTAAACGAATGATCTTTATTTTGACATTCAGATTATCGCACAGTTGTCACGGTGATGGTCATACAGGGTTTCCAGCATAATAAACAACTGTCCACTTGTTTATAACAATAGTCGTTTTGAATAGACACCGCTGTCTACCACTTGCTCACACGTCAGATGGTGTAAGCTACTCTGTCCAATTCAATAACACAATTGTCGGCTTCAACTGCACAACGGTCGGATTCGGCACGGTTCTTTGTGGTTGTTGTATAATGAACAAAATGTATGTTGTTTGGTAATGTTTTGATTTATTGAAATGTATGGTTTATACTCCATATTGCTTGAATAAAAGAAACGTGTTTGAAAATGTTTTGTTTTTGCGAAAAAATTCCCAGCAAAACAAACTGTGCCGAATCTAAGGCGAAAATTGTGTTATTGAATTGGACAGAGTAGCTTACACCATCTGACGTGTGAGCAAGTGGTAGACAGCGGTGTCTATTCAAAACGACTATTGTTATAAACAAGTGGACAGTTGTTTATTATGCTGGTAAACCCTGTATTCTGATCCGGCATATTGGGCACTATGGTCTTATCAGGGGTCAAATCTCCAGGATATTACATCAGTGTATTATAAAGTGTGCATTAATTGGCTATGAAGTGTGCAATAATAGAATTTAGGGTTTTTGTAAGTGAGCAACAGTTGGATTCTTCAATAAGTTTAAAAAATAGTATTTTTTGCCATTAGTCATCATTTCCATCCTTAAAATAAAATATACATACCATTTTTTAAACAATAATAATGTATAATAGACACTCATAACCAGAATATTGTAATTTAATCCATCTCAAATATATGAAATACGTTAGCTGTTCCTTTAAGTGTGCAACAATTGGCAAATTACCCTATAGCGAGATTCGCGTTGATCAAATCGGTGTTTGTTGTGCTATGCCTCTATTAGAACACAATGTTATATTCTCGTATTTTTCGTTTTACTATAGGAATATGAACCGAATAATAAGAAAATATAGCTAGGTTATTGTTTGGACTTTCTGCAATATATGAATAAACTATTATAAGTTTATTGGTAAGTTTTAATCCTCAGAACTACAATCATATCACATTTTAAAATAAATGAACGGTGCACTGCAAATTTTACAATCTCTTAACAATTATTTCGTATGAAATATGTGTGTATTTCCCGTTTTTGAAATTTATTTATTTTAACAGCATTTATTTTAACAGCATATCTTAATATTAAACAATGCATACGTCTTGCACAATTTAGTTTTAAAATGAGTGCAGCCAGCACACGCGCAAACACAATCATAATAATGATTGGTCCACAGAAATGGGCTGCTAAATGAGTAATTAGGTTGCAGTACATACACACTGACACTTTTGCTGTGGGCAAGGTGATCGTTGGTGGTACATAGGATTCGATCTGAGATTATGTTGCTATTAAACATTTGACTTGTCTGTATTCAGTGCAGCAAGTTCGTGGTTGTGTTGCTCAATAGGAACCTCCCGCCGGAAAACAGCCTTATAGGCAAAGGCGGTCAGAAAAGCAGCGCCAAGCGGACCAACCCAATAGATCCAATGTGCATTGTATACTCCATTCCATAGGACTGGTCCTAACGAACGTGCTGGGTTCATGCTCGCACCGGTGTAAGGTCCCTATAAAAGGTAACGAAAAACAGTGAATAATGTATTTAGCAAGTTTTATGGAACATATAATACTTACTGCCGCAACAGCTAAGGCTCCAACAGTAAAGCCAAACTTTAAGGCAACCGAATCGTGATGCTTTGCGTTACGAGGATCCCAAACACCACAGCATACCAAAATTAATACCATTGTTGCAACAAATTCAATACCAACTGCCTGCATATTCGAGATAGCACTGTTCGGCTGTGTTACGCAGAATCCTGCTCCTTTTTCAAGAGCGACTTCAAATACAGAAGCAGGCGTCAGCAGTTTGAGAATTCCGTAGCCCATGAAAGCACCGATACATTGTGCTGCACCATAAGCTAGAGCCATCTGAATACATTAAATAGATAAGTAGGAAATCCATGTGCAAATGTACAAATGTTAAAATTTGGTTAGGTAGACTTGAGTCGATACAGTAGTGTATATGCAAGCAATGGCCCGGCGACCGCAATGTAAAATAAACTCAATGATTCTAGCGAGTTTTATGAGTACAATAGTAGCATATTATTATTAAATAATATATTATTATTACTTTGAGGGTAAATTAGGCAACATTAGTAGTGTATTAGCAGGGTTCATAAAAAAGTCAATTAAGTGTAAAATAATGTATGTTCATTTAATACAACGAATGAATTACGCCGTTTTCGAGCCCAAATAAACAATGTTAAGCTGCTTTCGAACATTGTTCAACTATAAATAAACATTTAACGTTTAACTGAAATACTGATGCTTTTCTGAATTTTGTTCAATCGTAACTAAACAAGTAATACCTCTAACTTTACCCATTTTCTGTATAGAGTTTAGACATTTGTATGTGACTTCATTTGCAAAAACAGTTTGAATTTATTTGTCAATAATTTATCCCGATACCACCAAGACTCATAATTGACATTTAAATTAGTACAAAATCAAATTAAATGTTGGATGTTAATACTGGAAATGTTAATATTGCAAAAAGCAAATGTTTAGTTGCGATTGAACAATATTCAGAAAAGCATCAGTATTTCAGTTGGACGTCAAATTTTCATAGTAGAAAAATGTTCAAAAGAAGCTTATCATTGTTAATTTGGGCTCGAAAACGGTGTAAAAACGTGATAAAATATCAAGAATAATGCTCCTACCTTGGTTGAAACCAACTCGTACACCCATGCAGCTGCCGTAACGGCAGGGTTAAGGTGAGATCCAGATACACATCCAAATATTTGTACGATGATCATCACTATTAATCCAAAGTTGATGCATAGTTCAAAGTGGGAAGGTGTATGACCAAGTCCGGACACACATCCCATGCATCCTAACATCACCAATAGTCCTGTGCCAATCAGTTCGGCAAGAAAAACAGAAATGTTATCAAGCGTAGATTTTTTCATTGTGGTTGTCTGTAAAAATATTTGAAGAAAATAATGAGAAATGTAAAGAAATTCATGAATAAATAAATAAATAAACAATTAAATAAATAAATAAATAAATAAATAAATGAATAAATATATATGTTCAATGTTCAATACATATATGTTCAATAAATAAATATATATATGTAAATTTTGCGGATATCAAAATTCAAGAAATTGTCAATTGGCTCAATGTTAGCGTGATCTTGGTTTTACATTGGCATCGGAAAATAAAAATGCCAGGAATACAAATGACATTGCTCTGTATGCGATATTTTACTCGCTATGAGAGATATTTGTTGAGCTTATTGAATTGCTCGTTATGCAAAAAACGAAAAATGTTATAAGGGGTATTCGTTATGAAAGGTTTCACTGTATTATAATTCGATAACTAATTCGATTAGCAAAGATTACTTTTAGCCTGGCCCGTCATCTAGTCGACATCTCGTATGACTTTACAACAGGTCCGTCTTGGGTTCAAACCTCGTATGGACCGCATATGTAGGACTGATTATCCTGCTATAAGTAATCAATAAGTCACGGGCTGTTAAGCACAGTGTTACATGCAGGCCCTGTCCAGCAACTGTTATTTTGCTAAAGAGGAAGAGTTAGAAGAAGGTCATATTTACATAGATTCAAACGGTAATATGTGTGAGTGTATAAACTTAACTTAAATGAACTTATTAAATATTATTTAACACTAGGTTTACGGGCGTCTCTTATATACGTATCTCTACGGCCACCCGTCAATTTGACAGGAGGATAAAAATACGTATCATGAAATCATGAAAAAAACCTATTTAATTAAAATTATGAATCGTTTAACATCAATTTACCGTCAATTTGACATTTGGGAAAAGTAAATAGGTATTTTAAGTATTTCACTTCAAAGTTTAAATTCCGTCAAATTGACGGGTTCCGTAAACCTAGTGTTAATATCAATATTGCGTTATATGACGTGACACTAATAACACTTGACAATCTGTGATATAGATTTATCAGATAAGCTATATCAGATTGAGTAGCAATTTTTGCTACAGTCGTAGATGTTGTTTAATTGAGCAATAAAAGAATATGAATTTACTTATGAGCCTACTTTTTTTAAATAAATGTGAAATATGTTTAAAAAAATCATAAACTAATTACCAATAGAAGTTTTATCTTCAATAAGTGATAAAACATTTTGCAGTGTACTTGGTTTGCAATAGAATATGCGTACAAATTAATTTTAGCATATGCATCCAGAAGCTACAGCTGTCAAGTAGACAGTGTTTATTAAGATAAACGCTAGTTAAACATGGATGTTAATGACAATCACATGGTTTCAAGGTAGCTTTGTATCTCCAGTAGGAGTAGTTGAAATTTATCTTTCCGTAAGCTGCCCTTTATAAGGCTTTTAGATGGAGCAGGCTTTTCGATGGTTTGCTTGAAATGTGTCTTTTTGCCTGTTTATCTGTTCATTTTATTCCAGTCTGGTGTGGTTTATATTGTTACGTCAGCGGAGGGTAAAACATGCTCGAGTGGTTAAGGGCTTCACGATAAGGTTTCTCGATCATGGGATTTGTTGATTATGTTTTATCGAAGTTTAAAACAGGAAAAATCAAATCATGGTGCAATGTGTTATCAGTTTTGTAATCAGGACTTGATAAATAGAACAACAACCATCCTGAGTAAATGAATGGCCTTTGAACGTACACAGCAATGTGAGCATTGCTTAGTTGCGGGTTGAATAATTGAACTAAGTAGAACATCCGTATGGTATGTTTTTGCTTGATGTAGGGTTATATAGGGCCTACTCTCCTCAGCTTATGTGTTACACGACCTCCAAGGATAGATTCGATGGTTTGATCAGCAATATCATTCTGATGTTTCTTATGACGGTTAGTCTCAAAAAGTTTAAGTTTTTGAGTTTTTATTTAAGAGTAACCTGGGACAGCGATACCTGACAACGTAGTGTAGCCGCTGTTGTTTTTTTATCGTGCAGAATAACAAAACACGCTGGACAACAAACGGAACCGGATCGCTTTACCTTTATGATTAAGAGAAGAACATATTTTACAGATGTTGAATACATTCTGAGAATGTGGATGTCAGAAGTAGAGAGAATGCTGTCACGTTTATTGCAGCTAGAACCGGATAGTTCAGTATTGATTAAAAGAGCTAGAGTCAGATATGAATAAACACGGTACAACAATGTAGCAATTGTTTATGACTTTGTAAAGAATCAAAATCATAAAGTAAAGAACAACTTAGCGTTTTTATGATTGGTGTTATTTTATTTAAAAATAACTCATATATGTCAAACATTGCATAATGTCTTGTTGCAAAATGATTAAAACAAAACATCTTAGAATAGCTTTAAACAGCTTTAAATTTTGAGTATGTTTTTCACTTTTATTCATGCCGGCATTTCCGATTGAACAGGAAAAAGGAGGACACATTTTCACGCGAGTTTTTGGTATTAGTGCACGTTTTTCTTGATGGTTCCATGTCGGTGTTTGAACTTCATTTAATACCGGAAATAAGAAACGTATTCGGTACTGGTTATTCGTTTGGGAGGGGTTGAGTGTGTTTTTAAATACACCAATCTCAAACGAACTAACGTTCTCGCGCCGTTGCTGGCGTTGGTTCACTATCGCATGGCCTTTTTACCCTGGGGTCATCAACGAGCAAACATTGTGGCTATGTGAAAGTGTAAATAGCTGGCACACTGGTAGCAATAATCACGCGCGCATCCGTAAACTGATCGAATTGTAATTGTATAATTTCGTTTACTCGTACACATCGATGCTAACGTTGTATGAAATCAATGTAATTACCAACGTCAATAAAGTAATGTGGGATCATTAATACAATAGAGCTGAAAGTGTTTTAATTCTTCTTAATTGAGATAATCTACCATATCTCAAGATTATAATTTATATGTGTATTTATCTTTGCGTAGTATAACACACAATGTGAGTTGAAAAAAAAACTTGATATGCTTGATGTGTTTATTGGATTTCAAAATAAACTCACATCACAAAACTCACCGTTTAAGGAACAAAAGGAAATGACTCCCAGTAAAGATAGAACTTCACAAAAAAAACTTGATGCTCTGAGATTAGAAGTGATGCAACTAGGAGCCGACTATGTGTTCCGATGACTTACGGTTGGGACTGTAAACGTGTTGGACGCTACGAGTAAACTGATAGCTTTCGTCACACAATCCCACCGAAAACCTCATACGGTTCGCTGATAAGTGTTGGTACCACTTCATTTTCACCGGGTGTGTTCATCGCCATTGCATGACGAGAATGGCATGGAAGCCAAGGTACTACTTACTACGCGATCCTAAGAGTCTTTGTAAGAGCAGATAGTTTTCCTCCTTTTAGTTTCAGAACTAGGAGTGTAACTGGGTTGCAAGGCTAGCGCACCGCTGACATAGATGTGCGACCTCGATGCGGAGAATTACATGTGTGAGCGACCATGTGAGGGCCATATACGATTGTTTTGGATGAAGGTTGAAATGAGGTAGAAGATGGGAACGATGCTGGAATATTTTTAGAATGTCTAGCTTGTTGAACTTAAGCGTACTGATCATGTTTTGTGTTTCTTTTGTTTTTGTTTTTGTTGTTATTTTTGTCAAAACCATTTAGCCATTGCGTACCAGTTACATTTGTTTTATGTTGAACGTTTGTGAACCGCACTAAACATAACACCAAATAAATTGATTTTTGTAATTAGTATAACGTTAAAAAATGACTCTTTTAAGTTTAGCTAAACAGCTTTCATAGTAGATAATTTTCGTAAGTATCAAATTGAAACATTCTGAATTGAAATCCTTTTCTTATTGAATCATAAGAATGGTTCCTTATGAATATGTATGATTTAAATTGGGATCAATAATCTATAATTAATAATAAGACAATTTACATAAATTTTACAATTCTTTCAAGGGACTAGGTAGATCGCAGACCCCTGTAAATAATCAAAAACATCATTTTGGTGGGTATATTATCCGATAGATGTCGCTACAAAATTATTCTCGGCATGAAAATTCGAGCAGTTTGCGTGGTTGGAGGTGAGTTTAAAGCCAGGGGTTTTCCGTCGGTTGCGAACTTGTGTGGTGTACTCCGAGAGCGTTTTTAGTGAGATTTGAATTGTAGCTGCTGGATGAACGAAAGCTAGGCGTGCGTGCGGGATTGCCATTAGGTAAGAGAAAAGAAAAATAAAAAGCACATCTCACATCCAATCAAATCATCTATATTTGTTGTTATTTGCCTTTTGCACACATACTTTCTCTCTCGACTGCCTTAATATTATGTCAAGTGATTTAATTTACAATTAACATTTATTCTCATTATCTTCTAACATTTTTAAAAATTATGATTATCATCACTGTTAAACTTTATCAACATGTGATTCTTTATTGTGCAGGATGCAAACACAGACTTGTTCCTGTGGAGGTGCAGGAATATGTTCGATGATGTTGTTCGATTCTCTTCGGAATACGTACTTATACACGATGGGCATAATAACACCGGCCAACGGTGGTCCAACGAAATATATCTGTGTAAGGTATCAAGGTCAACATATTGACTCGAAATCCTTCTTGTATTGTTATCTTACCCATATTTTATGATAACTATTATTCCATATACAAGGAGAAAGTGTTCTAGCGGGGTTCATACTGGCCCCTGTGGCAGGACCAGCTGCAACCGAGATGGCTGCTACAAGTAACGCAAATTTAATTGGTACCGAGTTCTGTTGGTCTGCATTACGCGGATCCCATACTCCACAGCATGCCCATATAAGGATTCCTGTTACTATGAACTCTATTGCCAATGCTCCTGCAGATGTAAGGCTGTTATGTGGAGCAGTAACACAGCTCCCATAGCCATCCACCAATGCTTGGTTGAAATAATCTTGAGGAGCAACAGCCATGAGCAGTCCGTAACCACATAAAGCTCCGGTGAATTGTGCTATAAAGTAAACTAATACCATCTGAAAAATAAATGTGAATGGTTATCGTAACGTAAAAAAATTGGTATCTCAGCTATTTTACTGTGCCAGAAAGATCACCATAGATGTAAGCGGCTATGGAAACCACTGGGTTTATGTGTGCTCCTGATACAACACCAAACGTGAGGATCACAATCATAACGGTGAAGCCAAAAATGATGCCTCGGCTTAAGTTGGTTGTAACGTTGTCAAAACCATCCAAGCAGCCCAAACAGCCGAGAAACATGAGCGTTGCTGTTCCAAAAAATTCCGCTAGAAACTTGGAAACGATGATAAACGACGTAGTGTTAGAGACTGAAATTAAAACAAGAAAATGGTAACTATTTCAGGCAATGCAAAGTGAAACATATATGGTATACGAGTCCAATAAACAACTGTCCGCATGTTTATAACAATTGTCTTTTTGAATGAACACCGCTGTCTACCACTTGCTCACACGTCAGCTGGTGTAAGCTACGCTGTCTAATTGATTAATAAAATTATCATCTTCGATTGCTTCTTCTATTTCTTTTTATATTTAGGGTGTATCCTCTTATGTTGTGCAAACGTTAGAAACAGCATGTTCAGCATATATTGGTTGGCCTTTTAATAGACTTCTTACAGGGTTTCCCACGATTTATTGGTCAGTTCCCATGATTTGGTCGTATCCCATAGATTTTTGGTTCGTTTCCATAATTGGTATTTTCCGATGGGATATCAATACAATTGGACCAAACAATTCTGGGAAACGGCCAAAAAATCGTGAGAATGCACAAAAAATGGGAACCTACCAAAAATGGATGGGAACCAGCCAATAAATCGTGGAAACCCTTTATATTTAGAGCAGGGGTTTACAGACTACAGCCCGCTGGCCGTACGCGGCCCTCGAAAACAATTTTCATCAAGATATCAATTCATACTAATTCAAGACAAAAAATCAAGCTACAATAATAGCAATATGTATAATTTTGAAGTACTGACTAAATATTTTCTTGTCAAAACGAGATTTATACATTCCCTTTAGTAAGGGAACGTCAAAATAGCCCTCAACATCGTTATTTACGCAGCAATACGGCCTGCGAACATTAAAGTTTTGAAACCGCTGGACCGGGGGACATTCTCCATACTAAACACACGAAAACACGGTCGCATACTGGAGCTTTTTTGCCAGAAAGAGAGAAAATAGTAATGGCCGAAACATAGTTCACACACACGTTCTCTTTCTCCCCTCCTTCCCCTCTTCCCCTATTCACCTCGCTTTATCGTTATTGGCTCTTGCTCTCTAGCTACATTGAGCGAGAGGCTGAGAAGTTTTCGATCGCCTTGCGCAGCAGCCCTACCAGCCAAAATCGGAATAAAAAGGCAACGGATCCCAATAACTGTCTATTTATTGTCAGCTCATGTGTAACTAGACGACTCGTCGAATTGTTGTCTTTTTGATGTCTAATAAGATTTATTAGACTTCTTGTCTAATAGTCGTCTAAAAAGTGACTAATAAGCCTTATTAGACTTACTGTCATAAACCTGTCTCATAATTGTCTAATAGTTCTTATTAGATGATATATCCCAACAAGTGTCTAAATTCAGTCTTGAAGCAATTTTGTTAGAAAGATTGTCCATCTACATGGATGAAGTTGTCTAATTTGATGAAGAGTAACATTTAAGAAAGAAGCGGAATATTATGCCAAGTATTCAAAGACTCTGCTAAACATACAGCAACACATGAATATTGTTCAAGAAAACAATAGCAATTCTGATTATTATTGGCATATTCAATAAGCCACCACAACACAAACCAATTTGTATGTATAAAAACATTTGTATCACAATTATCACAATCATAAACCTGAAGCATTTTATCTGTTCTTAGCGTTCCAATGTGAATAATTCTCTTTATCCCTTACTGCAGATGTACGAGTTTTCATCATCAGTGGACTGAGTTCGAAACGCGGCTACACACTAGTGATGTGTAAAGTTGGCAAAAATCCGGAGTCGACTCCGATCCGACTCCGATAAATTCGGAATCGACTCCGGAAGATAGGTCCGCGCTGCAATATCCGGAGTCGTTCGGAATCGTCCGGAGTCGTACGGAGTCGCCCGGAGTCGCCCGGAGTCGGAGTCATCTGGAGTCATCCGGAGTCGTTCGGAGTCGTTCGGAGTCGTTCGGAGTCGTCGGAGTCGTTCGGAGTCGTCCGGAGTCGCCCGGAGACGGAGTCATCCGGAGTCGTTCGGAGTCGTTCGGAGTCGTTCAAAGTCGTTCGGAGTCGTCCGGAGTCGTTCGGAGTCGGAGTCGTTCGGAGTCGGAGTCGTTCGGAGTCGGAGTCGTTCGGAGTCGTTCGGAGTCGTTCGGAGTCGTTGGCGCTACAAATGTGATGACGTAGAACCCTACAATTTTTTTCTGCTGGTGATTTTGATATTTACTGTCTAATAATTATTTTCATTCGTGATTCTAATAGATGCCTAATAGACAGACAGTCTTTGTCTATTGGGTTGGCTAATAGACATCTATAAACGATTTTGGCTGTTAGGGACCCTACGCTGCTCGAAATCTTAAGGTATTTGAATTTTTTTATTCATAATTTTGTTTGTTGAGAATATCACGGTATAAGGTATGGGGCGGTATGGGGAGGTGAACTTGTATGGCGTGCGAGCCCTCGCGCGCCTTCGCAAATCGCTGTCAATTGCATGGCGGGCAATTAATTATAACTAATAATTAATGAACATATTAATATAATAATTATAACTGCTAAAACTAGGGGTGCAAAAACTACCAAGGCTCGAAAGCTATTTAATGCGAGGGCTCTGGGGCGGTGAACTTGTATGGCATGCGAGCCCTCGCGCGCCCTCGCAAATCGCTGTCAATTTCATGGCGGGATGCTAAAAATCGCACTGTTCTACCTGCTCTCGGGGTGCTATAATTATAACTGTCCTCGCAAATCGCTGTCTTGCATGGCGGGAAATTTTTTAACAGCCAAGCTACACGTACCCCGTCAAAAATTGCGAGGGTTGTGAATGATATCATCTGCTCGAAATCTAATGGCATTTTAAATAATCTTCATTTTTTATTCAATTTTTTTGCGGTGTAATTCATCGGAAAGATCACTATTTCAATTTTTGTCGTATTTTTGCAAAATAAAATGACAAAATTCAGATGTTCCTTCTTACGTAACTAACGAATTATTCTATGTTCTTAGGTTTTTAAATATTCTAAATTCAGGTGTTCAGTATGCTACAATTTGCACTGTTCTACCTGCTACTGGGGTGCTATAATTATAACTGCTACAACTGAAAAACTACCAAGGCTCTTTAATAATCATAATCAAGCTCCCCGCCATGCAATTGACAGCGATTTGCGAGGGCGCGCGAGGGCTCGCACGCCATACAAGTTCACCGTCCCAGAGCCCTCGCATTAAAGAGCTTGCGAGCCTAGGCAGTTTTTTCGCCGCTAGTTTTAGCAATTATAATTGGGCATGGGCAAAACGATTCTTTTCACCGAACGCGAACGAACTACAGTAGAACGTCCATTATCCGGGCAGTTCGGGACCGAACAGATGACGGTTAATTGATTTCCACGGATAATGGTCCAAGAAATGTCAAATTCATACATTTTTTTAAAATTCACTGGTTTACTAGAAATTCACATCAAAATAATCGATTAATCACTAGTAGAATATTTTTTGAATCAATAACAATAGATTTAAAATTGTGTTTTATCAAAAATGAAGTTAGAAAATATCACAGATTACTGCACAACAAATGTTTTGCTAACCAGTTCATCGCAGAAAATGTTCGCCAACTGTCAAATTCATGCGCGCGGTTAAGCCGCCCGCCGGTTAATCCGTCCCCGGAAAATCGACGTTCTACTGTAGTTCGCTCACCAAAAAGAACCGAACGCGAACTACGATTCTTTCGTTCTTTGTTTCATGGGGTTTTTATTCACAAAAAACGCTCGTTATCTTTTTCATTTACCCATTATAGACGCATACTGTAGCCAAAGAAGTACTCATTCTGCGGTTGAAACCAATAATTTAAAAACATTAAACACTCGGCTGTCTGGTCTACACAATCAATCGCAAAACCGACCAAAAACTAGCATGTAAAAAACTAATACGAGCAAAAATGTCTCCTGCATATATTGTACCCCATGCCTTATACACACTCAAGGATTCTATTAAAAAAAAACTACTTAAAAATGGATCAACATGATGAGCGCAATCAATTCAGTTCATTCGCGAACAATGACTAATCCGTTTGAACGGGCTCGATCTATTGAATTGCATAGGTATAATTTCCACACCAACAGAACACAGATCGAACGCAAATGAGCCAGTTCGAACACGTTCGATGAATTCAGTTGTGTAGGTACGATTTATACACCAACAGAACACAGATCGAACACTAACGGATCAGATCGAACGCGTTCGATGAATTCAGTTGCGTAGGTACGATTTAAATACCAACAGAACACAGATCGAACACTAACGGATCAGATCGAACGCGTTCGATGAATTCAGTTGTGTAGGTACGATTTACACACCAACAGAACACAGATGGAACACAAATGAGCCAGTTCGAACGCGTTCGATGAATTCAGTCGTATAGATACGATTTTCACACCAACAGCACACGTATCGAACACTGCTGGACAAATTCAACGGCGTTCGAGAAATTGAGTTGTATGGGTGCGATTTCAACACCAACAGGGTACATTTTGATCTCTGACGACCCGTTCGCACGGTGCGAGAAAGAGCGAGAAAGCTATATGATTTTGCACGTTTCATTACCACATTTATGTGTGCCGTCGAACACTGAACGGAACGTTCGAACGCGTTCGGTGTAGTCAGTTTCTTCCAAAAGTCCTGGTCGTTCGTGCACTTTACCGAACTGTTCGAACGGTGCGATTCGCGTTCATTTTACACATGCCTAGTTATAATTATAGCACCCCGAGAGCAGGTATAACATTGTAAATTATAGCTTACTAAACACCTAAATTTTTAGATTATATTTTGAAAAAATCCACAAAAATTTAAACAGTGATCTTTTCGACAAATAATACAGCAAAACAATAATTAATGAATAAAAAATAAATATTTTGAAAATTTTTTAAAATATCTTAAGATTTCGAGCAGATGCTATAACTTGCAACCCTCGAAATGTTTGACGGGATAACAGTACGATTTGTAGCATACTAAAAACCTGAATTTTGACATTTTATTTTGCAAATATTCACAAAATTAGAACTAATGATCTTTTCGATGAATACCACCGAAAAAAATATAATTTATAAGCAAAAATCAAAGATTATTTCATATACTATAAGATCTCGAACAGATGATACCACACGCAACACTCGCAATGTTTAACGGGATAATAAATACCTGAATTTTGACATTTTATTTTGAAAAAATCCACAAAAATTGAAATAGTGATCTTTTCGACAAATATTACCGCAATAAAAATAGTTAATGAATAAAAATCAAAGATTATTTAAAATACCATAATATGGATTTCGATTAGATGGTACATCTCGCAACCCTCGCAATGTTTAACGGTGTTCTATGGATCTTTGATTTTCCAGTCGTTTAAGCCTCATCTGTGGCGCTTGGGGCGGTTTCTTCTTGGCCCTCATTAGTTGCGTTTCTCGGGAATAATCTGTACCCGAAAACGAGATATTGTTATCTCGGATGAAAAGGAGTAGATGATATTTAACCAATATTGTACGTGTGTTTATCACTCTGACTAAATATTATATGTTAGACATTTGAAATTAACAACGATTGGAATGGTTTTTTTACATTTTGTCTAAAGTAGCTTTGTGGATGGTGAATTATTGTATCTTACGTTGTTGTAGTTTTAAATGCTTTATATCCGCTTTCCATAACCTCCGCTTCTATATGACTAAAAATTCCAATTGTTGAATAAAAATATAGTAAGTGGAAAGAAATATATTTTTTAACTTGCATCTTTTTAGAACAACTATCTATACAGTCACCTGATATAATTCTACTAGAGCTTTTTGCCACCTTTCCAGATATAACGGCACGGTCTATTCGGGGCTTGAACCCATTATGGGCATGTTGTTAAGACGCTATTACACTATTTTACATTGTCATTTTACGGCGACAATGATTTATATGCTATGTATAACTCACTCTTTGTGTTCCATAAGGTATCGAATTTAGATTGATTTTTAGCTTCGTCATCATTTGCGTGAATTCCATTAGTGTGTCCCTCGACGTTGCCTGCTACAAGCTCTTGTTCGTGATGGTTTGAAAATCCGTTATGTGTCATATTATTCACCTTTTCTCACTTTCTATTCTGGTAGGTTCAATGCCAAACAAAACATAACTAATAGCATTAGTAATTCACTTTCAATCTGGTTTTTTTTATTGGATGCAGTGCTTCATAAGGGTACTTTGGCGTTAATCGGTATGAGAGTGGAAACGTTATATACATCACAAATGGAATAACCGAGTCGGAAAGACGCAGAATGCTAACTGGCCTACTATGACATTGCACAGACTAGGCGTACTGAACAATCAACTTATCTTTACCGATAACAAGGCCAATCAAAGAATTTGCTGACAAACGGGGGTAATTTTCGATGCTTAATTTACCTATACTGATAGCACATCTTGTCAGTTTTGAATGCTGCTAGGTTTGTTTACCTAATCTTTTGTTTACCCTGAAAGAGGTTTGCCTTTATTACAGCTTACACCGACGTAATGATGCTATCTTCAAAAGCAGACACTTTAATAGGGGCTACATGGTATTCGTAACGATCGACTTTATGGTACAATTTTAGAAGAATGAGAATCTTGTTTCCCCGTATCATGATGGCAATTGCATGGGGACATCATTTCCGAAGTATCACTACATTTTTGAAGAAAAATATACCGATATATTGTAACCATTAATATGGAACCAATCGTAGGTCCAGCAAAATAAATCTGGAAAAAGAAAAAAAAGAAGGATGAGTATTCAATTTTTTTGCCTTATTCATTATTCGTACCCAAAGTCCCTCGTAGTAATGATTCCATATTGCAGGTGCCAAGGACCGAGCGGGATTCATACTAGCACCGGTAATAGGCCCGCCGGCAATTGAAAGCCCCGCAATGAGAAAAGCAAATTTAACTGGAACTGAATCACTGTCCTTCTTATTGCGCGGGTCCCAGACGCCACAATTCGTCCACACTAACATGCCTGTTAGTAATATCTCCACTGCAAGGGCCATTCCAGAAGATAGGCTTTGATGAGGGACTGTGACGCAGTGGGCGTTTCCGTGTTCCAGCGCTTGTTGGTAATATTGCCACGGTGTGACTGCTCTTAATAGTCCGTAACCACACAGTGCCCCGGCGAATTGAGCCACAATATATAAAATCGTTAACTGTGGATGAGAAATAACAAAATTCTTAAAAAAAATAAGCTATTGTACTAATGAACTCAATTGACATTCTTACCTGTAACGATAATGTACCAAAGATGTAAGCTGCTAGTGACACAACCGGATTAATAATTGCACCTGAAGAGGCGCTAAATGTTATAAACGCCATCATAACAACCATTCCAAAGGTAATTCCACGACTAATGTTTGACGTGAGGTTGTCAAAGCCGTCTATGCTAGCCATGCAACCACCAAAAAGCAACATCGCAGTACCGAAAAATTCGGCTAGAAACAGTGTAAACACTGTCCAAATCTGGCTATTCCAAACTGAACAAAAGTAAAATAATGCAAAAAAGATAGAGAAAAAGAGGATGAGTGTTGAACGTACAAGAATTTTTGTAAGCTATTTGAATAGCTGGATGCCATCTAGTAAAAATGAAAAGAAATAAGAAATATTGTTTTAGTTAGCAGAATTCTGTGAAAGTTTTAATGTCATTAATAACATGGATTTAAACATTAAGCATTTTGTTTGATAATCTACTAAAGAATTCAAGTAGTAAAGTAAGTAAAACGGCTACTTTTAATTTTACAAACTATTGTCTATTGTCAACTATTGCCTTAAAGTGACATTCGTATTCTTCTATTTGGTGTAACGTCCTACGCGGACATGCCGGCCTATAAGGGTTTTCGAGACTTTATTCATTACCATGCAGATCCCAAATCCTTGCTTGGGGGGGGACGGTCCATTCTAGGCTTGAACCCACGACGGGTATGTTATTGAGTCGTTCGTTGTACTTTGAAAAATTTTCATTTGACAGCTAGGGAGTCCAAATTCCAAGCTAGGGAGAGTTCTTAGTAACTCATACTTCCTATCTGCAATCATGCAAATGACAACGATTTGCATGGGCGCACGAGGGCTTGCACGCCAGTTCACAGCCTCAGAGCCCTCCCATTAAATAGCTTGCGAACATAGGTAGCTTTTTCGCCCGTAGTTTTAGCAGTTATACCTGGTTGGCGTGCTATAATTATAACAGAGCAAAATGTAGCATACTAAACTACAAAAAATTTTATTTTGCAAAAATCCACAAAAAATGAAATAATGATTTTTTTGACGAATAACACCGCAAAAAATGAAAGTTATGAATAAAAAACAAAGATTATTTAAAATACCATAAGATTTAGAGCAGATGATACTACTCGCAACACTCGCAATGTTTGACGGGAAGTCATGTTTAATATATTACGCATGTCCTACAAATCACGAATAAAATCGGTAATTTTTGCTAGAGTTTCTGATGCATTTTCGATGTATTCATAAAATTACCACCAATAATCAACTCTGACCGAAAAAAATGGGTCGTCACAGTAACGGAATGCAACATTACTGTGACGTTCACGTGTTAAGTTATTCCGTCCGTTCGTCCGTGGTAACCAAATGATGGGCTATTCGGCTGCGTAGTACATACATAGTAACGAGATCGTTTTTAGACCGATATAACCACGAAGGTTGTGAAGTCATCAAGCAGAATCTTCGTTTTTTACTCATTTGTAATTCGACAAAAATTCTAACATTTTATTTTATATTACTTAACAAAAGTTAAACTCGCCTTCTGCATTTAAAGCTTAATTTAAAGTTAATTTTAAGCTTCTTGAAAAAAAAATCAACAAAACGGGAATCTATTTTGCATTTGTCAAGGGAAGTATCAAATTAGCACGATTTGCAAAATAAGCTATAATATTGATAAAAAAAACCGGTATCTCCGAATTCGTGCATCTCGAGGTCTACATGTACATTGTTAAATTTGCGTGACAAATCTTTATTTCTAAGCGTATCTATGATTTCGATAAATAATACGATAATAGACGATTTGTCTGCTGATGCGTAACATTTCAATTTTGTTAGGAGTAGTCAAACAATCAAACTCAAGATCAAATCAATCAATCAATCAATATAAATTATACCTTGTGCTTGACCACAAGGAGATAAGGAATTACAAGCGGTCCCCGAGATACACGGTTAATAGGAACCGAAAATGGCTGTAAAATACCGCGTATCTCGAATTTTCTCGTATGTTGAATCTTGTGATTTTCAGCGTAAATATTTCTATTTTTCGTGTAATTTTGCACGTAGTGGTTGATTGCAGCCATTAAATTAGTAATTTGATATGATACTGACTGAATATTACAGTTTCAAACCTTTTGAAATGGTTTTTAACATTCGATCAAAAGGATTTTTTTTGGCATTTTACAATTTATGTATGAAATCAGTGCAATTTCCTTGTCTATATCATCAGCGTATGCCAGGATCTGGGTTGACTTATAGAAGTTGGTTCCCGTAGTCTCCACCCTCGAGTCACGAATGGCCCTCTCTAGCGCCAGGTTGAATAGGAGACAAGCAAGCCCGTCCCCCTGGCGCAGTGGTAGCAAAAGGTCCTGAGAGTTTTTCCATCCACCCTCACCTGGCAAGTGACGTTGGTCATAGTCATTCTAACTAGCCTTATCAGTTTGGCCGGGATTAAAAAAAAGAGCTCATAGCGTCGTACAGTTTTACCCTGGCTATGCTATCATATGCGGCTTTTAAGTCTATGAAGAGATGGTATGTGTCGTTTCTGTATTCATCCATCTTGTCCAAGATCTGCCGGTGGATAGTGAAGATCTGATCAGTGGTTGATTTTCCGTTTCGGAATCCTCTCTGATAGTTTCCGACTATCTCTTCGACGTGCGGGACAAGGCGATCCTGAAGGATCAGGGAGAATATTTTATAGGCGGTATTCAACACCGTAATTCCCCTGTAGTTGTTGCAGTCCAACCTGTCTCCCTTCTTGTATATGGGGTAGATGATGCCGAGATTCCAATCACAAGGCATCGATTCGCTATCTCAAACCTCAGTAACGATTTGATGAATCTCGTTTTCTAGTCGTGCACCTCCGTTCTTGACCAGTTCAGCTGCAATTCCGTCAGTTCCGGGTGCCTTGTTATTTTTCAGCCGATGGATAGCCTTTTGTGTTTCTTCTATGCTAGGTGGCAGTAGCATGACACTATCTGCTAGTGGCGCTTCTAGCTGTTCGTTAAACTGGTCGTTGAGTAATTCATCAAAGTACTGAGCCCACTGCGAGAGGACCTCTGGCTGGTTACTGACCAGATCTCCATCCTTGTTGCGAAAGCAGGTAACCTTAGGTACAACGTTGTTTCGGTGACCTGCTATCGCTTGGTAAAACTATCGTGTCGGTCCGTACGCCTCTCTGGTTTGCTCGAGTTCCCGCATGTTTTGCTCTTGTAAAGCATGCTTCTTGGAGCGGTGAACTCGTTTCTCTTCGCGTCTGAGCCGTGTATTCCTCTGCGCATGCCCGCGTTCTATGCCGTTGCTGGATTGCTCGGTATACAGTATTCTTACGTTCGGTCACTTGTCTGCATTCATCGTCGAACCAGCCAGATTTGGTGTTGCCACGACGTGGTGCGAGTATATTTCTTGCACAGTTTATTATTTTTGTTTTTAGAGCGTTCCATGTCTCGCTCGTGTTTCATACCGCCTTAGATAGCTGCTCGAAAACTGCTATACAATCCAAACATTCTGCTGACATTCTGAAATTTCAGCCTACGAACTTAAAACGGAAAGGGCCCCAAAATTAGCAAACCGCGAATCTCCAAATCCGTGTATAAGAGATATCGTGTATCTCGAGGACCACCTGTTTATTAATTTAATAATTTGACAATATACATATAATATGCAATAAGAGGTGTATTAAATATAAAGGGAACTGACTGCTGATAACGTCGTACGTAGGTCTTCAACTCAACGCTGAAGTACTGATTACATGCAGTTAGTATGAAAAGCAAAGCGTTATGCAATATAGTAATGACACGAGCCGTGAGATAAGCTTTATGATTGCTCTTCTAATCAAAGATAATAACAAAAATTACATGCAATGTTACACAAGCAAAGCAGTGACTATTGGTAGCAGAGAAGAAAACAAACTTAACGTATACTGAAACACAGTTTTGAAATATAAAGATATTCCTCAAACTTTATATGTTTATATTTATATGTTTTCCACGATCATGAATGAGTAATATGACTATAGAGTAACCAAATAACGATTATTATAGTAACAAATGATAATTATATGTTGAATAAAATTCCGTCGCATGGTACATATTTTATAATATTTAGGCTCGATTTTCACTTAACATAACTAAAATCCTAACAACAAAAGACCATATATATGTTCTACATTTACGATTCACCTGAAGGAGCATATAGGGTCCAAATTTCTTTTAAAATAACAATTTAATTTTTAACATATATATGATTGAAACTTTGAAACTAAACTAAATTATATAATTGCTTTGCTATGTAATCATGCATCATGTGTGTGTGGATATACAGTAGAACGTCGATTATCCGGGTAGCTCGGGACCGGACGGTTGCCGGTTAATCGATTTGCACGGATAATGGTCCAAAGAATGTCAAATTCATATAAAAATTATAGAAATGACTAGTTTTATGATCAATTTACTTTGATTCAATCGATTAATCGTTAGTAGAATATTATTTCAATCAATAACTATAGGTTTGACAACTGTTCATTAACAAAAATGAATTTCGAAAACACCTCTAGACACTACAGAGCTGTACAAAAAACTGGTTGCCCACTTGCCTGTTCGCGGTTCGCTGTACGCTTGAACAGCTGTCACATTTATGCGCACGGTTAAACCGCCCGCCGGTTAATCCGCCCCCGGATAATCGACGTTCTACTGTATATGGTTAATATACATCTTTGGATAAATGTTGAAATTGATTAAATAAAACAAGAAATGTCCGTTCCCAAGTGACATTTGTTCGAAATTGTTTTTCCATATCTGATCGATTAGTACTCGATACGCCTGAAATTGTGGATTTATGTGTGATCTAATTAGTGTATTAACTATTTTATTATAGAAAATGTATTGTTGTACACACGCTTTTTGTTTAACATCATCAGTTTTCAAATGATGCAATAACATAACAGTAATTTTCGTTTTACACTATAATCACTTTTAACGATTTTTGAATAGTTAATACATTTAAAACAAACAGCACATCGAAACTTTTGAAATAAACTCTAGTCAATTAAGTGAATATGTTCTCACATCTTTTGTTTTCCATGTGTATTGCTACCTAAACGCTGCAATGATGCGGGCACTGGCAGTACACTTTACTAAATCATAGAACAACTGTGGATGGTGGATGGTGGATGTCAAAAGAGCTACTGTAATATTCTGATGTGATACAGAAATAATATCACTGTTATCTGGTGTAATGGTAAGCAGACTGCTTATCTGATTATTCACCTGACTTCTTAAACCTAATGCTTGTGATAAACATACCATAAAAGAGCGCTACCGAACAACGATGCATGCCTGATATTAACTGATACAATTTCAATACTAGTATTATGGTTACTCAGACAAGATAACCGATTATCTTGCTTTACTTGTTTTGAAAATCTGGTAAACTCCATTTAAAGCTGTTTTAGTCTTCAAAGACTCGTCATGACCATTCGTGATGTAGATATATTGTATCCCATAAAAATAGGTTGATTAGCAGCATCGAAACAAGGTAACACAAAAGGGCGACGTATCTGTTACACATACTATCTATAAGTGAAGGTTTAAACTGTTGTTGTGTGTTTGTTGTGAAGGTTAAGGTTACCAGTTTGTGGGTCAGCAGGTCAAGTTGTAATTACAGTGGAGTCTCTGTGAATCTTCACGTGACAATACAGTTGTTTGGTTGTGATAGTGCTCTTCTCTTTTCTTTTCACCTCTACAATGTGATTGTTTTGACTTTTCGAGCTCATGTCTAAAAGATTTAGGATGACCGTATAAATAAACGGTGCGCCGTCTCAGATTGCACAACTAATTGTTTTTTCAAAAAATATATCATTTCGTGCAGCCAGCTCTGGCCTATAAACGTCATTTTCATAGATTATCAGATTGCGCCAAGATTGCGCATAAATTTTAAAGAGTATCGGCCGTATCGGGGTGGTCGTTCGTCCAAGAACGTTCGTCGCTCATGAGTGGACAGGGTTGTACCACTAGATTGGGCAGAACAAAACCTAGACGGTTTTTTTTAATTTTTGATCATAGAGGGCTATGAAATGAGTGAAAATGAACGTCGCGGCGAACGTTCCCGGGAACGAATGACCACCCCGATACGGCTGTATATGTCCAAAAGATACATTCTTTTACAGATAAATATATCTAATCGAACAGTTTGACAGAAAAATATATGAGCAATCTGAGATTGCACATCGATTAAATGGTGTGTTTTCAACTTGTTGCGCAGAAATGTTTTTGACATACATTTTTTCCCTTATTCCCCCTATAGATTTATTTTTTTTAATTTCGATTCATGTACCGAGGCAAGTGTAGCGCCTAGTTACGGTCCCTTAAAGGTAGAAGATCGAGTAATGTACAGCGATTTGACATTCAAGAAGAAATAGAAGGAAGGGGGCGTTTGACATCCCGTTTAACATTGCGAGGGTTGCGTGTGGTATCATCTCCTCGAGATCTTATAGTATATGAAATAATCTTTGATGTTTGCTCATAAATTATATATATATTTTTTAGGTTCCCGCCATGCAATAGACAGCGATTTGCGAGGGCGCGCGAGGGCTCGCACGCCATACAAGTTCACCGCCCCAGAGCCTTCGCATTAAAGAGCTTGCGAGCCTTAGTAGTTTTTTCACACCTAGTTTTAGCAGTTATAATTATAGCACCCCGAGAGCAGGTATAACAGTGCGATTTGTAGCATACTAAACACCTGAATTTTGACATTTTAGTTTTAAAAAATCCACAAAAATTTAAATAGTGATCCTTTCGCCAAATACTACCGCACGAAGAATAATCCTTGAATAAAAATCAACGATTTTTTAAAATACCATGAGATTTCGAGCACATGAAATCTTTCGCAACCCTCGCAATCCCGTCAAACATTGCGAGGGTTGCGAAAGATTTCATGTGCTCGAAATCTTATGTTCCCGTCAAACATTGCGAGGGTTGCGAAAGATTTCATGTGCTCGAAATCTTATGTTATTTAAAAAATCGTTGATTTTTATTCAAGGATTATTTTTTGTGCGGTAGTAATTGGCGAAAAGATCACTAATTAAATTTTTGTGGATTTTTGAAAACTAAAATGTCAAAATTCAGGTGTTTAGTATGCTACAAATCGCACTGTTATACCTGCTCTCGGGGTGCTATAATTATAACTGCTAAAACTAGGTGTGAAAAAACTACCAAGGCTCGCAAGCTCTTTCATGCGAGGGCTCTGGGGCGGTGAACTTGTATGGCGTGCGAGCCCTCGCGCCCTCGCAAATCGCTGTCAATTGCATGGCGGGTTATTTAAAAATCGTTGATTTTTATTCAAGGATTATTTTTTGTGCGGTAGTAATTGGCGAAAAGATCACTATTTAAATTTTTGTGGATTTTTGAAAACTAAAATGTCAAAATTCAGGTGTTTAGTATGCTACAAATCGCACTGTTATACCTGCTCTCGGGGTGCTATAATTATAACTGCTAAAACTAGGTGTGAAAAAACTACCAAGGCTCGCAAGCTCTTTAATGCGAGGGCTCTGGGGCGGTGAACTTGTATGGCGTGCGAGGCCTCGCGCGCCCTCGCAAATCGCTGTCAATTGCATTGCGGGATGTTTGACGGGATACTAAACACCTGAATTTTGACATTTTTTTGTAAAAATCCACAAAAATGAAACAGTGATCTTTTCGCCAAATACTACCGCAGAAAAAATAATCCTTGAATAAAAATCAACGATTTTTTAAAATACCATAAGATTTCGAGCACATGATATCTTTCTCAACCCTCGCAATGTTTGACGGGATCAGCGTTGTCAAAATGCAGCATTCGTTCTTCGTGTATTGATATGTTGAGGTGATATACGAGGTTTTAAAAACTGTCCAGGTAGTCTCAAAGTTAGCATATATCTGAGCCATTGCCTAAGAACGATAATATTTCTGGGTTAGAACGACCGCCCCTGAAGTTAAGTACAGTATACGCTCGGTAATCCGCACGCTCGATAATCCGCACTTTTGACAACTAAATTCATGAGGTGGACAGTGTTCGATCAAAAGTAGTGAACTATGATTAAAAAATAATATTAATGACGTCAAAATGTCATTCGATAATCCGCACTCAATCAAGTGCGGAATACCAAGCGAATACTGCATGAATTAATGTAAACTGCTTTGAGTTTTATACTTATAATTCCATATTTCGTTTTTCAAAAAAAAATCGAAAGCACCATATGGTATAGTGAATGATGGACAAAACCTGGACCAAATACTTAAAATATTTATTTTTACGTCCGTTAGTGAAATATGCGAGAATGGACAATACACACACGAACATAAATACAGTTATAAACTTAACGGATGCTTTATTGCTAACTTGTGTATGCCGCGCTGCCCCGATGCGAAGTGTCTTCTGCTCTTCGCGCAGCAGCCGAACGATCCACCCCGACCGATCGCTCTCAGGCACTCACGGCTCGTCAACTGCAGTAAGAGCGGCTTACTGCAGAGAGAGCACGCGAGCAGCTGGCTGCATTCTTTCATCTAACATCTCCCCCTCTTTTTAAAACCGACGGTACACGTCGAACCGACTGGGCGGTTTTCTAACTCTAGAAGACCGTCGTGGCACCTGGGCCGACGCACACGATGGAACAGGTCGTGTCGTCGGGCTTGCGTATGTCGCTGGCGATGTAGCGGGAACATAAGGACCGTTGGTCTCGAATGACGGCTGATGAGGGGACACAGAGATGTCCACATGCTCGGGGTCGACTGGCTGTGGTGGTATGCGGGACGTGCCAGTAGATGGTTGCGGTGTTAGCTGCCAGGTATCCAACAAAACATCTATCGGCAGCTTACGATGGGTGACCGAAGCCGGAACGTGATGATGCCTCTCGTAGCGCTTGCGTATCTGGTTAATATGAGATCTAAACATTTTCTGATCATCCGTTCCAATCATATACATGACATGACCTATTTGCTTAACAATGGTGCCAGCTACCCATCTCCATCCGTTACCTGCGAAGCGTTTAAAATAGACTAGATCGTTGGGTTGGAACTGTCTGCTTGGTTTCGGTTCGTTTTCCATACTAATGGTTTCAGGACTTGGTGGACGGAGCAGGTTTAAAGTTGTGCGCATTTGCCTTCCCAACATGATATCCGCCGGTGACTTAGCATTTCCTAACGAAGGGTTTGGCGAACTTCGATGTACTAGTAGGAATGTATCCAGCGCTTCTTGTAGTGAGGTACCATCCGCAGATATCTTTCTGACTCTTCGCTTGAAAGTGTCCACAAATCTTTTAGCTTGCCCGTTAGATTGCGGATGGTAGGGGGCTGTTGTGATGTGTTCGATACCATTGCGGTCGCAGAATAGTCCGAACTCCTCGCTGGTGAACTGCGTACCGTTGTCCGATACCAACGTTTTCGGGATTCCAAAACGAGCGAAAAGTGAGCGTAACATGGCTATAGTAGCTTTCGCTGTAACGTTACTGGTACGGATTATTTCGGGCCATTTAGAAAACGAATCTACGACAATTAAGTAATAATCACCGTCTAGTGGGCCCGCAAAATCGACGTGTAAACGTTGCCATGGGCCTGCTGCCCTCGGCCATGGTACCGGAGCGGAATGTGCGGGTGATTTGGCAGCTGCTTGACATGGGTGACATGTCTTCACCCATTCCTTGATGTCAGCATCTATTGTAGGCCAATAAAAGAAGCTCCTAGCTAACGCTTTCATTCGCTGCACTCCTGGATGGCCCTGATGCACCTGCTGAAGACATTTTTGCTGCAGCTTTTTGGGGATTACCACCCTCTCACCGAAAAGAACGCAATTCTCTACGGTTGTTAGTGCATCTTTCCTGGCATTAAAACGAGCAAGCTCATCGGTAAACGCTGCATTTCTGGGCCAGCCTTCGCTGATGTAAACTGACACCTTTTTCAGAAGTGGGTCTCGTTTTGTTTCTCTGCGATATCAGCAAAATTCAGCGGTAGTGAATCAAGCGCGCTTATTGCCACCGATTTAATGTCTTCTTCCAAGTTCACGCTTGCTATAACACAGTCTTCGTCTGGCTTGGTGTGCGTGTTAATGAGTCGTGAGAGCAAATCAGCATTTCCGAAATCGTCGGTGCGCACGTACTCAATGTTAAAATCGTAGGCCAGCAAAGTAAGCGCGAAACGCTGAAGACGGTTAGCAGTAAATATTGGAATGCCCTTTTCGATCCGAATATATGCAGTAGAGGTCGATGATCAGTCTGAAGCGTAAAATGCCTACCAAAAATCATTTAGTGGATCTTTTTTACTGCGTAGATGATCGCTAGCCCCTCTCGATCGATCTGGCTGTACCGACGTTCTGCCTCAGTAAGAGCGCGAGAAGCGTGTTGTACTACACGTCTAAGACCATTCAGGTACAGATGGCTTATAGTAGCCCCAAGGCCAATTGATGATGCGTCCGCCGAGATCACAATCTTTTCTTGCGGATCGTAGTGAGCCAATTGTAGGTCTGACGATAAAATCTTCTTAAACTCTCTGAAAACCCATTAACATTCCGACGACCAATGAAATGGAGTATTTGCCTTGAGTAAATTATCCAAAAGATGCCTCAAACTCATGTCTGGTATAAACTTCCCGTAGAAGTTGATTGCACCCAAAAAGGATCTAACACCGGTGACATCTGTTGGTTAAGCAAGATTTTTGATAACCTGGATTTTTGCGGGATCAGGCCTTAGTCCACGACGATCAATCACGTGCCCGAGATATGTTATTTGCTGCATTTTAAATGCGCATTCATCAACACGAATTGTGAATCCAAAGTCTTGAATGCGTTGGAATACTTTGGCTAAAATCTCGTCGTGCTCTTTTTCTGAAGTGCCCCCGACAATAATGTCATCCAGGTATCCAGAAACGTTATTTAGACCGGCTAACATTTTGTCCATGATCATCTGGAACGCAGCTGGAGCGACCTTAACTCCTGGTGGAAGGCGGTTATAATGATATAACCCGCGATGCGTATTTATCGTAAGCAGTGGGCGGTACTGCGGCTCGACTTCCACCTGCAGAAAAGCATCGGTTAGGTCTATCTTGCTGAAAATTATTGAATTGGCCAACTTTGAAAATATGTCATCCGGTAAAGGCAAAGGGTAATCATTTGGCTGTAGCGCATCGTTGAGGTCAGTGGAGTAATCTCCACATATGCGAATGGCACCATTTGCTTTTTTTACTACAACGACCGGTGCTGCCCATTGTGAAAACTTCACTGGAGTTATTACTCCTATGGCTTGAAGTCGATCTAGCTCACGGTCTACTGCTTCTTGTACGACGTAAGTCACTGGTCGTTTAAGGCGAAACACAAGGCGACTATTTTCTTTTATAGCAAAAGAGACGTTTCCTTTCTTACAAAGTCCGGTTCCTTGGAATACTTTAGGAAAACGTTCTTGCCACGTTCTTTGCGACGTGAATTTAGTACCTCGTACTTGGCAGCAGAAATTATCTATTGGTAAAGACCAAAGAGCAAAAAGATCGATGAGGTCAGCACCTAAAAGCATTAAACGTGTCGGGGAAACAGTAATTGTAGCTTCTTTGGTCTGATTGCCTACACTGGCTTTGCACACAAATTCCCCGTCTAGTGCCAAATTAGAGCCAGAAGCTGATCGTGCAACAACTGCTGGTGGTGATAATGTCGGACTGCCAATCTTTTTCCAAGCTTCACGATAAATGACTGTGATGTCAGATGCCGTATCAAGCTGCAGACGGACGGGCGTGCCATTCATTGCAATAGTGACATATCTGCGGCGTTTCTGGACACTATGCACGTTCACCGTAACTACTATGATATGATAGCTAATGATAGCTGAAGGGGACGGGGGTTTGGTGGGGGTGGGGGGGGGGGTTGCGTGCTTGCGTGCGCGCTTTCATAGGTGCGTTCTCGCGTGCGCGCGTTCGTAGGTGCCTTATCGCGTGCGCGCGCGTTTGTGTGTGTGTGTGTGAGTTTGCGCGCGCGTGTTTGTGTGTTTGTGTGTGTGCGTGCGTTTGGAAACCCCAAAACTATTTGATTCTGATGCGTACATTTTCATCCGCTGCGGCTACAAAGTCCATGCATTTTCGATCTCGCTACCTGAGAGACAACACAACCATTGGCATTGGCATCTTTGCGATCGATTTATTGCGATTTAAGCAAACGTGCGTGTGATTTGTTGCACATTGCGCGTATGGTGCTGCACCTGTCCGTCCAGAATCTGGTGGCTTGTTGGTTTGGAGTAGTTATCATGACGCCGATTGACCAGCAATGCCTTGGAATGGGTTTGAATCGGTAGGTTCATGTTTTGGTCGAGTGCATATTATTATTATTATTATTATTATTATTATTATTATTATTATTATTATTATTATTATTATTATTATTATTATTATTATTATTATTATTATTATTATTATTATTATTATTATTATTATTATTATTATTATTATTATTATTATTATTATTATTATTATTATTATTATTATTATTATTATTATTATTATTATTATTATTATTATTATTATTATTATTATTATTATTATTATTATTATTATTATTATTATTATTATTATTATTATTATTATTATTATTATTATTATTATTATTATTATTATTATTATTATTATTATTATTATTATTATTATTATTATTATTATTATTATTATTATTATTATTATTATTATTATTATTATTATTATTATTATTATTATTATTATTATTATTATTATTATTATTATTATTATTATTATTATTATTATTATTATTATTATTATTATTATTATTATTATTATTATTATTATTATTATTATTATTATTATTATTATTATTATTATTATTATTATTATTATTATTATTATTATTATTATTATTATTATTATTATTATTATTATTATTATTATTATTATTATTATTATTATTATTATTATTATTATTATTATTGGCGTAATAGCCAACGCGATCATGCCGGCCTTTTCAGGACTTGAGTACCACGTAGCCGGAGCCGGTGACTAATCGCTTGCTACGCCGGACGGTTCATACGCGATTAGAACCCACGACGGGCATGCAGATGTGCGGAATGATGGCGGTGCCGCGGGCCCGCACCTATCCAGCGGGTAACTTGCATTCTGCCACACTGTCTCCTGCTCGATGCATACGCTACAGGCAGGGGTAAGGATGCACCTCCACGATAAAAAAACACGGTCATGAACCAGCGGCGGACCTAACGGTAGGCGGACTAGGCGGTCGCCGATGATCTCTAGGCTGTAGTATGCCGTATGTCTACAATTGGACAGAGTATAAACGACAAGGGCCCCCGGAAAGATGGTCTTTGGGGCTCCGTGGCTGGAGAACCATTTGCACCTCCCCTTCCCCCATGGCGACTACAATTTTAGGGCCTGTGACCAATAATCGTAGGTGTCCCATGGCCACCCCCCCTCCACCCCCATCCCAAGTATACCGTTCAATCTTCCTGCTCACGGTCATCAGTTACCATTGACAGGGGCCTCAATTCGTCTTTCCGCCTTTCATGAACACCTTCCTTTCCTTGACCGATGGATCATAACATTCCGGAAAAAAACGCATTTGGCGAAAATGTTGCACACACACGCTATCTCACACCCTTGCGCATACGGCTCAGCAGATCTGTGTAATCTAAACCATTTGAAAGCAAAAGCTTAGGGTAACAAAGTTATGCTTAATGCTTAACACGTTCAGCACGATGACATGTCCCAGGGACTACCAGTGAGCTTTCCAGGATGCTGGTTTCACAATCAGCTTGCGTTCTTGATGCTGGCGGAACGGAAAGTTGATGAAAATCAGCGCTGGGCTGAACGTGTCAATGCGAATTAGGGTTCAGCGCGTTGCACAGCAAACCCTCCAGCGTAAACTAGCGATTCCTTAGTCATTTTTATATTGCAGTGTTTGAACTCATTGCGATTTTGTGGTTTGATTTGTAAAAATTCAACTTCATCGCCGCAATGTTTGTTAACGGCATTTTTAGGCGCTACAACAGCTCGCGAGCATTGACCACACGCGAGAAAGAGATGGCGCTATGGAGGGAAAAAGCACGGACGACGGCTGACAGCGATTGGCCGTCTGACGCACCAACACATCGAAACCTTCGAAAGCGCGCACAGGCGAGGGGTATGAGGCAGAGCCAGGGACGGGCAGCTCGACGAGCTGCTTGACAAATTTGCCGTTGGAGGGAAAAAGATGGCATGATAAAATTCTCCGAACGCCATGATTTCTTCCGTCGCTTTGCGCTGCTGGTGCACAGTCGTCGTGCGCGGCATCACGGTCTCCCGCTGTGCACTCGCATCGTCATCATCATCACCATCATCCTGCGCGCCCTGCGCAGCAGTTCATCGGCAGCGCCATCGCGGTCGCCTCTGTGCAGCGGAATCGGCTGAGCGGTCCAAGCGCGCGCGGCACCACGGCCGCCCCCTGCTCAGCCGCACATTGACGCCCCAACGGCATCAGCATCCGTAGAGCTGCCTCTGCAGCATCATCGGCGTTCGGTGCAACTACGTACGACAGCGGCAGCGTCATCAGCTGCAGTGGCAACAACAACAACACCAACAACAACAACACCGACACCACAGCGGCTGCAACGGAACGAGCGAGCGCAGCACATCGACTGCCCACTGTTGCAGCCCGCAACGCTCATCCCGTTTGAGCGTATGACATGGAGGCCGGTCTGCACTCTCCCCCGTTACATAGCGTCCCATGACCCGTACGCTTGCCACGCCGGTTTTATTCGTCATAAAACCGCTGCGTCGGCTTAAGCCGTAACGGCTAAATTAAAACGGGGAGATGTTGTGGACGGCTCCGGAGCCGGTTTTAACACAAAGGACCAAAATAACTTTTTCAATGAAGTTTCAATCGAGAAAATCCGTAAATAGCGGAGTAACTCTTGTATAAAAGAATTTATCAAAAAAAAAACATCGATGACTTTTGAATATTGTTAAGAAAGGCGAGACCAACGAATGCTACACAACGTCATGCATGTCAATACTGCAATCACATCGTGTATTGGTTTCCACACGTGCGAGAAGATATATTAGTTTTTTTATTACGCTATCATACAATGATGTCTCTATTGAACCGTTAGTTCGGAGCCGTTGGTCTGGAGCCGTTGGTGCGGAGCCGGCTCCGGAGCCGTTAGCGTAGCCGGCTCCGGAGCCGTGGTGCGGAGCCGGCTCCGGAGCCGTTGGTGCGGAGCCGGCTCCGGAGCCGTTGGTGCGGAGCCGGCTCCGGAGCCGTGGGTGCGGAGCCGGCTCCGAAATTGTCTGGAGCCGGTCGGAGCCGGCTCCGGCTTCGGAGCCGTTTTGCCCATCACTACGGACACAACAATTTAAATGATATATTTTGGTATAAAAAGGTAGAATTTTATTCATCACTTAATCTCCCCCCCCCCTCCCCCAGCTACCCAACACAATTGCGGCCCGCGGGAATATTTTCAACTGTAATCCGGCCCGCGAACCAAAATGGGTTTGACATCTCTGGATATGAAGATTGACATCAACTGTATTAAAAGCCCAAAATAATCATACATACTATACAAATTATTATTCAAATCTTTACCGATATGATTGGCATACGGGAGTGGACAAAAGACCTGCTGTAGAAGGTTGAATGAACAATGATATTGGAAACATACTGCGATCAAACGGATTCAGAATCATACATGTTTTATGTGTCCCGTAGATGGCAGGGGTATGTGAGAATTCAGTAATAAAAAGACATTGTATTTAAACTTAGGATTCATAATATATCTCCAAGTTATTTAATGTAGCCCTGTAGCCGGGCCATATTAATTAGTGGATAGCAAATTGCCAACAAGATAAATATTAGACTTCAAAAAACAAAACAAAAAAACAAAAAATCATTGTCATTAGTCAAATTTTATTGTTTGGAATATGTTTTGTAAAATTTACATTCATTAGCTCTCGCGCTATAAGTTTTAATCCGATCCAGGTGCAGATATAAAATCGTGATCTCAAAAAGTATGACACACACAAGTGATCGTCAGTGCAGTTTAAAATTTTAATCTATGCCGTTCCTGTTGCTGTGTCACCCATTAATGACTTGAAACTTGTGCTTGGTTTATTATATTTTTCATTTCTTTTCCTCTTTCTCTCTTTCTCTCTCTCTCTCTCTCTCTATCTCTCTCTCTCTATCTCTCTCTGTCTTTCTCACACACACACTCACTCTCTCTCTATTTTTCTCCTCTTTCTAGAACATTATCGTTTTTTCTTTCTTATTATGTTTTATTTTTTTTGTCTCAATTCCTTTTACTCAGTGATGTGAGCAATTTTTCGTACTTGCTCATAATTATGTTGAAAGAAAATGAAGAGACGAGTTGCAACTATTTTCTTCGAAAGAAGAGCTTATCATAGGTGCTCTCTTGCCTTTTCTCTGACTTTCGTTTTTCATGCAATGCATTAACAAAACCATCCGATCCGCGATCTGTTTCTAGCTCGTCAAACTCTAAGCTTTGACTGTCGCGTTCTTCTGATGATTCCATATCTTCCGAAGGATTATTTTCAGATCGTATGAAAGTAGATCGTTTAGGTAGTGTCGGCGATTTTGAAATTTTATTGGAATATGATCTATTCTTATGGGTACCGTTTATACTACCGTAGCCACTGTCCTCCATATTGATCTTTTTGTTGGCTAATTCGCTACGATTGATTTGCGGTAACGGAACTGATGCAACCGAACTAAATGCCACCTTTACGAGGCCATGCGTAGCTGAGAGGAGATTAGGTTTGCTAGAGTTTGACAATATCGTGTGTCCGTTAATGTTTGGTGGAGACCGATTATTGTTATTTTTATGAGCATTAATAGATCCCATCTCACTTGGGCCGACTTGAACGGTGCCGGTACGTGGATCGATGTGTTTTTGTGATGCCTCCTTTACTGTTGTGTTAATTTTTTTCTCCGCTCGTTCCATAGCGGCCACCGATGAAACATGTCCAGGAACAGCGGTTCTAGAAACGGTGGATGAAGGAGTGGCTGATCCTGAATCATCCTCTTCCTCTTCCTCTACGATGACAGACGATTGAATCCAATCTCGTATACGGTTTTTCTTAGCAGCACGATCAACTGTTGTCTCGATGCCACATTGTGCCAGAGTTCCTAGTAGCTTATTTTTTTCCTCGACGCTACTGTGGAAAGAATACATCGAAGGGCACAATTCATCAGGCTCGTTTTCAGCCATTTCCTTTTCAGCCGATTTTGCTAGCCATCGATCATCGATAAATTTTTGCAAATCGCTTAGAGTCTTTAAACGTCTATCCGAACGAGGATCCAAAAACTTCTTAAACAGTTTACATGCTCTTGCAGAGAGCAGCTTGAACAGTTTTGGACATCGTTTCATCGGAAAGGTGAGTGTTGCTTGATGCCATTGTTGGTAGCGATTATATCGAGGATCATCTGTGGATGCTTTTTGCCATGGCAAACACCCTGTTAGACATACAAAACAAACTATGCCAAACTGCCACACATCATGAGCTGTATCAGTCCTGTTCGTGAAAGACCTGTAATATTAGCTATAGAGCAAAATTATCATAGGGTTACTTACGCACTTGTATTTATCATCCGTTTTTACCAGCAAAACTTCTGGAGGGCTGTATGGAAGCCATTCATTACGTCTCAGAACCTCCTCACCTAGCTTTCTAGATTCGCCAAAATCACATAGTTTAATACGTGCAAAGTCTGAGCGAAACACTAACACATTGTCTAGTTTAATATCTCTATGAATTAGATCTCTGAAAAATATGTAGAAATGAAAAGTTAAGTTATTTTAAGCAATGATTCATTTAAACTTTTTTCTTACTTTTGATGAATATAATCGATCGCCGAAGCAAGTTGTCTTGCAACGCGCTTTGTATGTAGCTCACCAATGCCATTGTCGGAAACATTAGATGTCAGATCTCCTGCAAAATAATTCAGCAACTTCCAAGAGTGAAATAAAAGTTTTCCATTTTGAATCTCCGCAGGGTATTACCTAATGGGGCGTACTCTTGGGTAAATACGAAAAATCCAGCTGTTTCGAAAGCTACATCATAAGTGGTGACAATATTTTTATGTTGCCCCAGCATAAGACTGAAGTGAAATTCCTTGTAAAAATCGGTAAGCGAAACGAACGGTTTCGGTAGAAGCTTCAGGACCATCTCGGTGTCAGTTGCACGATGCTCCACGAGTAATATTTTTCCAAACCACCCTTCACCGACGATTTGTAAGATGTCAAATTCGTCAGACAAAACCACTTTGTCAAGCTCAAACTCGCGAATTTTGTGGATGCTTCCTGCAGATTTCTTGGATGTAGCCATTTTATTCGCGTTTGATGTTTAGTTTTTAGACACGAACATGAAGGTAAAGCATATGCTACCATAGTTTGAACTCTTCCGTAATATCAGTGGATTTTACTTCATTTTCCAAATTTTATATGTTGTGAACTGCGAAAAAAAAACAAAACAAAATAAAAATAACACGAAAAACTAGATGAGGAATAAGCATCCTGTACAATGTATGAACGGAAAAAGGAGAAACAAACAGTCAGTTTGCCTAACCCTATCGAAAAGAGAACAGTTGCAGTGGGTTTCATAGATATCTAGTATAGTTTGTAATATATTATTAGTATTATTAACATATTTGTCTTTCAAATGTTGGCATATACCAGCTTTAACAACATATATAAATGAATACATTGCACAAGGCACTGCATTAAAATAAACACATGAAGTTTAAGTTATAGTGAATAATTTAAGTGATCGTTAAATCGTTATTTGTTTATTTTCCACTGAAATAGTTTTGTATTCTATTTTAAAGGAGTTAAATTGATGGCCGCTATGTTAATCGCTTATTTTACCGTCAAAACCAGACCAACAGCAAAATTTAAGAGCAATCAAATAATCATCTCATCCCAATCATTAAGAGTTCGCTAAAATAATCGGTACATAAAGACCACTTGCTTAATCCTAAATGATAAAAAATCTAGTATTCTTCACTGAAAGATACACATAAAACAGTCTGTTCCTGAGTTACAAGTTTCTTAATTTATGCAGATTCGGAAATACACGGTTTCTAAATTATACGGTTAATGTGGTAAATCAGTACAATTTACTCCAAGATTTATTTAACGCAAAATAAATAGCAGGGCTGCTAAAAACAAATAAATCGCTAAATTAAAAACCAGTTATAAAATTCTGCACGTATCGTATTTAACATATGATTGAGAGTTTCAATCACTAAAATTAATAAAACATTCTCAATTATCAAATGTCTTTGGCTCTAAAACGTATAAACGGCTTACGCGAATATTTAAGATACATGGATGTTTCGGGGACACATAAACTCAGTGTAGGTCAGACTGCACAGTACTGTCCAACGAACGCAATACTTTAAACTTCACTTATTATTTTGCACAAAATTCTTCAGATGAGTAGTAGTGACCGAACTGACCAAAGTGATCAATAAAACTTGATCCAAATTCCTATTTAAAACTAACGCTGTAAATTTCTTTTGAGTTTATAATCGATTCTTCGAATGATTGATTCTTTTAGATGTGCTTACGGCTTTGAAGCCGGCATATACTCAACGGCTATAGCCCCTGGCTCCGGACTAATAGTTCCGGAAACGGCATCGATACATACGACATACAAGGTGCAAGGTAACACCCAATGTGCAATGACAAATTTTAATCCTGGTGCTTGCTTTCAGTATCGAAGGTACGCCATGCATTTTGTAAAGTTAGTTGGTCTCACATCTCACTTATAGTGATTCTAAAAGTATTCCTCTAGATCAGCGATCCTCCTTTGTGTTGAGATGGCGGCTAATATTTCATAGACATTTCACCCATTTTTTATTCTTGGCTTATGTATTTGGCTCTTCACATGGAACTCTACGAAGAATTTTGTAGAATTTAGCTCTTTCAGTCGTAAAGTTTGCGTATCCCTGGTTAAGATAAATAATTTACAGAAAAGGGCGATTAATGGGCGTAATTGATATTCATCGAAAAAGGTCGAAGACCTTTTCGAACTTACTGTATTCAAATATGGCTATCTATCTATTATGGATAACAGAAACTACGATACACTATTCTCCATCCCTTCCATTTTAGCAAAACAAAAATTCCCTCTATGGAGAGATATCCCCACCGGTTGAAAACCGCTGTATTATATCAATAAATTCAGTTGACGATCTCTACGCGCCTGGAATGACGATGGCAGAGCGGACTTCACGTTTAAGTGTTGCGTCCTATATATAAATTTTCTGTTCGTTATTTATTGTATATTGTGAATACTATTTGACACGAGAGGCCTTTGTAGTCCATCGATTAATAAACACTAAACTAAACTAAATTAAATAAACAAATAGTTTCACAATCACTTTTAATTGATCACTAAATAGATATTATCTCAGTATTTGTTTATTGTTTGAAATTTAAAATGTATGTTGCATCAAACAACGATCATCATAACACTGATTATTATCTTTAATCATACTTATGATTGTATGGCGAAAGGTAAATTAATTGAACACAAATCACTGATATTATTAGATAGCCGTACGTATTATGTTATGTTTTTTTTCTTTTCAAAAATTCACAATAACATTTGATGTGTTGGAGAACATATACACTAATGTAGATAAAACTGAACGGAAGAATTTGTAGTCTGCTTTTCCAAAAGTTTACTCATTAAGTTATGATTTTAAGACTTTTTTCACTTATACCAGCGGTCGGCAAACTTTTCGTCCGAAAGAGCCTAATTATACAAACATGTTCGTAGAGATTCACGTGAAGAGCGAAATTGTTAAACTCAGAGCAAAATTGTGTGAAAGTTCTATGAAATAAATGAACGGGTAAGAGCCGCATACAGTCATTAATGCATATAATCAAATAACATGGTCTATGAGTACACCACAGATATCCAAGCACACATTTTTCTTCGTCAGGCCCTTAATCTAGTACAGCCTCGTATAATTGTCGTGTAAAAGTGGCAAAATAAGAAGTTTTTTTGAAAAATTTCTTATCTTAGACTAGAACGAGACATTACATGATGTTATTGGCGGTTTATTTTCATTCTCTGCCGATCACCAAATTGCACAAAACTCAGCAAAGTAAAAAAAGGGTAATTTCACAATGAAGTCGGAATAAAATACGAATGTGACTCCTTATCGTATCGAGTAAAACAAAGTTAATTCACAAATGTCACTAAAATTAAATAGTATACACGATAATTTCTCATTGATACAACTGTTGCTGCTACTGTGGTTGTGATCAAGATCGTGAAAATGTTAGTATCTCTTTCACATCTATCCGACTCACTAGTCCCAGTTTCTACGAAACAAAAATAACGCCTGCTGTGCGGCCGCAGCTGTGCTTGTGTCGAGCTGATGATATTCTAAATTTATATATCACTTTAATTTTACACAACGTCATTTTCACAGGCTTGTATCGCAAAGAACTTGGGTTTGGCGATTGTCACACCATATAAATAAAAGAAGGTAGTTGCTGGGTATTCAATAGGTGTAATGCAATCGATTATCAATAAATGGCTAATTTGTTACTTTTTCATTTAAGTTTAGGAAAATTACTGATGATAAGTGACTACAATGTTAGGTTGAACATTGCCGTAATTGAATAGAACTAACACGTCAGATCGCGAGAAAACGATAAATTTAACTGAGTAAGCTCATGAACGTATTTGTAGTGAGAGGGTTTTCGCTCAGAAAGAGTGCATAAATGCTCTCGTAAAATCTTCTGCTCTCTTAATTTGTTATTTTTAGACATCGAATAGATTTTTTTCTTCAACCTATTCTTTGTAGTTATAATAGATCGAAACACATTCCATTAGTTTATGCTGAGGGATACGGAAGTAATTGACCATAGCTGTTGAATAGAGTAAATGTACTAATAGTGGTGTAATTTTTACTGGTGTAAATGGGTTTTAAAGCATTTTAAGTGTTGATATGGTATATATGGTATGATATATGAAAAATTAACAAACAGTTATTGACGTTTTGTCTTCCTAAAGAATTCCATTTGCCATCACACACAACACATATATACAAAATCAATATTTTTCTTATTGCACCGTTGTACCCGTAGTGGTGATATGGTTCCTATAGTTGTTGTATGGTGTTCCTATAATCGTGATAGTCAGAGAAATTTAAAATGTAACTATTAGGTGGTCAAATCAACTGTATAAACTTGAATGGAACTAAGTTTTGAAGCATGTTTGTAGCGAAGATTGTTGAGGTAATATCGATTTTTTTAAAATCTGACAGTTCATTGATACTGATTTGACACATCAATAGTCAAAGGCATATTATTTTCCCTTTATATCGAATTTAAAAAATCATTCAAAATGGTTCACATGCTGAGTTACTTGAAAAGTAGATATATTTTTGCTGGAAACCACGTGATTCGACTAACGCGGAAATACGAGATGTTCGGAATTTCTATATAATGCAGTATATTTCCTACTGTTTTCTTTCAGCCTTGCTGAGTGTACGATTCTCTCAATTGCTTTTTAAGTTTTATATATTTTTTAAACGTGAATTATTCCACTTTCATAAAAGTTAAGATAAACAGATGACCCTCATAGGCAGTTTGTAAATGTAATAAATGAATTAAATGAATTGGATGACTAGGGTAGATCCACGTGTATTTGAGGACCTTAGTCCTTAGAAGACTTAGTAGCTACCGCCAAACGCAATCAACTCAAATATTATAATTGGTTAAGTTACCTTCAGAATTTGAATATTATAATAATATTATGATTTTATTTTTTGAGCCTTAGTGCATCTCGTGCTCTCCGTGTCGATCTGTTATATTTAATATTTCATATCATATTCATATTTAGCGCGTGCCCACCCGCCATGCAATTGACAGCGATTTGCGAGGGCGCGCGAGGGCTCGCACGCCATACAAGTTCACCGCCCCAGAGCCCTCGCATCAAAGAGCTTGCGAGCCTTGGTAGTTTTTTCACCCCTAGTTTTAGCAGTTATAATTATAGCACCCCGAGAGCAGGTATAACAGTGCGATTTGTAGCATACTAAACACCTGAATTTTGACATTTTAGTTTTCAAAAATCCACAAAAATTTAAATAGTGATCTTTTCGCCACCCGCCATGCAATTGACAGCGATTTGCGAGGGCGCGCGAGGGCTCGCACGCCATACAAGTTCACCGCCCCAGAGCCTTCGCATCCCGTCAAACATTGCGAGGGTTGCGAATGATTTCATGTGCTCGAAATCTTATGTTATTTAAAAAATCGTTGATTTTTATTCAAGGATTATTTTTGTGCGGTAGTAATTGGCGAAAAGATCACTAATTAAATTTTTGTGGATTTTTGAAAACTAAAATGTCAAAATTCAGGTGTTTAGTATGCTACAAATCGCACTGTTATACCTGCTCTCGGTGTGCTATAATTATAACTGCTAAAACTAGGGGTGAAAAAACTACCAAGGCTGATGATTTTTAAAATACCATAAGATTTCGAGCACATGAAAGTTTTCGCAACCCTCGCAATGTTTGACGGGCAATTACTACCGCACAAAAAATAATCCTTGAATAAAAATCAACGACCCGTCAAACATTGCGATGGTTGCGAAAGATTTCATGTGCTTGAAATCTTATGTTATTTAAAAATCGTTGATTTTTATTCAAGGATTATTTTTTGTGCGGTAGTATTTGGCGAAAAGATCACTATTTAAATTTTTGTGGATTTTTGAAAACTAAAATGTCAAAATTCAGGTGTTTAGTATGCTACAAATCGCACTGTTATACCTGCTCTCGGGGTGCTATAATTATAACTGCTAAAACTAGGGGTGAAAAAACTACCAAGGCTCGCAAGCTCTTTAATGCGAGGGCTCTGGGGCGGTGAACTTGTATGGCGTGCGAGCCCTCGCGCGCCCTCGCAAATCGCTGTCAATTGCATGGCGGGGATTTTTTAAATAACATAAGATTTCGAGCACATGAAATCTTTCGCAACCCTCGCAATGTTTGACGGGCACGGACATGACAACCCAATTGACATTTTCGAGCACGAATAATCGGGAATCCGAGCAAATTCCCTTAGACTGGAGCTTTAAACTTCCCGCCATGCAATTGACAGCGATTTGCGAGGGCGCGCGAGGGCTCGCACGCCATACAAGTTCACCGCCCTAGGGCCCTCGCATTAAAGAGCTTGCGAGCCTTGGTAGTTTTTTCGCCCCTAGTTTTAGCAGTTATAATTATAGCACCCCGAGAGCAGGTATAACAGTGCGATTTGTAGCATACTAAACACCTGAATTTTGACATTTTAGTTTTCAAAAATCCACAAAAATTTAAATAGTGATCCTTTCGCCAAATACTACCGCAAAAAATTCCACGAATAAAAATAAACGATTTTTTAAAATACCATAAGATTTCGAGCACATGAAATGTTTCGAAACCCTCGCATTGTTTGACGGGTTCCCTTAAACTGCACCAAAAAAAGTTCTTTTAAATCAACTGTGATGCGGCATTTTCGATACTTTCTTCTAGATTCGCTCGGAAATGATGTTTTCTATCGTCATAGTTGGTCATGGACCCATTTTATACTTAAATAATATCGATTTTTTATTGAATAACGTCACTCAAAATTAGCTTTTGTTTTTCATAAAAAAACCATAGCTAAAAATGAAAAACGCATCAACGGCATCTTCCATCGACAGAGGAACATCTAATTTACGAACACACCAAATCTTGACGCATGCAATACACTTGATCACACACAAATCCACAATTTCAAGCGTATCGAGTACTAATCGAGCAGATATGGGAAAACAATTTCGAAAAAATGTCACTTCCCGTCAAACATTCCCGCCATGCAATTGACAGCGATTTGCGAGGGCGCGCGAGGGCTCGCACGCCATACAAGTTCACCGCCCCAGAGCCCTCGCATTAAAGAGCTTGCGAGCCTTGGTAGTTTTTTCACCCCTAGTTTTAGCAGTTATAATTATAGCACCCCGAGAGCAGGTATAACAGTGCGATTTGTAGCATACTAAACACCTGAATTTTGACATTTTAGTTTTCAAAAATCCACAAAAATTTAAATAGTGATCTTTTCGCCAAATACTACCGCGCAAAAAATAATCCTTGAATAAAAATCAACGATTATTTAAAATACCATAAGATTTCGAACACATGAAATCTTTCGCAACCCTCGCAATGTTTGACGGGAAAAATCAACGATTTTTTTAAATACCATAAGATTTTGAGCACATGAAATCTTTCGCAACCCTCGCATTGTTTGATGGGTTCATAGTTTTATGGCAACTAACAAGATTCAGTACTTAAACATATTGTACAAAAAACTGGCTATGACTTACGCGTTAGTTCTAATACAGAGCAGTGAATTTTGTAAACAATCAACATTTATTGTGTCACTTTGATTATTAATATTTTTGAGCTGGAATTAAAGTAGCGAATTCTTACTTTTGATGCTGTCTAAAGTCCATAAATTACAACAGGTCGTTTAGGCCCGTGTCTGTGCTCCATCGGATGCGATTTTATCGGAAGGCCTGTCAAAATTTTATATGGAATTTGACAGTTAACGTCGGACGTGCGATTTCGTCGTACGACGAAATCAAAAAATTTTGATTTCGTCGGACGCCGCATCCGATTTTATCTGTCAAATTAAATGTATGGTGTTTTGTAGGAACAATCTCAACTTAATTTTTCATAATCATTATATTATTAAAATCATCCAAATAATCGCAATATTATACGAAAAAGCGTTTGACAGCACGTGCGATAAAATCGCATGCGATGGAGCACAGACACGGGCCTTAGTCCAGTTCAGATCGTTACAGAGGAGAGGAAGATGTCATACAAGTCCTTAGTATCCGTGATTCCCTTTCCGTTAATCTCCATAGAAATCTTCATTCATTATGGCGACTAAAATCAGAGTCATACCGTAATCAGAGTCAGCCCACCGGTAGTTTATCTTATCACATTGGTCTTCGTAGGATGCCTGATGGAAAGCTTGAGATCGTGTGTAACATTATATCAAAAGTAACACGTGTTTGTACTGACGTCTGATTTCATCTGATTTATAAACGTTTTGTAGAAATATAATGTTCTATCTTTAGTATACCTTGCGTTTTAATTCCTGTTGGCTGAGTGATTTTGTTAATTGGTACAAGTCGTTTTCTAATAGAAATTGCTTATTGGTTGAAAAGTGCCTTGATTGATGGCTAAACAATAGAAAAGTAATATTCCTAAAATATATACAAATGAGTAAGACATTCACGATTTTGTAGGAGGTTGAAACTAAACCGTGAGTTGTTTCTTTTAAGAATTGTTCATCAAATATTTGTTTTGCTAACAACTTTAATCATCGGAAAGGGTATAAAATAATGTTCATTTATTATATAACTGTTTTACTAAACTTGTGCGGAATTGAGTTCTCAGTTTCATTAAAATAACCATGCTTGATTTTCCTTCTATGGCTACAACAGTTTTAGCATTTTTTTTATCTTTCTTATACATATATGCATAGATAGGAAAGGTAGGAAATAACCGAAAAGGTTTTATGATGATGCATCTAATAATTCATAGAGAATCCTGAGAAGTTGAAAATGTCTTCATATTTCAGGAGTCCAGAATTAATGACATTTGCTGTAGAAACAGAAATGCTTCTACAAATAAACATTGGCTCAAGCGATCGCGGGCCAAACCAAAAGAACTCTCTTGTCTAATAAGTTCCAGTAGATATATACTGCGGCTAGTTTTTATAACCGCACCCTTAGTTTTAGTGTATATATTATATATTCAAAAGATATGATATCGATCAGTATGAGGCGTTTGTTTGTAATGGTAAAAAAGGAATTAAGCGCATTTCAAATAATTTTTACCATGCATGTTGCTCTTGCAATAACTAATCAACGTTTTTTTGGTCGTAGTATTTCTTTAACCGCAAAACCTTCTATAAATTACTATAAATTCGATTGTGGTTATAGAAACTTCAAGGTCAAAATATCTGGGGAATGACTTGATGAATTTTGAACATAATATTCTTTATTGATTCATTAGGTTGTACTTCACACAGTACCATCATTATGAAAATCGTTGTCATTATCGCAAGTTCTAGATTCAATACACAAGGTTCGATTTCCAGATTCAACTCATCAAAACCTAGCTATGTTCCAGTGAATCTAGCTAGTACACTTTTGTAGGGAAGATATTTTCATGTGTGACACTTTTAATCCCGGGTATAGCGAATTCTGTCCAGAGTGGCATACTTATGTAAGAAAAATGATTGAAACTGAACATTTGAAAGATATGCTAATTGACTGTATCAATAGTTTTGGATAAAGTAGGTAGAAAAACATGTTCATAGGCCATAAAAACATCATATTGTCATTCAACGTCTGAACGCAGAACAGGTTTCTGTTAATCGTTTTATTTACAGTTATGCGTAACATTACATAGCCTTTTTCTCACCATTCTAGGTAATGGTGTCAAAGTGTGTTGGATGAAGAGACACCCATTATTTCACGGATAGATGAATTTCATTTGAATGAGGATGATGATTCCAAATGGTAGTATGAACAGTTGTGTTTTTTGTATTTTTTAAAATATGTCATCGGAGAATGAACGTGCACGTGATGCTGTTCATTATTTTTGGATCGTATTTGGGGGTTTTGCAGGGTTTTCATAGCCAATTCGATATTGTAAACTAATTATCGATGTTCGTCAAGTGTGGCTTTAGCGTCGTGAACCCTCAATTGGACGCAGTCATCTCTATTCTTATGTTGTGAAGTATGAAACTGTCGTTGTCAGGTTTGAATCCGGCATACTCGGTATTTTCTAGGGTTTTATTGTTTTAGAACCTTGAAACTATAAAGGAATTGTTTGCGTGCTGTATAAAAAACTATAATGAAGTAAAATAACAAATCTTTATTAAAAACATTTGAGTTATATGAAATGTATAAGTTATCAATAAATGTTGGCGGCATGCATATAAGCAGGAAAACGATACATACGGAAATGTATATGAGAAAAAATAAAAAAGGGCAAAATTATTTTATATAGCTTATTTACAAAAAAATTGGAACTAGTAATAACTTTTTCTTAATTAGATGCATAAACAAGTGTATGACATTTTTTCAAAATATTTTTATTGTTTTGTTGCTTGTATAATGTATACTAGGAATATAGGTTTACTGCTTATATATTTTATATAACTTATAAATTATTCATAAAACTATGTGATTTTACTTAAATACAATGATGTTTAACACTCAAACAATTCCTTGGTAGCTTTAAGGTTCCTAAACAATGAAACCCTAGAAAATACTTAGCGCGCCGGATTCAAACATGACCACGACAGTTTCATACTTCACAACATAAGAATAGAGTTGATTGCGTTCAATAGAGGGTTCACGACTTGACGAAATCCGATAACTAGTTTACAATATCGAATTGGCTATGAAAACCCTGTATCTTGAATGTTGTGGACTGAATGTGTCTGAATGAAAGTAGCCAGACTTCGTGATGTGTTTTATTTCATCGGAAAAAATAATAAAAAAAAGTTTAAGAAAGGTAAGGGTTATGGTGGGGCAATCACTACGTCAATAAAGGAAGTGGGTCATATCATTCGTGAGACCTTACGCTTTTCTGCTCATAAAAGCCTTCGCTACGGAAATTGACATAGTATTATTGTGGCATTGGTACGGACACAGTTGAAGTTTGTAGCGCTTAGTAATTTGTATAAAATAAGTTTTGGATAAAATGAGTGATCACTTTTATCAAAGTAGTTTATTTATTGTTATAGCTGTCACAGCCTCAGTGATTGCACAAGATGCAAGCTTTTACAGAAATTTAATTACTTTCATGATTCATAACAGGTAAAAAATATTGGTTGTTTTTGTGTTATTGTTTTAAGTTAAAAAAGAAATTGTGGAATAATATTTGTTGTTTGTATTGTTGGGCTTACAGTGAGCAAAATGCTACTTTAAACGTTGCGTCGGACTTTACGGATTTTGAAGCGCTGGGCTGTAACAGCTCCGATCCATTTGCTATAATAGTGCATGGCTGGAAGGAGAGTTGTCAAACCGAATGGCTGGTAGACATGATAAGCAATCTCTCAAACGTTCGGGCTGGTTGTATCTATTGCATGAATTATAACAATTTTTCCCGCCATGATGACTATTTTGGGTTAGTTCGGCAGTTCTTGCCAATCTCCGAGGTTCTAGTGGAAAAGCTGCAACAGTTGGAGAACTTCGGATACGATTTCGATGAAGGATACATGTTTGGGTTCAGTTACGGTGCCCATCTGGCGCTTGACTCGTTAAGGAGATTTGGACCTGGCAAGTTAGCTGCATTGGATGGTGCGTGTGTTATTGGAAGATGGATCGTGAGTGCACGGATTTGTTTGTTCGTTTTAACATGTTGTTTGTCTGATATTATTTTCATAGTTTGTGAACCAGCTGGCCCCGGTTTCGATGGAGATCAAAAGTATCGTGAAAAATGTCCTACAGAGGCAGCAAAAAATGTGCAATGCATTCATACAAGTGATAATTATGGAACGAACGTGCGAAAATGTCACCAGAACTGGAACATGGGACGTTGCGGTAAATCACAAGACGCAGCTGGTCCTTATCCGAAAGGATCACACGGACTGTGTCCATACATTTTCAACAGCGCATTCAAGCATGACTTTTTAGCCATGCCCAATAAGCAAGGGTGCGAAACGAAACGACTTGCACCTGCATGGCCAAAAGGCTTCCGAATGGGTTATTTCATGGATCGCAAAAGGTATGAAACAACCGTTTTTTGTTAATGCCTTCTTAGAAAGATGAAAAACGAAACGACATGAAAAATGTGTTTTGTCATAATTTAAGAAATTGACATCATCTTTCATTTCAGTGACGTGATTGGTGATCTTTTTGCGGCCACATCGAAGGAATATCCGTTCTTTGATAATACCTTTGCTAATGAAGTCAATGAAGTTTAATTACTTTGTGAAATAATGAGGGACTACTTTTATGCTTGAAAAGGTGTAAAGGAACAAGGTGTCCGTGCTAATTTAGTGTTATCCCGTGTAGAAACGAAACAAGTTTTTCATCTTTGGTTAACATTTAGAGTGCCATGGCTTTGATATGTGATAGCCAGTTATGTTTCCTGGGTGCCATGGCTACCACATATGTTATATAATAAATAACCACATATATAATACCACATATATAATAAATGAAATGAAATGAAATATTATAGCCAAGGATAATTGACTTTAAATCTTAATAACTCGTAACAAATTGGGCGTATTATTATTAAATTTTGCAATATCCAACCGACAAAATGGTAATTTTCTAATGTGTAGGGTTTTTGCAAATATTTGATTATTTCTTTTCATAGCATAATTCATTAATAGTGAAAATTGGGGCAAGTGTGCCACCATAAGCATTTCATCTTATAATTCATTAAAACCCGTTTATCAAAAACTGATTAATATCTCAAAACCATTTTACACCTAATTTCTCACTTATAACCGAGTTTCCGTGGACATAAGGCGAAACAAAACTATTTTTGACGCGTTTTTTGGCTATGGGGCAAGACGGCCACATGGGTAAAATAATTGAACTTCTTGGATAATTGATTTATGTTTTACTAGTTTACATGTGACTACATGTATTGTGTCACCAATGAACCCTTTGAATTCAACCCCGCGCCTATGATATATAGTGGCACACATACGGTGAACTTGTATGGCGTGCGAGCCCTCGCGCGCCCTCGCAAATTGCTGTCAATTGCATGGCGGGTCATTAATTTGTTTTTTATTCATTAGTAATATTTCTTGTGGTGTTATTTGTCGAAAAGATGACAATTTCAATTTTAGTGGATTTTTTCAAAATAAAAATGCAAAATTTAAGTTTCTAGTATGCTACAATTTGCACTTCTATACCCCCCCGTCAAACATTGCGAGCCCCGCCATGCAATTGACAGCGATTTGCGATTATTTAAAATGTCAAAAGATTTCGAGCAGATACTACTCGCAACCTTCGCAATGTTTGACGGGTTGGATAGTTTTATAAACCATACGAAAAAGTGAAATACTTTATGTCGTTTACTACATTGTGCAAAGTGTTTTGCAAGAAGAAATTGAAACAATAACTAAAATAGCAACAAGCGTATGAAACATTCAATATATAGTATATTTATTTATTTTCTCATGTTATGTCTTTTTACCTCATGCCATCGTATAATCTCTGTTGTATTTTGCAAATAATTTACAGCAGAGCATCGATTAGCTGGGGAAGGTTTAACCAGCGGGCGGTTTTCGTGCTCATGAATTTGAAAGCAGAGGCACATTTGCAGCATTTCTCAAGTTAGTAAATAATGTTTGTCTGTAGCTATCTTGTGTCATATTTTTTTTAAACAAATCTGTTGTACATAAAAGTGTTAATCCTTTAAGTAAATAGTACAAAATTGTTCCTTGAAATTATTGATTTAATGATATAAAGTTAGTAGTTCATGTAACTGCTGTTTTTATTGATATCAATGTGACATTAACGTTTCTCGGACTATGGTCCATGGAAATCGATTAGCTGGTAATACTCTGGTACCGTGGTTCCCGTATGATCGACGCTTTACTGCAGATTTTGTACCGTTCTCAAACAATTCTTTTTGTTATTGTTTGAATTGGATAGTATATAATTCGTTGTTAGGTTGAATTTAATGCAAACTACACACTATTTTCATTTATTCTATTTTTATTGTTCATAAGACGACTATCGCCAAAGATTTGTTTGCATTTTAAGAGCTTAAGTTATCCATGTTTTGAAATACTGTTATGTAGATCTTATACTAATAAATGTACATTGTTATTGAAACTATATTAACAGATAAAACTTTCCTCGTAATAGACGAATTTGATAACAAAATAATTCATACAAATATTTTTAAAAACTATATACATTTTATTACAGCTATTGTTTCAGGAATATGAATATTTGGTATGTACGCATGCTGTATTTTTTTAAGTTTCGCATCGAAGTGTTATCTGTAATGCATATTAGTAGATATATTTATTTATAAAATGCTTCATGACAGTAAGTTATACATCTGCATTTAAGTAACAATTTTTTTTAAATCTAATGGCATGGTAAAAATATTATTTTTTTACCGATTTTATTGTTTATTTTGTTACGACGTTCACCACAAAGGCATGTTTTCGTAAGATATTCATTCATGATTATAGATATTATATCATGATATTCGAGGCCATTAAAAATTAAGTTTACTTGTTTGTATATCATTTTCTATGCTATCTCTATTTATAAACGCATTGTAAAACTTTAACTGATTTAACCTAAACTACGTTTAGATAACTAGGATATTAAAATAATAATTAAACAATGAAACAATTTTAAATGTTGTAGTTAATTTTTTATTGACTGTATGAAATATTTACAAATCGAAAAGATAATGTAAATCGATAGTATGTACAGTAATATTCAACTTAATATAATGTAGAGTAACACAAACCGCTTTTTAATATGCATAAAGGTATTCCCCGATTCACGCTATTGATGCGGGCTGGAGGCAATCGCGTACCTCAAACATTCTTGTAGATCAAATTACGAGGTTTTCAGCAAATTTTTTGTGAAAATTCGAATAATTGTGCTTGAACTGGCAGGTTTTATCCGCAAAATTAGTTATTTGATCAGATTCCGACTAAAGATTGAAATTGTGTACTTTTTAAAATGGTTTTGAAAATTTAACCAAAAGGGCGTTATTTTGTATTTGACAATTGATAGGTTAAATTAGTCCAAGTGGCTCAAATTACTGTCAAATTTAGAATATCACGTGTAACAAAATATGTGCACAGTTTACGCTCAATAATCGCTGAATATTTTTCTGTTAGTTATCACCAGTAACCATAGCCATAACACCAGTATTAATGACTGAAAACATTGTCTGCAAAAGGATAGAAAAGAAAACAACGGAAAAGCCACTGTCGATTTCAAAGAGCTCCCAACTGACATGTGTTCTAAATTTTTAACTAATGTGTTCTAAACATAATCTATGGAATGGTTCTTGAAATACCAAAATTGTGGATTTGTGCATGATAAACCATGATAAACGCGTCAAATTTTCGTTTGTTTATGTGTATGACCTTCTTCTATCGGATGATTGAACGCCACCATTTAGTTTTAGATTGATTTATTGGAATATTTAACGAAAAAAGAAGGCACATTTCACACGTCGTTTTGTTGTGAAAATTCGGTGATTTTTTAGTATAAAATTACTACACCTCCAGTCATCAGGATTGGAAACGATATTTCCTTCAAGACAGAAAAGAAAGCAACGAAAAAGCCACGTCTCAGTCGATATTAATTTAAAAGTCCCTTAAACTGATGCAGTTTAAGGGAAGTTTAAGGCGACAGTTTAAGGGAAATAGCTCGAAAACCCAATTTTAGCATTATTTAGAACTCTAGAATGTCAATTGGGCCATATCCTAACCCAAGTGACATTTGTTCTATACTTTCAACCATAATCTGCACGAATAGTGCTCAAAATAGTAAAAATAATAGATTTTTTCGCTATAGACCGCGTTGAAAGCGTTAACATTTCGTTTGTACGTGTGTGCGACCTATTTCTATTGGATGATAAGGATAAAGATTGAAAACGTTATTTTCCAAAGTATACAGAAGAAAGCAACGACAAATCCACATAAAAGTCGATTTTAAAGGGCTTGTTCTAAAAGTCCCATAAACTGGTGCAGTTTGAGGGAAGTTTAAGGTGCCAGTTTAAGGGAAATAGCCTCCCCGCCATGCAATTGACAGCGATTTGCGAGGGCGCGCGAGGGCTCGCACGCCATACAAGTTCACCGCCCCAGAGCCCTCGCATTAAAGAGCTTGCGAGCCTTGGTAGTTTTTTCACCCCTAAGACAGCGATTTGCGAGGGCGCGCGAGGGCTCGCACGCCATACAAGTTCACCGCCCCAGAGCCCTCGCATTAAAGAGCTTGCGAGCCTTGGTAGTTTTTTCACCCCTAGTTTTAGCAGTTATTATTATAGCACCCCGAGAGCAGGTATAACAGTGCGATTTGTAGCATACTAAACACCTGAATTTTGACATTTTTTTTCAAAAATCCACAAAAATTTAAATAGTGATCTTTTCGCCAAATACTACCGCACAAAAAATAATCCTTGAATAAAAATCAACGATTTTTTAAAATACCATAAGATTTCGAGCACATGAAATCTTTCGCAACCCTCGCAATGTTTGACGGGACTGCCCCAGTTTAAAGGAATTTAGAAAAAGTCATTTAAAATCAATTGTGATGCAGCTTTTTCGTTACTTTATTCTAGATTCGCACGGAAATGATGCTTCCCATACTTATAGTTGGTCATGTACCCATTTTATGCTTAAATAGTACCCATTTTTTATAGAATAACGTCACGCAAAATTATCTTTTGTTACTCATCAAAAAACCATAGCTATGAATGAAAATGACCTTGACGGCATGGTCCATCTATTGAGGAACGTCCAATTTACGAACACACCAAATCCTGGCGCTTTTAACACACTTGATCACACATAAATCCACAATTTCAGGCGTATTGAATACTACCCGAGCAGATATGGTAAAACAATTTCGAGCAAATGTCACTTTGGTATTTCCCTTAAACTGGCACCTTAAACGTCCCTGAAACTGCACCAGTTTAAGGGACTTTTAGAGCAAGCCTTTTAACATCGACTGTGAAGTGTATTTTTCGATGCTTTCTTCTCTATCCTTTGGGAAATAACGTTTCCAATGCTTATTACCGTCGAAAATTTCACCAAATAACGTCATACGAAATGTACCTTCTTTTTTCGCCAAATATTCAGACAAATTAATCTAAAACGAATTGGACGCCATCATCGTCCACTAGAAAAAGGCCTTTCGCACACATAAACGAGGATTTGACGCTTTCTTCATGGTTCATTACACACAAATCCACAATTTTTGGTATTTCGAGCATCATTCGAGCAGATCATATTTAAAAAATTATAACAAATGTCACTTGGGCACAAAATCCTTATTTAGGATCGTACCATAACCATCAAGACACTTCGAAAATTTTGTATTTGATACTAACTGTTGCATTTTAAATCGTCTAAATATACTCATAACATATTTTAGGAAGATTTCAAAGATTAACATTTTATTAAACTGTTTGAAAGCTTCTATAAGCTTTAGAATATTAATTGCAAATAAGCTTTAAAAAAACAAAAAACATTTTTCTTACTGGTACGGTTTTCCCTCTAGTTAAGTTTGGTGATTAATTCGCAAGGTAATAAATAATATGGTATTTACATGTTTTAGCCGGTCTCATGGTACATGGATACACATACTTCATAGATACAAGCCCCAAATAGACCGTGCAGCCATACGTAGGACTAACTATCCTGCTATGAAGGGGGGTAATCTAAAAGCCATTGACCGCTAACCCCAACCCGAAAAGTGGTACAGACAGGCCTTGACCGACCGAGGTTGTTGAGCCAAAAGAAGAAGATTAGTAAAATATTTGTAATGCCGGTAAGAATATGGGGAAAAGATAAATGTGGTAGGCCCATTACGATTAAATATGGTATTCGTAGCATTATAAGAGAACATCGTGGGTGAAGTGGATTGGGATATATCAGTTTAATTTTATATTTCTTAACTATGCAAGTAATAATATAAAACATTTGAGTTCTGCTAAAAATCTTTGTTAAAGTTTTGTGTCGCTTTTGTTTGATCAGATCAGTTTTTAATCGTTATTCACTAAATTGATGAGGTTGTCATAGTAGTTTAATATTATATCTTGCAAATTATTTGAAATTCTTTGGTTTGCATTACCACAACAGTCATAGATAAGAATCAGGTGAGATCAGGGCCAGTGTGGTGGTACAGTTGTCAATTCGTTCGACTTAACAACATGCCCGTCATGGTTTAAGAGACCCGAATGGACCGTACCCCCATATGTCGGACTGATTATCCTACTATCCCAAGCGCCACAGATTAAGCTTAAACGACTGGAAAATCGAATATCCATAGAAAAAAACACAAAAGCTTCATTGGTTTGCTCAATAGATGGCGTATTACAACTCATCGTTATATTGATGTTCTTTTCTTGCAATGTGTTTCGAAAAGTTTCATCTTATCATTTCATCAGTTTCACCTATATAGCCTTCTAACTTTCTGAGCAAAAATCTTAATGAAAGGTCGTGTGGTCAGATACGTGGGTATCAACACCAACGACCATTACTCAAATCTCACTTGTCTTTGTGCTGGTGGTTTACATTGGAGTTTAGTATTTAAAAAATCGTATCGTCGTTCCAGTTTAAGCGATGCATAACTTCAATGCGAAACCATAAAAAAGTACAGAGGAAATGAGAAAGCTCTCCAAGCGAGGGAGCTCCACTGGTTGGGTATCCCACAAACAGATGACGCCACAAGATTTTTGATATCATTAGGCCTGGACCAACAAAGGTTATTGTGCCAAATAAAAAGAAGAAATATACACAGCAAATTTTCTCATCCTGCCTCAGTAAAGTTTTTTTACTGAAACGGTTCAGTAATAGAATATTTGACTGATTTTCAGCATGAATGTCATGTTTTTACTGACTTTCAGCAAAATAATTTACTGAATTCGTTTCAGTAATACGCATTTTACTGAAAATCAGTAAAATAAGTGTCAAATAAGTCGTTTCACTGGATATCAGTAAAACAAATTACTGAAAATGCAGCTATTCATTCTGTCAAATCGACCTGTCAGTCAGAATATCAAAACAAAACAATGCGGTACCTTCATGCTCGTGATGTGCAAAAAGTTGATTTTGTAGGCGCTTACAGGCACCCTGGTGAAATTTCAGGTGATATTTCGGCTCACGGGATTAATTTAAAACAATTGGCAGCCGTGTTGGTGTGTGAAATGTTTGCTACAATCCACTGTGCTTGCTGAAATTGCGTGGTGTCTGTGAGCGTTTACTGAACCATCTACACTTGCGGCGGCAAAATATAGTATAAAAACTGTATAAAACAACACAAAACATGTATGAATATGAACTGAGGGACTGGCAATATCTGCGCCTCAATAAAAACTCAATTTAAAATAAATATTTCGTCATTTTTTAATCGCTACCAACTACTGAAAAATCAGTAATATGAGAATAGCTTTACTGGGATTTCAGTAAACGAGCTGTCATTTTGGTGAGCACCGGACATTACTGAATGATTCAGTAAACATTCTTTTTACTGAAAGGATTACTGAAACTTCAGTTAAAAAATTTTCAGTAAAATTTTACTGAAGTTCAGTAAAAAAAGTTTTCTGTGTAGGTATTAATGTAGCCCGGAGGCAATAGCGTATTTCAAATATTAGTTTTAGTTAAATTTGCAGGTTTTCAGCGACATTATAGCTTATTTGCCTATAATTTAAGTGGTAGGTTTTACCCACTTTAATAGATACTTCATCTGATTTCAACTGAAGATTACAATTTTGTATATTTATGAACTTTTTTTTTTTCATTCAATCACAAGGAAAATTATATTGCATTTGAAGTTTGATTTGTCATTACAATTTGCTCAAAGAGCTATCAATTAAAAAAATCGTGTACCTGTACCTAGGTATGTTTTTTCGCAAAAAAAATTGTAACCATTTTATGATATTTGAAAACTATAGTTTGACGTTTGTTATCTTTTACAAAATAATGAAATGTGTACTTTTACGAAAACTTTGTAAAATCTGTTTATAATATATTTGGACGATTTTAAATTGCACTACAAGTTTGTTAAACAAACTAATTTTACGACTCTTAATTCGTTTTTTGCAATAGGTCATTTCATAATACAGTAAAACGTCGATTATCTGGGCAGCTTGGGACCGGGTGGATGCCGATTAATCGATTTGCACGGACAGTTGTCCTAGAAATGGCAAATTCATATAAAAAATTTAAAAATCACTGGTTTCACTAGAAATTCTTATTAAAATAATCGATTTATCACTAGTAGAATATTTTTTGAATCAATAACAATAGATTTAAAATTGTCATTCATATAAAATGAAGTTAAAAAATATCACTAAACACTAGATTGCTACACAACAAATGTTTTTGCTAACCGGTTTATCACAGAAAATGTTCGCCACGACAGACCAACTGTCAAACTCATGCGCATGGTTAAGTCGTCCGCCGATTAATCCGTCCCCGCAAAATCGACGTTCTACTGTAGTCCTTTAAATTTGATAAGAATAAACACAAATGTGAATTAGCGTATTGGACCATTAATTAATTCTGTATTTTTATTTCTCTTCTGGATTTTACGCTAACTGGGAAAAACAATTTTCCATTAGTATAAAAATGCTACTATGTAAAATAAACCATGAAGGATTCACAAGTGTTAAAAAGGATTGCCTCCATGATATGTTTTCAATTTTTCGCCGCTTTGGTTGCCTTATTATTACCTTTGCTGCTGAAAAGTATTAAAAAAAAAATAATGCAATTCAATTTTGTAGCATAAAAAAGTACTTCTTGGTTTGTTATTATCGCTTATTAATGTGCTAATAGGAAGGATCCTAGGACATAAATACGATAAAAAAAATCTAAGGAATTGGGTACATAGTTAATTATTTAAGGAGGATTTCCCGGAGCAACTACGACAACTCTTACTATTATCTTTCTATAGAAACTTTCATGAAGAAGAAGAAGAGACTCCGAATGACAAACCAAAGGTCTACAGCCTGTAAAATTATTGAAAAGGCACACGAACGCTGGTAGATTCCGAAGGGGTTAGCGGTACCTGTTAAAAGAGATGAAATAAATAAAGTATTAATTATTGCTGACATCGGGTACAATTGAGTTATTACTATTAAAAAAGACATTAATGTTATCTTATGGAAGACGATGGCAAAAAAGAGGAATTTGAATTCTAGGATTTATTCATCACAGTTTAAAAAAAATGGAGCACCCTTCCAAACATTATGATGGTTCTCCTGATCAAAAGTATAACAAGTGACTCCTGCTAACAATCTGTTTGAAATTTTGTAAATCTTCATGTAGCAATTAAAAAAAACCCTTTTCACCGTCCAACTCAACGATTATTGTAGATTTTTCAAAAACAATGTGAAATAAGTATATTTTTTACAAACTGTTATGTACCGTTAAACATTGCGAGGGTTGCAAGTTGTCCCGCTGAGCAAATCAATCGAAAACTTCTCAACCTCTCGCTCAATATAGCTAGAGAGCGAGAACCACTAATGATAAAGCAAGGTGAAAGGATGGGGAAGAGGGGAAGGTGGAAAGAAAGAGAACGTGGGTGTGAACTATTTTTCGGCCATTATCATTTTTGCGCCAATACGGTCGCATACCGGAGCATTTTTGTTAGAAAGAGACAAACACATACAACGCGCTCTCTCGAACGACCGTAAACGCTTCAATTGATCAAGAGCTTGGATCGGTTCTTCAGACGTTTCTGCTCGCTTTCTCGATCGGTTTCGGCGGAAAGCGAGCTAGAAAGCGAGCTCAAAACTGCTTAAAAACTGCTCGATTTTGTTGTGCGGGAACCCGCTGCGCAAAGCGCTCGAAAACTTCTCACCCTCTCGCTCAATGTAGCTAGAGAGCAAGAACCAATAATTATAAAGCGAGGTGAACGGATGGGGAAAATGAAAAGGAGAGGAGGAAGAGAACGTGGGTGTGAAGTATTTTACGGCCATTATCATTTTTGCGCCAACACGGTCGCGTGCCAGAGCCTTTTTGTCAGAAAGAGATAAACACATACAACGCGCTCTCTCGAACGACCGTAAACGCTTCAATCGATCAAGAGCTTTGATCGGTTCTTCGGACGTTTCTGCTCGCTTTCTCGATCGGTTTCGGCGGAAAGCGAGCTAGAAACCGAGCTCTAAAACTGCTCGATTTTGTTGTGCGGGAAAGCAACTCCGAAAGAAATTTGGAATGCGTTACAACCCGCACAACAAAATCGAGCAGTTTTGGAGCTCGCTTTCCGCGGAAACCGATCAAGAAAGCGAGTAGAAATGTCCGAAGAATCGATCGAAGCTCTTGATCTATTGAAGCGTTTACGGTCGTTCGAGAGAGCGCGCTGTATGTGTTTGTCTCTTTCTGACAAAAAAGCTTCGGAACGCGACCGTTTGATTCAAAAATGATAATGGCCGAAAAATAGTTCACACCCACGTTCTCTTTCTCCTCTCCTTCCCCTCTTTCTCATCCTTTTACCACGCTTTATCTCGGTTCTTGCTCTCTAGCTACATTGAGCGAGAGGCTTAGAAGTTTTCGATCGCTTTGCGCAGCGGGAACGTGTGTTTGAACGTAAAAGCATTGCAAGCCGGCTCCACTTGCAGAAAAGGTTTTTGACGTTGCGAGACACTAGTGGTTGTCTACAAGATCATTTCCTTGTGTTTTATCACTTGATTAGGGAATACAAATACAAATACCAAATACCGGTGCAAAGTTAGAAGAAATAGATACGGTATGCTATTTGTTTCTAACGCTCGGATCAAAGTTTTCGACGGTGGTTACTGCAAAAGAAACTATGCCAGAGGAAAACTTGACGATGGATTTTGTAAAGTGCAGACTTCTTGACGAAGAAATCAAGCACAGTTCAAAGGAAAGAGGTACAACGCGTGAAACAAGAATAGAGGACGCTGCATTTGCAGGAACCAGTACAAAGAAACAGCAAAAGAACAATAAGAAGAAAACCATAAAGTTCAAGTGTTTCGGTTGTCATCGCGAGGGACACAAGGTTGCCGATTGTCCAGAAAAAGACAAACAAAAAGTGCTGAAAGGAAACAATGCCCACTTGGTGAAGAGTGATGTGAGTTTCTTTGGTGGCGACGCTGTGGAATTCGTGGAAGCAAGTTGGATTGTTGACTCCGGATCATCTGAACACATGTCGAATGATCGGTCGCTTTTCAAAAAGCTTGTTCCCATGAAGCAACCCATGCACATATCAGTAGCAAAAGAAGGCGAATCTATTGTTGCAAAGGAGTGTGGCGATGTGAGGTTGTTTGCTTTTTCGGAAAACGGAGAATCAACGGGAATAACATTGAAAGACGTTCTTTACATTCCCGAAGCGCGAGTGAACTTTTTGTCTGTGAGAAAAGTGGAAACTGCTGGATTGAAAGTGTTGTTTGCAAATGGAATTTTTACAATAGAAAACGATTCTGGCATCGTTGCCAAAGGTGAACGCCGCGGTAAATTGTATGAACTAGTGTTTTATCGAGAATTTGATAACAATAGTGCGGGTTTCTATTCATTTGGTCGTGTGGTTAAAGAATTAGAGCTGTGGCATCGACGCTATGGCCATTTGAGTGCTAAGAATTTGAGAAATATCATCTCCAAAGGAATGGTGGATGGTATGGAAACAAATGTGAAGAATCCGGGAAATGAGTTTGTGTGTGAAGCTTGTCACGAAGGAAAACTGACGCGGAACCCGTTTTCTAACAGTGAAATCAGAAGATCAAAACGTGTTCTCGAGTTGATACACTCAGATGTGTGTGGACCAGTTCCACAGGTGGGAATTCATGGTGAACGAAATTTCGTTAGTTTTGTTGACGATTTTAGTCGTTTTACGGTTGTTTATGTCATGATCACAAAGGTTGAAGTGTTGGATCGATTCATGGAATACGAAGCCTTTGTTACAGCTGAGTTCGGTCAGTGTGTATCGCGATTACGTTGTGATAACGGCGGGGAATACGTTGGACGTGAATTCAAGAACTTTTGCAAGGTGAAGGGAATTCAAATCGAATGGACTGTTCCATATTCTCCGGAGCAGAATGGTGTGAGTGAAAGAATGAACCGTACATTAGTAGAGAAGGTTCGTTCTATGATTAGTGACAGTGGCGTCGGTAAAGAGTTTTGGGCTCCTGCGGTTCAAACAGCAGCATATTTGGTAAATCGCAGTCCGGCTAGTGCACAGGGTAATCTAACGACACCATTCGAAGTTTGGGAAAATCGTAAACCAAATGTAAGTAATTTGCGTACCTTCGGCAGTGTTGTGTTTGTGCATGTGCCAAAAGAGCAAATAAGGAAGTTCGATACAATATCGTGGAAAGGTGTTTTTATCGGGTATGCCTCTTGTGGATATCGTGTATGGCATTTGGAGGAGAAGAAAATCGTTGTTGCGCGGGACGTCTATTTTGTAGAAAATTCGAATTTGAGTGATTTGTTAACATCCTCGCGGTCAAACGGCAACAGTGACGAATTTCTTATCCGTACGGTTTGGGTAGGACCTATCAGTGATAGTGATGTTGAAGATGATGTTGTCTCCCAACAACCGATCGAAAATGCCGACGATCCTGATAAAACCCTGGCTGAAAACGTTTACGAAGAAAGTTTCAGTAGTTGTATTGGTGATGGTGAAGATAATGTCGAAGCGAAATCGCCTAAAGTTCTTAGTGAACGAATACGGAAGACACCTGCATGGCATAAAGACTACAATATGAACTACACAGGCTTTGCATTCAATGCATCAAGCTATGTGGATCATGTACCGACTTCGCTTATGGAAGCGAAATCGTCAGCAGATTGGGAAAAGTGGAAAGCTGCAATCCTCGAGGAAATGGATTCTCTAACAAGAAATTATATGGTACAGAATATGGTACAACACGGCATCGAGTACGGTGATATGCAGTTGATATGCAAAGCGTGCCACCTGATGCTGATCGATATCACTTTATATTGCTGCGCGAATCGGCCAGCGCGTACAAGGAGAACCTGAACTACGGCGGCATTGCGCTGATGTGACACGGTGTTTGCATCATTTGCAGCATGTTTCTCAGCAACAATCGGATCGTGTTTGTGCGTTTCTTAACATCCATCTTATCATGCGTATTCCATTCCAATCACCTGCAGCTGCGAAACGGCTGCCATTGACTTGCTATTAGGAAGGAAAAACTAAAATGGATCATTGCTTCATGATACAGAAGCATTTGTCTGAAAACATGATGGTAGTGCATTGCACGATAAAAAAATAACTCAGCATTCTATTCATCGCTCTTATTGCATGCTATGTGCATACGTGACTGAGCTCGATTTTAAATTTGCCATGCCAAAAGAGGATAATCTCCATGGGCAGCAGGAGAATCACGACGAATGACCTTGCCTGCATGTGCTTAATCTTTAAGTAGATGCATGAACATAAACCGCTTAAACATATACTACTTCAGGCAAGTACACATTAGGGACCTCTATTCCAAACACACTGTTATGCTAGTATGTTCATTATATTTTCAGCCTACAGATATAAATTGTCGAGCCACTTTAAGCCACACGTCCCCATTAGACCAAAGTAATCAACTGACAAACTGCGTTGTTAGATTGGAAGCTATTCAGAATACTTATGCAAAAGCTAATACGAAAGCAAGTAGTGTTCTGTTTGGTTATAGTTGTACATACTAACACTGCTAATAAGGATAGTAAGAATGAATGTCATTATGCGTAACTTAAAGAAACTGTTTTGAACTATATGGAGATATGATGCATCCTAACTAAGCATAGTAACCCGCTGCGCAAAGCGATCGAAAACTTCTCAAACTCAAACTGCAAACATATTTCACAGCCCATGGATATGAAATATCTCGCATTCAAAATTGTTGCAATTTTATAAATGAAATATTTCGAAATATTCAGCGCTGAAATTTTTGGATTGAAATATTTCTTCGATCGGAATCCAAGCGTTTTTCCTGACATTTCTGCTCGCTTTTTCGATCGCTTTTGGCGGAAAGCGATCGAAAATCCGAGCTACAAAACTGTTCAATTTTGTCGTGCGGGAAATAACAAATGAATTCGTTTGTTTAGTGTACGTCACTTCAAACACTTGCTATAGCCATTAATACTTAAGGAGGGTTAACATATTTTAACGAAAGTAGTTATTAATTCTAGTTTAGAAAGATTTTTTTAAATCTTAAATCTTCCTACACATAGTAAGTAATCATTCAAAAAAGCATAAATAATAGCTGTTATATATAGGTTGAAAAGCAACTTTTGTTGGAATTAGTTCATATTCGGAAGTTTAGTTCATTTCTACAAATAGTTTTTTAAACGCCTAATCTATACATTTAAACAGTAATCAAAGACTAAAACTAATGCTTATATGTTTACAAAAACCTCACAAACTACTCTTTACATTATTTTTTTACTGGTGTATTCGCCCCGGCTCACACTTTTTATAGCGCCTGTTTTTTTGGCATCTGTTTTAGCGTTGCTGAACTTAGAAACGAAAAAAAATTCAACACCTTTGTCTCCCACATCAACATTTCCTACTGCACTTATTGTACGGAATAATTTTAGTACATGCTTATTTTCGTATTTTTATTTTTTTAGTATTTTTATTTTCTAAACTCTATTTTTCGACCATTTCGGCCTCTTCCGCTCCAACAGCACTCCATAAGAAAAATCCTGTTGAACATTAGATACAATGCATCATGCATTCTTCTTTTCCCTTGTACAGCTGTAATTTGTTTATTATTATTATTTATTAATCTTCAACGGGCCGTATGGCCTAATTAAGATGTAACAGTTCAATAAAAAAAAAATACATAGCAAAAACAAGATTTGCACCGCAATTCACTGTGGCCACGGCAAAAGCCGGAGACGTTCCTTGAAGCACTGAGTTGAGATGTCGAAGTCGAAGCAATCCGAGACAGTGTTGAAGACAGCCGACATGCGGAACATAGGGTCTGACCGACCAGCACTGGAACGGGGTTGAGCGAGCCGTAGAGTTTCTCTAGACCTAAGTGTTCGGGATGGTGCATAGATATCGACTCGATGCAACAATGGCGATGAGTCGATAGAGCCATTTAGCAATCCAGCGATGAAAGAACACTGTGCATTGCGTCTTCTAACCGAAAGAGGTTCAAGGCCTAGAAGACGGCACCGCGCAGCATACGGAGGAAGATTATTGCGATCCTGCCAGGGAAGTAGGCGTAGGGCATATCTCGTGAGCTTACGTTGAATCGCCTCAATTCGAGCAATTGAAGAAGCGGTAGTTGGGCTCCAGACTACGCACGAATATTCCAGAACCGAACGAACGATACAGTTGTACACAGCTTTGATGCACATGGGGTTGCGGAATTCATTAGTTGTCCGGATAACCACGCCAAGTAATTGATTTCCTCTGGCTACAACGTCATCGATATGCTGTTTAAAGTTCAAACTAGAGTCAAGCAGAACGCCCAGGTCTTTGGCATGATTCTGTCGATTAACTGCAGTGCCGTCCATGAAGTAGGTCCCAGTCACTGGGCTCCTGCATCGACTAAAAGACACACAGTAGCATTTCTCGATGCAGATAGTCAGTCCATTACGCTTGCACCACGAACAGAAAATTTCGATGCAGTCTTGCAGGAATGTACAATCACCTGTGTTGTTAATAGGCGCAAAAATTTTTGCGTCGTCGGCAAACAGACTGATACTGTCGGGAGGTAAAGCGAGGGTAACATCGTTGATAAACAATTTGAAGAGAAGCGGGCCAATGTTGCTTCCTTGTGGCACACCCGAGCTGCTGACTATTTCTTTGGACATGTGCTTATCAATTTTCACGATGTATGTGCGATTAATTAGGTACGACTTAAGCCACTGTACGAGCGGGCTGGGAACTCCTAGCTTATCGAGTTTAGCGAGAAGAATTGCGTGCGGAAGAGAGTCGAATGCTGCTTTTAGATCGGTATAAATTGCATCGACTTGAGCTCCGGCATCAATTTGACTAGTGCAATAGGTTACAAATTCAACCAGGTTCGTGGTAGTCGACTTTTTAGGCACGAATCCATGTTGATACGGACTTAGGTAGCTGCGGCATGCATGTAGCAGATTTTTGTATATCACTAGTTCGAACACCTTGGCAATGGCACACAAGGATGTAATACCCCGGTAGTTGATGGCATCTGTCCTGTCGCCCTTTTTGTAAATAGGAACCATCCAAGATTTCCTCCATGCTTTGGGAAAGTAGCCATTGGCTAGCGATGCATTGAACAATTTTGCAAGGATAGGTGCTACTGTCGTTTGACAGCGTTTCAGCACGGTAGAAGGAATTCCGTCGGGTCCAGGAGCGAAGGAAGGCTTTAGTTGCGCTAGGGCAGATAAGACGATCTCACTGTCGATGAAAGGAGTGCTCATGTTAATTGCGCCAGCCGAGTGTTGACGAGAGCAGCATCAATGGTATCGGTATCATTCATGGCCGGTGAAAAGCAATCTGCGAAGCGATCCGCGAAGAGATTGCACATTTCATTAGTGTTGGCACTTGTTGCTCCTTTGTACGTAATGGATTTCGGTGTATGCGTGGATTTTGTTTTGCTGTTGTAGAAGCGCCAAAACGAGTCAGGCCACCTGCAGAGGTTACGTTGAATTTTACTCAAATATCTGCGATATCGAAACCTGTTATAGCTGCAGTATAAAGAGTGCGTGTCAAAGTAGATCGAGCGAGATCTTTGGCAGCGGCGCGTTTGGTAGTGACGATAAGCAGCTCTTTTTACACGTTTGAGTCGTTTGAGTGTGCGGTCCGCCCAGGGGGGGTTAGGTTTAGGACGCTGAACTGGGACGCATACAACAAAGGCTTGCAGCATGAAGGACGAGAATGAACATACTGCTTCGTCAAGTGAAATAAAATTGGAACAATGAAAGCTATTGTTAAACATTGATATCATGTCGTTCAGTTTCACATAGTCAGCTTTAGCAAAGTTATAACGATAAAATGCGGTTGTCGTCGAGTTTTGTCGAGTCGTCGAATTGCGTCGGGTCGACGAGTTAATACGTATATTGAAGTCTAACGCCGGATGGTAGGAGTCAAGAGGTACAAGCGGAACAACACTTGGAAAGACAGGCGAACACAATTTAGCTGCAGCATTGTTAGCGTAGAGCAGGTCAAGCATGCGTCCGTGCGAATTATTGATGTGATTAAGTTGCACTAATCCGTTAAATTTAAATCCATCCACAAAGGTGTTGTTGGCCAGTGAGCGCGCAGTTGGTTTACTAAGTGTTGTGGTCACGAAGTGGAAGGCTCCCTTTATTCGGCATTAAGGACGTATGCAGCCACTGAGTAACTGATGAGCGGTTAGCAGACGAGAGAGCGCCAGACGCTCGTGGGACACCGTCGGGAACACAAGGGCTGATCGTTTAATAAAGTATTGTGTATTGTTTAATACGTGTTCGGTGTAATATAAATTGTATACTCTCGGCCATCCGAACACAACAGTGGCGACGAGGAAAATAAAATAGACTTTTGGGAGTTTTTCGAGTAAAGTTTACGTGTTATGAGTGTGTCATTCATTACTATAACTCTCGTGCTAGCGTCGCGCGTGTGTATGTGCGTCGCGTGATCGTACCGTGTCTCGGGTCGTATTCAATTTATTTTATCGGGTGTTCTGTGCGTACTGCAACAATTCCTTCGTTACGGAAGCGGAGAAGAATGAACAGCCCAGGAGATCAGCCCCCATCATTAGTAGCAGTGCCACCAAATCTACAAAGTGCAATGCCCTCAGCACACCAGAATCCAGCGCCATCGCAGAATTTTGTTGAAGGGTCATCGCACCAAGCAGCGTCATCGCACCAAGCAGCGTCATCGGAGCAAATGATACAAATGATCATTTTAATGCAGCAACAGATAAGCCAACTCACATTAATGCAAAATAATTTGGCAATTGCCAAGCCCCCAGAAAATGTATTAACTTCCGCACTTTTTGCAAAGCACATACTTGATTCTTTATCGCAGCACATAAAGGAGTTCCACTACGAGGAGGAAGCAAAATGACCTTTGCTTCGTGGTTTGCTCAATATGAGGATTTGTTTGAACGAGATGCTTCAAGGTTGGATGATAGCGCAAAAGTGCAGCTCCTCATACGAAAACTGGGCGCAGCAGAATTTGAAAGATATGCCAATTTCATATTGCCAAAGAGTTGTCGTGATTTTTTGTTCAGCGAAACGATAAAAAAGCTGTCATCGTTATTCGAAGTGACAGAGTCATTATTGCATAGGCGTTATAAATGCTTGAACCTAATGAAACGACGTAGCGAAGATTATCTGGCATATTCTTGTCGTGTGAATCGAGCCTGTGTAGATTTTGAAATTGGAAAATTAACTGAGGAACAGTTCAAGTGTCTTACACCTGTTCTCACTTTCCTCTGAATCGTTATCCGGTTGCTATGGATCGCAATCCATGAGAATGGATCGCAATCAACTACGTCTGAATCGTTTGCAGCTACGTTTGGATCGTTGTCAACTACGTTTGGATCGCTCTCAGCTACCTTTGGATTTTACGTTAGCTCGCGCAAATTTCATTGCAACACATAGTGACCGCTCGGCGTTCCCCATAGCGGTATTTCTTACGTAAAAAACGTTCTTCAACTATAAATTTCATACTTGCCCCAATTTTCAATTAGTAAGGTTCCTCCCGAAAGCATCGTTGTAAAAAGCTTAAGAATTTGAAAAGGTTTGTTCAACATTCGTAATCTTTCGAATAGTGAATCAGAATTCGTTATTTTTCTATCTTTAACTGTATCTTTTGCTTATAGCAATATGGAAACTCGTAAAAACAAGCTTACTTCTAAGGAAGACCGCGAACGGATAGTGAATGCCTACCTGAATGGAACCAACATGAAAAAAATAGCAAACATGTTGAATATGAAGCATTCCACGGTTCATAGTGTAATTAAAAAATTTAGAGACACTGGGACAGCTAGTACTACAGTTAGAGCTACCCCAAACACAAGGAAGCTCAAAGAAGAGCACGTTGAAAGCCTGCGTCGTTGGATAGATGAAGACTGTTCAATAACATTGAAGCATCTTGTCGCAAAACTATATGAAAATCATAACGTGGCTGTTTCAATTTCAACAGTTTCACTAGCTATTGAAGGTTTCCATTATACATTCAAAAGAATGCATAACGTTGCGGCACGGGCTGTTTTGCCATCCGCTGAGGACGGAAGAAAAGAATATGCTGAAAATTTCATTCAACTACGCAATGAATATGCAGACGATTCCATCGTTTTTATTGATGAAGTTGGATTCCAAGTTTCAATGAGAGTTAATTATGGCCGATCGTTGGTAGGTCTAAGAGCAGTCCAAGTGGTACCTGCTTTACGTTCGCGTAATTTTTCAGTTGTATGTGCCATGACAAGAAACGGTATGATTCATTATGAGCTACACAACAGAGCCATCAATAGAGAAAAATTTACGGATTTTTTGAATAATCTCCAAGCAAAGCTTGAAAATTCAAACATTCACAGATGTGTCATGGTGATGGACAATGTGCCGTTTCATCGTAATCGCGATGTAAAAAGCGTTATAGAAGACAAAGGCCATAAATTGATGCTTTTGCCGCCATATTCTCCATTTTTTAATCCCATAGAGAATATGTTTAGTAAGTGGAAAAGCTTAGTTAAACGTTCGAAGCCATTGAATGAAGATGAGTTAATGGATGCAATTAGCAACGGATCATCTTTAATTTCCAGAGATGACTGTGAGGGATTCGTTCGCCACATGTTGTCAAACATTCAAAAATGTATAAATGGTGAAGTAAGCTTCACATAGTATATGTAAATACATAAAGAATAAAATATTAAAATTGATATTCGACTTTGGAAATGAATGCCTTAATTACTTGATTTTCTTTTCATAAGCTTAATGCGTCCCGCGGTCACTGAATAAACTTTGCGCCGCAACGAAATTTGCGCGAGCTACCGTAAAATCCAAAGGTAGCTGAGAGCGATCCAAACGTAGTTGACAACGATCCAAACGTAGCTGCAAACGATTCAGACGTAGTTGATTGCGATCCAATCTCATGGATTGCGATTCATAGCAACCGGATAACGAATCAGAGGAAAGTGAGAACAGGTGTATATATGTATGCGGACTGCGGGACGAAAAAGACGTCGAGATTCGAACACGTCTACTTGGAAAAATCGACGACCGAAACGACACAACACTGGAAAATTTAACAGCAGACTGTCCGCGTATTTTGAACCTAAAAGAAGACAGTGCTATGATCGAAAAAGCAGCAACCGAGCGAGTTTTCGCTGTGCAAAAGAAAACTGACGAACCAAAGTTTTCTGAGCTCCAAAATTTCCAGAGCAGAAAGCACGAATAAAAGCGTCCTCAAACCCTACCTGGAAGAAATTGCTGGCTTTTCTGAAAAAATCATTGGGCGCGTGGTTGTCCTTTTAAGTCGAATGTGTGTCGTGTCTGTAAAAAAGGGTCATAGAGACGGTTACTGTCCAAAAACGAAACGTTATTCAGATAGTCCAATATACAGAAACAAGTTTTCATCACAAGTGGTTTCGGTGAACACAACGCATGTTTAGCAAAGGCGAAAATATATAAACATTTTTATAAATAATGTAAGCATTCGATTGCAGTTCGACACTGGATCTGATATAGCGATCATTATTCGAAACGTATGGCAACGTCTTGGAAAGCCTGAACTAAAACGAACAGTTAGCGCAAGAACAGCATCAGGAAGCGGACTCTTTCTGTTAGGAGAGTTTGAAGCGAATGTTACCATCGGAAGCGTATCTCATGTGGCTACTTTAAGATTAGCACAGGCAGACATACTATTGCTCGGAACAGACTTAATAGATCTGTTCGCACTTGGTTCTACCCCCATGGATGCTTTTTGTAGGCATATTTCATCTGAGGATTACTCTAAGACGGTTGAGCGGAGATTTCAAGAGGTCTTCGACGGCATGGGTCTGTGCACAAAGGCTACCCATTAGTGATGGGCGGGTCGACCCGAACCTATCGGGTCGGAGCCATCCGTAAGCGACCCGGAGTCGTTCGGGTCGACCCGAAAGGTACAAGTAGGTTCAGTGGGTGCAACGACTCCGGTAGGTGCGAGAAAGCATAAGCGACTCCGACCCGTTGGTGCAACGAGTTCGGGTCGGGTCGGGTCACGGTAGGTTCAGTTTGACCCGAGGGTGCAGCGAGTTCGGGTCGACCCGATAGATCAGTAGGTGCGAGACAGCATAAGCGACTCTGACCCGTTGGTACAGCGAGTTCGGGTCTGATCTATCGGGTCGACCCGAACTCGCTGCACCCTCGGGTCAAACTGAACCTACTGTGGCCCGACCCGACCCGAACTCGCTGCAACAACGGGTCGGAATCGCTTATGCTTTCTCGCACCTACTGATCTTTCGGATCGACCCGAACTCATTGCACCCGCGGGTCGGATTTGATTCCGACTCTGACCTAGCGCACCCGCTGCACCCACGGGTCAGAATCGATTCCGACTGGCTTGCACCCGACTCCAGGTCGGGTCGTGAAATGAGTCGTATGACCCAACACTACTACCCATCAAACATTCCCGCCATGCAATTGACAGCGATTTGCGAGGGCGCGCGAGGGCTCGCACGCCATACAAGTTCACCGCCCCAGAGCCCTCGCATTAAAGATCTTGCGAGCCTTGGTAGTCCCGTCAAACAATGCGAGGGTTGCGAGTAGTATCATCTGCTCGAGATCTTATGATATTTTAAATAAGATTATTTTTTTATTCATCAATTATTTTTTTGTGGTTTTATTTGGCGGAAAGATCACTATTTAAATTTTTGTGGATTTTTGAAAACTAAAATGTCAAAATTCAGGTGTTTAGTATGCTACAAATCGCACTGTTATACCTGATCTCGGGGTGCTATAATTATAACTGCTAAAACTAGGTGTGAAAAAACTACCAAGGCTCGCAAGCTCTTTCATGCGAGGGCTCTGGGGCGGTGAACTTGTATGGCGTACGAGCCCTCGCGCGCCCTCGCAAATCGATGTCAATTGCATGGCGGGATGTTTGACGGGTCCAGTTTTTTCCCAAAGCGACCGGTAGCTTATGCAGTACAGGAGTTAGTCAACAAAAACTCGATCGACTAGAGCAGATGAGCATAATATCTCCAACGGATTACTCTGAATGGGCAGCACTGAAGATATCTTCGCTAGACTATCGCAATGCAAAATATTTAGCAAAATTGATCCATCCGATGCTTTTTTTACAGGTAGAAATCGACCCTGCCTACCGACCTTTACTCACCATCAATACGCATCGAGGTTTATTCACCTACAATAGATTGCCGCCTGGTATTAAGATTGCTCCAGCAGCGTTCCAGCAGCTTATCGACACAATGCTGGCTGGTGTAAAAGGAGTGTCATGTTACATGGACGACATCATTGTCGGAGGAGCCACTGAACAAGAGCATGAAGAGAACTTAATGGCAGGTTTGAAAAGAATTCAAGAGTATGGATTCAGCATTCGATCGGAAAAAATCGCTTTTAAGGTTCAGCAACTAAGATATTTGGGTTACATCATCGACACCCATGTATTGCGCCCCGATCCAGCAAAGATCGATGTCATAAAAAGGCTTCCAGAACCAACAGATGTGAGCGGAGCCATAAATTATTATGCCAGATTTGTCCCAAACATAGAGAGAGCTGCGTTATCCACTGCATAACTTATTGAAGACAAATACACAGTTTCGATGGACCGCCGATTGTAAAAGAGCGTTTGAAAGATTTAAATCTTTGCTATCATCGAACTTGTTGTTAACGCATTATGATCCAAGGCATAAAATAATAGTATCGGCAGATGCATCATCAATAGGTATTGATGACACTATTAGCCTATTAGTGTGGTTCAACACGCCTCTAGAGCACTTACAAAAACAGAAGAAGGATATAGTCAAATAGATCGTGAAGGACTGTCAATCATCTTCGCGGTAACGAGATTCCACAAGATGATATTTGGAAGGCGTTTCCAGCTTCAGACAGATCATCGTCCACTACTGCGGATCTTTGAGTCAAAAAAGGGATCCCAGTCGACACTGCCAACCGCTTGCAGCGTTTTGCGCTCACGCTACTATCATACGATTTCGGCATTGAATATGTACGCACCGAATCGTTCGGAAATGCCGATGTACTCTCCAGGCTAATTAATAAGCATGTGAAACAACTAAAGATTAATATTTTAGAGATTATAACTAACTTTATTTATTAACTTTTATTTCCCGCTACATTAATTTAACCGCCACTCTAAACACACCCGAACTACACGCAAGCCGTCACCGAAGTCCCGCTTCTCTCCGCCATCGCTTCTGTCTCCATTCTCCGATATCTCTTCACCGTTCAACGATCTCTCTCTCCAATCGATCTGTGGCGATCCCTCTCACTTCATTATCAGCACCCGAGTCGCATTTACACGTTACGCGAATCGTAGCGGCCAAGGTCGCTACACATGATAAACCGGATGAGGATTGTGTAATCGCTTCTGTTGCACTAGAGATGGATGTAAAGTCTATTGAAACAAGCGCTTTAGTTACGATTCCCTTGAGTTTTAGAGAGGTCGCTCGAGAAACGAATCGTGATCCTATAGCAAGGAAGTTGCACTACTACATAAAAACGGGTGGCCACGTAACATTGCCCTTGGTGCTGATTCGTCTCGTTATCACAGCAGAAAGGAAGACTATTCAACGGTGGAAGGATGTATTTTGGTCGGAGAGAGAGTGTTAATACCAGAGAAACTACGCAAGCAATGTCTGTCCCAGCTTCATCGAGGACATCCTGGTATCCAGCGCATGAAGGCGATTGCGAAAATTTCCTGCTCATGCTGATCCTTTGCCGTAGCCAAAGACAACAACGCCATGGGAGCGTGTACATGTGGACTACACGGGCCCAATAGATGGAGACTATTTTTAGTAGTAGTCGATGCGCATACTAAGTGGCCAGAGATCATCCGGACGGCTAGTATCACAGCCGCCATCTCTTTCCCCCACATCGATCCATTCCTCAGCATCAAAAGTTCACCACGTCGCTCTTCTCGGTCTAGAAGAGCTCCACGTAGGTTCGATCCGTATGTACGCTATTAAAAAGGGGTAGATGTTGTGGTCACGAAGTGGAAGGCTCCCTTTATTCGGCATTAAGGACGTATGCAGCCACTGAGTGACTGATGAGCGGTTAGCAGACGAGAGAGCGCCAGACGCTCGTGGGACACCGTCGGGAACACAAGGGCTGATCGTTTAATAAAGTATTGTGTATTGTTTAATACGTGTTCGGTGTAATATAAATTGTATACTCTCGGCCATCCGAACACAACACTAAGCCATTCCTTCATTATAAAAAATTGTTCCTCCGAATTAAGGCTTTTATCGAACTCTTCCAGGGCTGATTCTGATGCAATCAATGCAAACACAAATTCAGTTTCCTGTTCAACCGGAACACTATGGTCATCATAAGAATTCGGAGAAGGTTGTGTTAAAATCTGTTGTTGCTCCCATTACCGGCATTAGATTTTTTTATCAATACCTACAATGACGATGAAGGAAGTATTAATTTTGTAGTTTGTTTTGTTTACAACTATAATGATGCTCTAAAAATATACTTACAGGTTAGCAGCACTAGCAAACAGCAAAAGAAAATAACTTTACACGAATACACGAAGTCGGTTTCACAAGACGCCTAAAATAATGAAAATGTTAGTAAAAGGAGTGATATGTTGAAATTTACCAAAAATAATTTTTGGTTTTATACTTACAGATTATTAGCTTTCGACTACGCCTTCCTTCAGACAAGTTTAGCGTTAAAAATCGAAAAAAATCGGAAGCTTCCACGAACACACTACATGGGCATAACACGCGGTTTTTATACAATAAAAAGTAAACAGTTGCGTTTGATTTTTTTCACTTTGAAAGTGTGGGTGTGGTGATGGCTTGCGCGATTTGGAACAATCATTCTCCGGACGAGATTCGATCCGATCCGTGACGTCACTGAGTGCCGGTTCATTTTATGCTTATTCTCTGAGTTCTGGTTATACCAAGCAGCAGAGAATAAGCATAAGCGGTTTCCATACAAACTCTCTCTTAGATTGTTGAGAGGGTAGTCGCTTCCTGAACCCCGAAAGAGATACATTAAATATATTGAACTCCTCAACCGAAACAAAACTGGTGTTCCACAGCGTTTAAAACTAATATCACATTATATACTACCATTCACAGAAAGACTTTCAATTGTAAATTGAGTTTGGTTCTCTGGTACCAAAAAAGTATAAAACCTGGAATAATCGCCAAAATAATCGTATGTCTCCCTCTGTCTTTTATACCGCGCTCGCTTGCTCTCATGCGTGAGCGCTCGAGTATATTCTCTCCATGTTATGTACAGGCGTCCCCCGAGTTACGACCCCCTCGAAATACGATGATTTGCAGATACGACGATTTTGATTTTGCCAGTTGAAAGTGGTCATTGAGACGAAATTGATGTATTTTTTTTGAATTTATGTGCAGATAACCGTTACAAACATATTTCCTCAGATTCCACAACTCCCCGAACTTGAATATTTATATCATGTAAACGGCTTTTGGCGGAAAATTAATACATCATCGTACAATATTTTAAATAAGATATACGATTTCATAGATTCCGACTCTTCAATTTCGGTTATAAACTTCATATTCACAGATATTCGAACGCCTTGCTTAAGGACATTTTTTTGGTCCCAAATACAGTCGTATCTCGGGGGACACCTGTATTCGCAGCTCAATTCGTGCTGTGAGAATGTATGTGTTTATGTGCAGCAAATTTTTTCTCTGTATCCCACTCCCCCACCCCCACACACTTACATATTCGCCGCGCACTCCTTGAATGTTGGCGTGCACGCTACGTACAACACAATATAAAAGGTCGTTTTAACAGCGCGCACTGATCAAAGTCGCATTGGTCTAATCGGAACGCCGAAACCGGCCGAAAGTCACAGATTTGGTGTGAAGAAAAAGTTTTTCTGACCAAATCGACAACACACACGCGACGACACACATCGTCACATCGACACGCCGTCGATGGAAGTGCTGATCTAAAAATCTGTGTGTGAGAGTGTGGTAGGGGGAGGGGGGCAAGAAAGAAGTATAGAGAATTCGAAGGAGGGAGACGTAGAACAGAACGTAAGCGTGAGTCGTCGCGTGTGTGTACAGGTGTCCCCCGAGATACGACTGTATTTGGGACCGAAAAAATGTCCCAAAGCAAGGCGTAAGTCGAAAAAGTCGTATGTCGAATATCTATGAATATAAAGTTTAGAACCGAAGAGTTGGAATTTATGATATCGTGTATTTTATTTCAAATAATGTTCGATAATGTAATTATATTTTAAAAGCCGTAAACAATATAAATATTCAAAATAGGGAATCTATGGAAATGTGTGTATAACGGTTATCAGCCCAGAATTTCAAAAAAATACATCAATTTCTATTCAATGACAGTTTTTAACTGTCAAAGTCAAAATCGTCGTATCTGCGAATCGTCGTAACTCGAGGGGGTCGTAACTCGGGGGACGCCTGTACACTCAAGAACTCATTTGTTTGCTCTTTCCTGGAACCCATATGTTTTACATTTTTCTGACTCTAAGCAACCAAAGTAGCACGGGAAGTAGAAGCTACTTCACGAGCTACTCTTTTTGCTACTTTTCAGCGTTTTGAATCGCTTGGGTAGGGTCCAATGTCTATGAAGGAAGTAAATTCTCCGCAATGGCAGGATATGTAAGGAAAAATCCAGTGAATACTTACCGTTGAGCACATGCACTGAAATAGAATAATGTTGGTTCGGTCCAATGGAACACATATAGGTGCCAGAGTCCTGTCGCTTAACTTTAGCTATAAAAAGTGTCGAATTGGCTCCAATATCCGTTAAGTTGGTCTTAACACTGAAATTAAGAACATAAAATTCATAAGATTATTCTGTCTTAAATGTGTATGTCGTATATTATGCATCCGTAAATTGATTGATATAGAAAGTTGTTATAATATGTGATACAAACTATTGAATTGTGTTTGAATTTGAATTTAACATACAGTCAGTCCAAAAAGTATTCGTCTAGCTGAATATTTTACAAAAAAAGGCGAATTATGGCCGCAATAGGCATGGGGCGATAAAAATAATGATGAGGTTTGCTAAAGGGACCATCAATACACACGTACTGCTAAAAATAAGCATTTAAATAGTGCAATAACAACTAAATTATTTTAAAAACTAAAAAAAGTCGTTTGATGGGCGCGCAAAAAGTATTCGTCCATCTAGCTTTTTAATTATTTACGCTGGACAAACACAACGTAGCCGTGAATTAAATTTGTATTATCAATCTACTGGTGATTTCCTTCTAAACTAATGCATTTCTATTGTTTCAATTGCACTTCAAGCGGTCAGAGGGGCACTAAAGGCGGGGGAGTTAAATGATTGGAGCATGATGGCAAAAAACGTATCTTTAACTTATGCATAACCTATCCTACCCATTTTTGAAGGGTACAAAATGTGTGGAAGGGCTCGTTCCTTCATTTGATCAGAGTTTGGCCATTTTTTTGACACTAATTGTGTGACAAATTGCCATGTAAGCAGCCATCCTTAACGGTTACTCTAACCAAAGAAGCGGTTTAATGTCCAAAAAATCGAATATTACCAAAGAATCAGTGCATTTTATGATGACCAATAAGAAAAGGAAAAAGATATGGGTCACATTTGGTTAATTGGTCATGCTGCATTTCATCGTAGCTGGTCATGTAATAGCTTGAATGAGTGAGTTGTTACAAACATGTTTTGTTTGAATAATACCATACACAGAAAGTGGCCAAATCTGTTAAGTTGCATCAAATAATTCAGGAATTTGTTTCAAATTAGGCTCTACTAACATATTAAAACATGTTTAAATCGCTAAGGTCATACGGGCGACGTCTACTGTAGCGAAAACAGTCTACTAAGATCAAACATCAAAATCTCGGGTAACGGTAGCATCATGGAGTCATGATACTAGGGCTCAGTGAGGAAAGGCGAGCTAGAAAAATGATTCAAAATGATAGGAGACAAGATGGAGAAACATATTTATGCAGTTTTTAAGTACTTTGAGTCCCAGTTCTGAGAAATTTTATTTAAAATGTATCACATGTTTCAAGAACAGTCGAGCTGGAGAATATACAGAGCAATATCATTTGCCCGAAACACCAAACCAGCTAAAACCAAACTAATGAAAATGATTTAGTAGACTCTCAATGAGATATCAGATGCCATTTTTTCAAGGGAACTTGACCACGTAGTCCGGAAATGCAATATTCCTATTAGAGGATAATTGTAACAAGTCTTGTAGGATGAGTGGATCAAAAATACGCCTTATTAAAGGTTCAAATGAGTTCTTGAATTGTGCAAGTAGTCACCAATAGTCATAAATGCAATAAGAAACAAGATCAGGAAATTTTTTGATTCCATATCCTTTGTTTTCATACGAATTTTATGCCAAAAGTCTGATAGACGAATACTTTTTACGCGCCCATCAAACGACTTTTTGTAGTATTTTAAATAATTTAGTTGTTATTGCAGAGGAATGCGCAGAGGAATATTCACGGCTCAGACGCGAAGAGAAACGAGTTCACCGCTCCAAGAAGCATCCTTTGGTAGAGCAAAACCAAAGAGGCGTTCGGACCGACACGAAAGTTTTACCAAGCGATAGCAGGTTACCGAAACAACGTTGTACCTAAGGTAACCTGCTGCAGCAACAAGGATGGAGATCTGGTAAGTAACCAGCCAGAGGTCCTCTCGCAATGTGCTCAGTACTTTGATGAAGTACTCAACGACCAGTTTAAAGAACAGCTAGAGGCGCCACTAGCAGATAGTGTCATGCTACTGCCACCTAGCATAGAAGAAACACAAAAGGCTATCCGTCGGCTGAAAAATAACAAGGCACCCGGAACCGACGGAATTGCAGCTGAACTGGTCAAGAATGGAGGTGCACGACTAGAAAACGAGATTCATCAAATCGTTACTGAGGTGTGAGATAGCGAATCGATGCCTTGTGATTGGAATCTCGGCATCATCTACCCCATATACAAGAAGGGAGACAGGTTGGACTGCAACAACTACAGGGGAATTACGGTGTTGAATACCGCCTATAAAATATTCTCCCTGATCCTTCAGGATCGCCTTGTCCCGCACGTCGAAGAGATAGTCGGAAATAATCAAAGAGGATTCCGAAACGGAAAATCAACCACTGATCAGATCTTCACCATGCGGTAGATCTTGGAGAAGATGGCTGAATACAGACACGATACATACCATCTCTTCATTGACTTCAAAGCCGTATATGATAGCATAGCCAGGGTAAAACTGTATGACGCTATGAGCTCTTTTTTTTAATCCCGGCCAAACTGATAAGGCTAGTTAGAATGACTATGACCAACGTCACTTGCCAGGTGAGGGTGGATGGAAAACGATCAGGACCTTTTGCTACCACTGCGCCAGGGGGACGGGCTTGCATGTCTCCTATTCAACCTGGCGCTAGAGAGGGCCATCCGCGACTCGAGGGTGGAGACTACGGGAACCATCTTCTATAAGTCAACCCAGATCCTGGCATACGCTGATGATATAGACATCATTGGTCTGCGGCTCTCCTATGTAGCAGAAGCCTACCAAGGGATCGAGCAGGCGGCAGAGAGCCTCGGATTGCAGATAAACGAGGCAAAGACCAAACTGATGGTGGCAACATCAGCGGGCCCACCAACAAATAATCAGAATCTATGTAGGCGTGACGTGCAGATAAGTGAACGCACTTTTGAAGTCGTCCCACAATTCACCTATCTTGGGTCAAAGGTCAGCAACGACAACAGCATGGAAGCTGAGTTGCGCGCAAGGATGCTGGCTGCCAACCGGTCACTCTACAGCCTGAAAAATCAGTTCACCTCCAAGGACCTGTCGCGACGGACGAAGCTGGGACTATATAGTACCTATATAGTACCAGTACTCACATACGCCTCTGAGACATGGACACTGTCCAAATCTGACGAAGCCCTCTTAGCCGCGTTCGAGAGGAAGATGCTCAGAAGGATACTTGGCCCCGTATGTGTGAAAGGACAATGGAGGAGCCACTATAATGACGAGCTATACGAGATGTACCTCACTGTCGTGCAACGTATCAAGCTCACCAGGCTCCGGTGGGCTGGACATGTTGTACGCATGGAAACGGACGACCCAGCCCGTAAAGTCTTTTTAGGCCGTCCACAAGGACAGAGGAGGCGTGGTAGGCCCAAATTGAGGTGGCAAGATGGCGTGGAGGCGTCCACCATTATGGCCGGGATAACGGACTGGCAGACGAAGGCGCGAGACTCGGCTGTTTCGGACACTCCTGAGGCAGGCCAAGACCGCAAAGCGGTTGTAGTGCCGGATAACTCACAACTCAGTTGTTATTGCACTATTTAAATGCTTAGTTTTTAGCAAAACGTGTGTATTGATAGTCCCTTTATCAAACCCTATGATTACTTTTACCACCCCATGTCTATTGCGGCCATAGTTCCCCTTTTTCTGCAAAATATTCAGCTAGACGAATACTTTTTGGACTGACTGTACATGTTTTGTTCAGGAAAATTTGGGGCTTGGGTCATATTTTGACAGTTCAGTGAGCGATAAAGTTCCGATCCGCACGGAATGATCGATTCCGCTGTGACGCTCATCACTACCATTTTTTGTAACCCGCTGGGCAAAGCGACGGAAGAAATCAAGGCCTTCCGTGAATTTTCTCATGTCATCTTTTTCCCTCCTACGGCAAATTTGTCAAGTAGCTCGTCGAGCTACCCGTACCTCATACCCTTCGCCTGAGCGCGCTGTCGAAGGTTTCGATGTGTTAGTACGTCAGACGGCCAATCGCTCCCGCCATGCAATTGACAGCGATTTGCCAGGGCGCGCGAGGGCTCGCACGCCATACAAGTTCACCGCCCCAGAGCCCTCGCATTAAAGAGCTTGCGAGCCTTGGTAGTTTTTCACACCTAGTTTTAGCAGTTATAATTATAGCACCCCGAGAGCAGGTATAACAGTGCGATTTGTAGCATACTAAACACCTGAATTTTGACATTTTAGTTTTCAAAAATCCACAAAAATTTAAATAGTGATCTTTTCCCCAAATACTACCGCACAAAAAATAATCCTTGAATAAAAATCAACGATTTTTTAAAATACCATAAGATTTTGAGCACATGAAATCTTTCGCAACCCTCGCAATGTTTGACGGGCTGTCAGCCGTCGTCCGTGCTTTTTCCCTGCATAGCGCTATCTCTTTCTCGCGTGATGCATTTGAATTTTCACAAATCAAACCAAAAAAGCGCTAGAAGTTCAAATACTGCAATGTAAAAAATACCAAGTAATCGCTAGCACACGCTGGAGGGTTTGCTAAGCAACGCGCAGAACCCTAATTCGCATTGACACGTTCATCCCGGCGCTGATTTTCATCAACTTTCCGTTCCACCAGCATCAAGAACGCAAGCTGATTGTGAAACCAGTATACTGGAAAGCTCACTGGCAGTCCCTGGGGCCTGCCATCGAACTGAACGTGTTAAGCATTAAGCATAACTTTGTTACACTAAGCTTTTGCTTTCGTGTGTTGTAGATTACACAGATATGCAGAGCCGTCTGCGCATGGGTGTGAGTGTGCGTGTGTGTGCAATACTGTTGCCAAATGTGTTTTCTTTCGGAATGTTATGATCCATCGGTCAAAGAAAGGAAGGTGTTCTTGACAGTGGTGGATTAGAGTAATCGGGAGTCCTAGGCGGTAAGACCAGTTGAGGTCCCTGTAATTGGTAACTGATGACCGCGAGGAGGGGGTACTGGCATACAGCTGTTGGGAGATTGAACAATATACTTAATTTCGTGGCGGTGGAGGGGTGGCCATGGGACCCCTACAGGCATAAGGGGGTGGGGGGAGGTGCAAATGGTTCTCCAGCCACGAAGCCCCACCCTACAGGCAAAGAGAGCGAGATTTACAGGCGAGGTGCCCCGACAGACAAAGAGAGCGAAATTTAAAGGTGAGGGGCATGTAGAAACAGGGGGAAGGGGTTCGGTAGATTTTGTATTGGCCGCCATAGTCGAGCGGAAGCGATTTTTTCTGAATTGAGAGTAAGCGCGCGCAGCGCTCTCTCGCTTGCCTTCAAATTACACGGGGCGCTCTCGCGATACAATACAGCTGGTCAGCTGATACCCCCTCCCTCCCGTTTTTTTCCTCTCGCGCTGCGCTGGATGCGCGGATGAGCTGTTCTTGCTCTCTCGCGTTTCTTTCGGTTTGCGCTGCGCTGTTGCCGCACTTGCGCGCTGCGCTGAACACCCCCTCCCGCGTGTTCTTTTCGGTTTGCGCTGCGCTGTTGCCGCACTTTGCGCGTAGCGCTGGACACCCCCTCCCCCTCGTTTCTTACGTTGCGCGTTGTGCGCTGTGCGCTTTCGTTCACTTTGATTTGCAGCGTAATAAAATCGCATGCATCGAAATAAAACTTAAACACGTCAAACTCGTTTGATATTTTAACACTTTATTGAAACTTAAGGCACAGTTCCACACATTGCTAACCACAACCTTGCCACAAAACCACACATATTTTTTATTATAAATAATTAAAAAACAATCGTCACTTCAAGCACCCGCTTTACTGCCTGTATGTTGTTCATGTTGAATACTGTAAAAAAAGCATTGAAATAAAGCAGCATAATTTACATATTCATGTTGAATTATGAAAGATTATCGCAGCTTTATTTCAATGCGCACAACACTTCATCAATTGAAAATACGGCCGAGGACGATTTTTGCGAGGGTTGCGAAAGATTTCAGGTGCTCGAAATCTTATGGTATTTTAAAAAACGTTGATTTTATTCAAGGATTATTTTTTGAGCGGTAGTATTTGGTGAAAAGATCATTATTTAAATTTTTGTGGATTTTTTAAAACTAAAATGTCAAAATTCAGGAGTTTAGTATCCCGTCAAACATTGCGAGGGTTGCGAAAGATTTCATGTGCTCGAAATCTTATGTTATTTAAAAAATTGTTGATTTTTATTCAAGGATTATTTTTTGTGCGGTAGTAATTGGCGAAAAGATCACTATTTAAATTTTTGTGGATTTTTGAAAACTAAAATGTCAAAATTCAGGTGTTTGGTATGCTACAAATCGCACTGTTATACCTGCTCTCGTGGTTAATTATAACTGCTAAAACTAGGTGTGAAAAAACTACCAAGGCTCGCAAGCGCTTTGATGCGAGGGCTCTGGGGCGGTGAACTTGTATGGCGTGCGAGCCATCGCGCGCCCTCGCAAATCGCTGTCAATTGCATGGCGGGGCCCCTAGTTTTAGCCTAGTTTTAGTTTTAGATTTTCGCCCCTAGTTTTAGCAGTTATAATTATAGCACCTCTAGAGCAGGTATAACAGTGCGATTTGGAGCATACTAAACGCCTGGACTTTTACATTTTTTTTTGAAAAAATCCACAAAAATTTAAATAGTGATCTTTTCGCCAAAAAACACCAAAACAAAATAATTTATGAATTAAAAATTAATATTATTTAAAACATCATAAGATCTCGAGCAGATGATACTACTCGCAACCCCTGCAATGTTTGACAGGCCGATAGTATATGAAATAATTTTTGATTTTTGCTCATAAATTATATTTTTTTCGGTGGTATTCATCGAAAAGATCACTAGTTCTAATTTTGTGGATATTTGCAAAATAAAATGTCAAAATTCGGGTGTTTAGTATGCTGCAAATCACAACGTTATACCTGCTCTCGGGGTGCTATAATTATAACTGCTAAAGCTAGCGGCGAAAAAATTGCTTAGGCTCGCAAGCTCTTTAATGCGAGGGCTCTGGGGCGGCGAACTTGTAGCGGAACTTGGGGCAAGTGTGCCACCTTAAGCATTTCAAGTTATAACTCATTAAAACATGTTTTTCAAGAGCCGATTTAAATCTCATAACCATTTTACATTTATTTCCTCACTTATAAATAAGTTTCGCTTGAAAAAAGTGCAAACAAAACAGTTTTTGAAGCGTTTTGAAAAGGGTCCAAAAAAACGTTCTTTTTTGGGCTATGGGGCAAGAGTGCCACTCGTATGGGGCAAGACGGCCACCTGGTTAAAATAACCGTATTTCTTAGATAATTGGAAATTATTACGTGTGTACCACTAGTGTATGTATTCCTACATGTATTTAGTCACCAATGAACCCTTTTTGACCACCAATTGTACCACAATATGGTTTGTTACTGTTCTGTTTTTCTGGCGTGGAATCCGCTCACAATAGCGCACCATTCTGCAGCACGCTACAACAATGTTTACATTTTTGACAGCTCGCGCCTATGAAAGATGGTGGCACACTTGCCCCAAACAGAGATGGCACACTTGCCCCAAAAGTTGTAACTTTTTTGAAATTGAATTTTTCAGTGACAAAAAAAAAGTTTTTTTCAACTAACTCCACAAAAAATTTCGTTTTGTCAGCTATACGGTGGTGTAAATATTTTCTCGGTTGATTGTTCGCATGATTTTTGAGAGCTTATTTGGTTGGATTAAAAAATTATAATATTCTGCTCTATTTTGAAACTCAATATAAATAAGTTCAAAACAATGGGAAATATCGATTGGTCTATATGAAATTAGGCTCAGAATATTTAGTCATTGGAAAGCAACCAACTGTATACACAATTGATCATTAAACTAAACGTTTTTAAGGAAAAATGCTTGGTGGCACTCTCCAAATTCCGCTATAGCGTGCGAGCCCTCGTGCGCCCTCGCAAATCGCTGTCAATTGCATGCTCAATGTAGCTAGAGAGCAAGAACCAATAATTATAAAGTGAGGTGAAAGGATGGGGAAAATGAAAAGGAGGGGAGGAAGAGAACGTGTGTTTGAGCAATTTTTCGGCCATTATCATTTTTGCGCCAACACGGTCGCGAGCCGGAGCTTTTTTGTCCGAAAGACATAAACACATACAACGCGCTCTCTCGAACGACTGTAAACGCTTCAATCGATCAAGAGCTTTGATCGGTTCTTCGGACGTTTCTGCTCGCTTTCTCGATCGGTTTCGGCGGAAAGCGAGCTAGAAACCGAGCTCAAAAACAGCTCGATTTTTTTTTTGTGCGGGATTTTAAAAAATCGACAAAAATTTAAATATTGATCTTTTAGACCAAAACTATCGCAAAAAAAAATCCATAAATAAAAATCAAAGATTATTTAAAATATCATAAGATTTCGTGCAGATGATATCATTCGCAACCCTAGCAATGCTTGACGGGTACTGTGGGTTATATTTTCAAAACAATCATTAAATGTAAAGAAAAATTCTCATAAATTTTTTTTTAAAGTTATAAACATACTTTTAAAAATTGGCAAAAATGTATTTCTGTGAATCTAACACATGTTATTTGAATTTTTGGACGATTTTTTAATGAATCAGTAAGGCCGAAAATAAACGGACCGGAATTTCGCGGCCGTGGAATTCCGCTTGCAGAAAAATGTATGGATATGACAGTTCGGGAAAATTGCCGTTGATACTTTGTATATGTAGGCCAAGACCGCAAAGCGGTTGTAGCGCCGGATAAGTAAGTAAGTACTTTGTATATGGGTTTGACAGCAGGTGGAATTCCGCGGCCGCGAAATTCCGGTCCGTGTATTTTCGGCCTAAGAACAAAACCTATGTTTCGAGGTGTCTTTATAGTAATAGTGATGGTTCGGCCCTAAATTAGTTTTTTCGTAATGTGTCGTGTAATAATGGTTTTGATTTTTTAAGCATATAAAGATTTGAAATAGTACTCTGCACAGTTCATTTTATCTCCTCTGTGAAAACAACTATCCATATAGTTATGGTAGGCACTGTATTTGTAAAATATGTAAAACAAATACATTATAGTCTTCTAATGTTCTAACTGTCGGCTTTGTCATTTTCTTAAGTGTTGCAACTCATCAAAACCTGTTGAATTGGAATGGTGGTTTACTGGTATTGTTACCACCATTACGATCATTTCACGAGAACAGTTTTCTGATGAATCTCATGATTGACCCATTCCATGGGACCGAAGTGGATTAATTATATCAGGTGGTGGATAAGGGCCTTTGGGGGGTTGCCATAGTTGAGGGACTTTACGTCATTTTAAAACCGTTAAACAATGTTTTCCGCACACAAAGCATAGCAAATAGAAAAGATTTCTTTGTTACTTCGTGCATGTTTGTGTTTCTATTGATTTTATCGAAAAAATGAGATATAGGGAAAATGTACCAGTATTCGGCAGTGTACCTGTTTTCGGCAGCGTAGCCAAAAACGTATAATTACGCAAAAACGCGTTGAAATTTGTCTCAACATATATTTTTTACACAGAGATATGCTCATTTGTTTTTCATATACGAAGTTTCACATCATTTCCATGCATATTTTTCAAAATATCAAACAAAATGTGCAGAGTTCAACATGTTTCTTCAGATTTGCTGTTAGCCAATAGTTCGGCAGGTTTTATTATTAAGAGAAATAGAGCACTTAAACAATGAATGTGTGGTTTTTATGAAATATTGTATGGTTGCAGATTTTATACTAGCCCGATTAGAATTTTAAAATCACTAAGAACATGTAATTATTCACTTTAAATGCTGCCGAAAATTGGTAAAAACGGTAAATGTTGATTATTGACAGATCAATGTTTTGGGCTCCTGCCGAAACTTGAAATAAAAACACACTTTTGATTTCGTTGAATATTCATTTAAAACTTGATTAGAAAACTGTAATGTGTATGTCGACACATAAAACGACATTTCTTGCATCAAATAACACCAATTTCACTATAAATAATTCAATAACTTGAGAGAAAAACAATAATTTTGTGAGCCGGTCGGAGCCGTACTCTATAGCCGTACTCAAGCAGTCTCATTTCTCATTTCTCCAATGCCTACTTTGATTGTAACTCACATCAAAGTGACTGTAAAAATTGCGAGCGAAATGCCGAAAATGGGCAACACAAAATTAATAATTTAAGTACTTTTCAACTCTAATCTTAGGAAAATGAGAGTGTATGGAAGTAATTGTTTTAAAACTTTTTGTCTACCAATTGGCATTTATTAAAACATTTACCGGACTGTATTCGCAATGCCGAAAATAGGAGCACCGCCTGCCGAAAATAGGACCAAACTGCCGAAAATAGGAACAAAAACAGTGTTTGCATTTTCATGGATATCGCTAGAAAATGCATTTGAAACGGGAAATAAAAAATAGCACAACATAATACGATAGTTTATCGTCCATAATAATGTCACTTTCAAGAAAAATAATGAACATTGTAAGTGTACGAGCTGTTTTAATGATACTGCTGCACTAACCTTCCCAATTAAAATTAAAATTACATTTACCCTACTAACAAAAGATTTGATGATTTATTTATGCACGAAATGTAAAATCATGTGAGTATGAGTTCTAATCTTATGTAAATTGTCCATACGACTCGTATATAATGAAGAATTAATGCGACAATTGAAAAAAAGTAATTTCTTAGTTTTTATCCTCAAAAATGTCGAAAACACAAAGAATTGTAGAATAATTTTACGGATTAACACAAAATAACACACTTGAATCTATGTTTTAATGTTCAATATGAACTCGCAAAGCCCAACATATATTTTTAAAGAATATTTAATCAAGAAAAAGTGGTAGAAAAATTATAATAAGAACGCGAATAAATGAACTCTTTTTAACGGTCGTTTAAAGTTCATTTTGGTTTAACTGAGTTAATTTGTAAAAATAAACGACCGTCAAAACTGTTAACGACTGCTCGATATCGCATATAGGTAAACACGGGGAAAAAATTCGAGCATTATAATTAAACGACTGTTAATTTGTATCGCATACGCTCTTGACAGTCGTTTGTTTAACGGCGGCATAGGACCAGTCGTTAAAATTAACAAATGAACTCAATGCGTTCGCGATGCCAAATTCTAGCAATTTTTAACGACTCTGGTTAATTTTTAACGACTGTTAATTTTAAACCATTTCTTTCGCGATGCCAGCTAATGTTTGAACCCTGGGGACCTTACGTCAAGTGACGAATTGTCAAAATACTCTAGATTCCACCACCTGATATTTTTAAATCCACCTTGCATGGGACCATCGTTTGTGTTCGTTCATGTATGCTGCCTGCATGTACAGCTGCTTGCAATTGATTAAAGTAGCAAAGCATAAATGAACAATTTTGCGTGTGTGCGAGTTATAGCCGAAATCTGATCCACTGATCGTAAACAATCGACGTGCCTTCTAGATGATGAAAATATAGAGTAAGTAAAAGCAGTGGTTGGTATGTATTGAAACATTCAAAAGGAGAAAAATATGAGGCTTACCTGATACCACCTCGTGTTGTATCATGATTAAGAGTGTTTTCGTTGTGTATCCAATAAACGACAGACCGTAACATCGAGATGTGTCGAATTTTGCACATCAGTTTTATCGTCGATCCAACTTCGTAGTACTTATCGTATAATGGCACACCTTCTTCGTCTACGATGGCTACTTCAGGTGCTGCATGAGTTCAACGTAGTAGCAATATTACGTTTCATAAAACAGTTAGAAAAAGAAAGGAAGAAAGAGAAAAGCGAGTTATAAATTTGAGATTCGTTCCGTTATTTCTCGGTTTATTATATTCGTTTACGATTGTTACAGAATGGAACAGCTCGCTGAAGACCGCTGTGTGCTTTGGAATTGGCGAAATTGCTCCTTCAGTTGATGACATACAGAAGGTTGCAGAGGGTTTTGGTTTACGTTCACTTGCTTGGGTATGTCCCAGGGTTAAAAAAAAACTTATGTGTTGGTCTTCTTCTTCTTGTTTTTGGCACAACAACCGCTGCTGATCAAGGCCTATCTGTACCCACTAGTGATGTGGGCTTGGCTTTCAGTGTTTTTTTGTTACCGTAGCAGGGTAGTCAGTCCTACGTATGGGGGCACGGTCTATTCGGGGCTTGAACCTATGACGGGCATGTTGTTAAGTCGTTCGAGTTGACGACTGTACCACCAGACCGGCCCCAATGTGTTGGTACTGGAGGGAAAATTAGAGAATAATTGCACATGGAAATTCCATCATACACAATTTATAATCCCTTGAAGCTGTACGTTAGATGTTTTCGCTATATTTGATATGTATAATGTTTGTGGCCAAGACTAAGATTAAGTTTAAGACTAATAAATACTTAAAGATAAATAAATAAATAAATAAATAATTATGAAATTTTAGATTGGAACCACACAGTTTTTAATTGTACTTCCTAATGTGGTCGTAACAAACTACGCGGTCATGCCGGTATATACAGGTTTTCGAGACTTTTTTAGTAAAACAGCCGGTTGAACAATATTTGCTACGGAGTGGACTGTTTAACGGTTCCATATGAGGCTTATGCCCACGACGGACATGTTGTTAAATCGTGCGAGTTGAAGACAGTATCATGGAAACACTTCTACTATATAAATTAAAAAAAAAAAACGCTTGTAATCAGAACTCGTATTGATTTAATTACACTCAAATCCGTCGGAAACTAAACAAAAATGAACGATTGAGCAAATTTTCTCGTCTATTAAAGAATAATAGTTCCATTTCTTGGAAATATGCCAACGCAAACATTTAACATACGATCGATTTACTCGCTCCAGTTGCTGCACGAGTAACTTGACATTTGGCAAACGATTGATGGCTACACTTTAAATTTTCACGCCTTTTATTAAATTTGTTAAGCGATCGTCGCAACCCTTGGGCTAGCACCATGCAGCACGGTTTCGTGCCCGCGCGATCAACCACGACCGATCAAATGCAATTTGTCTTTTCCACAATGGACTATCTTTATAGTGACAGCCAAGTAGAGGTAGTATATACTCATGTAAAGTTCGAATCAGGTTGCGATGGTTAGAGCAGCGGTGCTGGAGGATTAAACATCACTCGCGGGGTCAATTTGTCAGAACAAAGCAGAGTTTCGGATGATCACTGGGAGTCATCGGGGGCTCCAGGTAACGAGTGGACTCAATAAATTATCTTAACACATTTGTATTTTTGGTGCGAAGATAAGACCGAAACGACTCCACTGAACCGTGTCACTGTGCGTAACTGTGTCTTAACTGAGCAGGCCTTGGTCTTACAGGGTTTTCGAGGATTATATAGACATGTTCAGCGAGTTGTAGATTCGTTCAGGCATATAATAGACTCTTTCAGCGAGATATCGAATTGTTCGGAAGTAGGCGTTGACATGTTCAGCGATTCTGTAGAGCTGTCATTTGTTTTGTTTGCACACTGTGCTGCAGGGTTCAATTTATCATTCTTAAAAGTCCTAAAAGTAGCTAATAATCATTCTCCAAGCTGTTTAATACATATATTAGTTGAAAAAAGCATATTTTTTTCGAAAGCCGTTTTTTTTACCACCTGATGAGAACGATCCAAGCTGCAGTCCAAGGGGCACGAAAGTGACAGCTCTACAGTATAACCGAACATGTCTACGCCTACTTCCGAAGAATTCTATATCTCGCTGAAAGAGTCTATTATATGCCTGGACGAATCTACAACTCGCTGAACATTTCTATATAATCCTCGAAAACCCTGTATCTTGCATCTTTATTTATACGGTGCATTTCTCTTCAGTTAAATTTTGGGTTTTACTTTCACTTTCTATTTTCTTCCATTATGATTTCAGCCACATGATTTCAGCCTCCAACTGTCAAACTTCATACAAAAAACTAACTAGAAGCGTGAAGGGCCCCAATGGCCAAAAACTACTTCACACCGACGTTCTTTTTCTCCCCTCCACATCTCTTCACTATCCTTTCACCTCGCTTTATCATTATTTGTTCTTACTCTCTAGCTACATTGAGCGAGAGGTTGAGAAGTTTTCGAGCGCTTTGCGCAGCGGGACATTGATTTCTAACCCGCTGCGCAAATTCGAGCAGTTTCCAGCGCAGAAAATGTACCAAATTCTGCGCTGGCCAGCGCAGATTTTGGCTGGTCTCCCGCGCTGTTCTTCAGCGATTCCTGCGCTGGGTCGCGCAGTTCGGGCAGTTCGGACAGTTCGGGCGGCGGCGGAGCAAAAAAAAAAACGGTCAAAAAATTTAAAAAAATAATGGCGCCCATTTTTTCGTCCGCTTCTTCCTCTCCTCTCCCTCCTTCACCCTGGCTTGCCTTACTTGAGCTTCAGCCCGTGCCTTCCGCCGCCAGCTGATTGGGTGTTGTGGTGTATGCGTTGATACTTATATGTGCATTGCGGTTATGTATTGTTATTGGTGGGTGTTAGCATTTATTAATTTGTGTGTGACCTTGAGACGCTGTGGGAGAAGCTGGGATTGGGATTCAAAGTGTTATCGGTGTATTGATGGTTTATTTTATTTCGTGCCGCTGCTGATGAGACCATTCGATGCCCGTGCCAGTTGAGGGTGAAGAAGCCTATTTAAAACAAGCGTAGAAGAACGTCTAACACTAAACTAATATTTTTTAATTTGAACATGTTTGATGCTTCAACGACCTTCTAAGCATTATGTAGCACAGTGTAAAGTGGCAATAATTATTTTTTTAATGTGTCGAAATCTGTCTCGAGTTTTTCGGGTCACGACACACACGCACACACACACACACAGCGCGGGGAAAGTGACCATTCACTCTATCATGCCGCGATCCCCCACCCCGCCCGGCGCTTTGGATGATGATGCGCTATATGATAGCTGATGATAGCGGAAGCGGAGGGGGGTTTGGTGGGGGTGCGTTCTCGCGTGCGCGCGTTCGTAGGTACTTATAGCGCGCGCGCGCGTGTGTGTGTGTGTGTGTGTGTGTGTGTGTGTGTGTGTGTGTGTGTGTGTGTGTGTGTGTGTGTGTGTGTGTGTGTGTGTGTGTGTGTGTGTGTGTGTGTGTGTGTGTGTGTGTGTGTGTGTGTGTGTGTGTGTGTGTGTGTGTGTGTGTGTGTGAGTTTGCGCGCGCGTGTTTGTGTGTTTGTATGTGTGCGTGCGTTTGGAAACCCCACAACTATTTGATTCTGATGCGTACATTTTCGATTTTCTGGATTTGTTTATTATGGTGCGCGTATGGTGCTGCACCTGTCCGTCCAGAATCTGGTGGCTTGTTCGTTTGGAGTAGTTATCATGTCGCCGATTGACCGGCAATGCTTTGGAATGGGTTCGGATCGGTAGGTTCATGTTTTGATCGAGTGCATTCCGTGCATTTGTCGCGTCACAGCGGTAGCCCGGCAGCAACAAAGTCAAGACAAACTCTTACCCGGGTGTGGACTGATATGCTAAGTTCTTTTTATTATTATAATTATTATTATTATTATTGGCGTAATAGACAACACGATCATGCCGGCCTTTTCAGGACTAGAGCACCACGTAGCCGGATAGTCACCTCTTGCTACGGCGGACGGTTCATACGCGGTTAGAACCCACGACGGGAGTACTGCCACACTGTCTCCTGCTCGATGTATACGCTGCAGGCAGGGGGAAGGATGGACCTCCACGATGAAAAAAAAAACACCATCATGAACCAGCGGCGGACCTAACGGTAGGCGGACTAGGCGGTCGCCGATGATCTCTACAAGTGGACAGAGTATTATGAACAAGGGCCCCCGGAAAGATGGTCGTTGGGGCTCCGTGGCTGGAGAACCATTTGCACCTCCCCCTCCCCCCATGGCGACAACAATTTTAGGGCCTGTGACTAATGATCGTAGGGGTCCCATGGCCACCCCCCGCCCCCCCCCCATCCAGGATGCTGGTTTCACAATCAGGTAGCGTTCTTGATGCTGGTGGAACGGAAAGTTGATGAAAATCAGCGCCGGGCTGAACGTGTCAATGCGAATTAGAGTTCAGCGACTTGCACAGCAAACCCTCCAGCGTAAACTAGCGATTCCTTAGTCATTTTTACATTGCAGCAATTGAACTTATTGCGCTTTTTTGGTTTGATTTGCGAAAATGCAACTTCATCGCCGCAATGTTTGTTAACGGCATTTTTAGGCGCCACAACAGCTCGCGAGCATTGACCACACGCGAGAAAGAGATGGCGCTATGGAGGGAAAAAGCATGGACGACGGCTGACAGCGATTGGCCGTCTGGCGCACCTACACATCCAAACCTTCGGCAGCGCGCTCAGGCGAGGGGTATGAGGCGGAGCCAGGGGCGGGCAGCTCGACGAGGTGCTCGACAAATTTGCCGTTGGAGAGAAAAGGAATGCATGATAAAATTCTCAGAACGCCATAACGCCTTCCGTCGCTTTGCACAGCGGGGTGCATGTTGTTGATCGGGCAATTCGAGGAAAAGTTGAAGCGTCCAGAAAGTGACATTGCAGTGGCAGTACGTGTTTTGGACGAACAAAAGGTTCGGCTACCGCCTCTTGCGCTGCCCGAATTTTCGAGAAATTATGATGAATGGTTGCCTTTTTAAAGTTTGTACAAAACGGCAGTCCATGAAAACAATAGTTTGACGGATACAGAAAAGATAATGTATCTGAAGCGTGCGTTGAAGGAGGAGGCGTTCCGGGTAGTGGACGATTTTCCTACGTGTGGTTCGGCGTATGAAGCCGCTTGGAAGGCGCTGGAAAAAAGATACGCCAACGAATATCTTTTGAAAAAGCGGTATGTAAACCAACTGTTGAATATGCCGAAAATGAAAACGCGCAAAACAAAAGACATCCACGAGCGAGAGGCGAAGCTTTTAGACCAGCTTGGTGAAAAAACCAGTGGTTGGGGTATGCTTTTGACTCAATTTCTTTTGTCAAAATTGGAGGATGAAACTCAGCGGAATTGGGAACGGCAGTTAGAGAGTGATAGCGAGTGTTCGGTGCAAAGTTTGTTCGATTTTCATCGAGCAGAAACGCATGTGGTGTGCAGATCGTTTGGTGAGTTACCAATCAATAACAGGTTGAAGGTGGCTATGCAGAAAAGGCTTTGTTTAAATTGTTTGTCGCCTGGCCATTTTGCGAGCAAGTGTTTTTCTAAAGGTCAATGCGGCACGTATCAAAAACGCCATCATTCTTTGCTTCACAAAGAAGGCATGCCTGCAACCGAACAAGTGCAACAAGTGTCAGGTGAAGAAGAAGAGCAAGAAGTGTCCGCGGGGGCTAGCAGTTTGTTAGCCGCGCTTCTTCTTCTTTGGTTCAACAACCGTTGCCGGTCAAGGACTGCCTGTACCACTTGTGGGCTTGGCTTTCAGTGACTAATTGATTTCCCCCCATAGCAGGATAGTCAGTCCTACGTATGGCAGCACGGTCTATTTGGGGCTTGAACCCATGACGGGCATGTTGTTAAGTCGTACGAGTTGACGACTGTACTACGAGACAGGCTACCGGCTACGGCTTAGCCACGCTACCTGCGCTGAAATCGTCTACGCATGGGCAAGTGATGTTATCAACCGCAATTGTTCGATTTCAAGGAAAAAGTGGAAATGGTTTTTCGTTAGAGCCCTTTTGGACAATGGTTCGCAGATCAACATCATGACAGCATATCTTTGTCGACGTTTGTGTTTGCCCAAAGTGCGCTGTTCGGTAACAGTTACTGGTATAGGAAAGATCGGTGTGCAAAATACCCAAATGGCAAAGGCGTTAGTATCATCGGAAGGAAGAACGTTCATGGAACAAGTTGATTTTGTAGTGCTCGAACATATTACGGAAAATCAGTCTTGTGGTGATATGCGTTTTGATGTGAAAAGGTTGCCGGGTAACATGGTGTTAGCAGATGCTAAGTTTTATAAGAAGGGACAGATCGATATGTTATTGGGTGCGGAGTATTTTGTGGACATTCTTCAGCATTAGCGTAAAATTGTTCCAGCAAGTAGTGACCACCCGGGATTCGTGAAGACTGTGTATGGTTTGGTTGCGTCTGGCAGAACAAGTTTTCCGAAGAACCAGCAAGCCGCATGTCACCTTGTCACCGCTGAGCCGTCGTTGGAAAATTTGACGGAATGTTTGGAGCATTTTTGGACCATTGAGGAGCTACCAAAAAAAACTTCAATTTTTGCAACAGGAGAAGGATTGTTAGGAGAGTTTTGCACAATTTCATCATCGTGACGACGAAGGCAGGTATGTAGTTAATCTGCCTTTTAAGATTGGCGAATGTGAGCCGATAGGCGAGTCGAAGCAGTGTGCGACCAAAAGGTTTCTGCAGTTGGAGCGGCGTTTGAAAAGGGATCCGTCGTTGGGACAAGATTATGCAGCAGTGATTGCCGACTACAAAAATCAAGGTTTTTTGAAGAAAGTAGCTATCGACGAAACCGGTGATGACCGTCAGCAGGGTTTCTATCATCCTCATCACCCGGTTATCAAAAGAGCTAGCACCAACACGAAGGTGAAGGTAGATCCGAAGCATACGCGTTACCAGTGTATATTATGGTGCGAGGATCCAGCATTGCTGATAGAAGTGTATGAGCTACAGCGTGTTACTTTTGGTCTGACTCCATCGTCATTCTTAGCAACCAGGGTTTTAAAGCAGCTGGCGATTGACAAAGGGGACGCCTACCCTAGAGCTCAGAAAGCGTTACTACAAGATTTTTATGTGGACGATTTTTTGGGAGGAGCAGACAATGACGAAGAAGCGCGGCAGCTGGTCGATGTATTGATAAAACTCATGGCGAAAGGAGGAGTTTCTGTTCTGGCACAAGTGGCATCTGATGATTGCCAACGTGCAAATGCAGTGAAGCTGAGCTCTGAGGAGCTTGTAAAAACCTTGGGAATAGCCTGGCAACCCCAAGATGACGAATTGTTTGTTGAGGCCAGCATTCCTGTATCTGATGAGCCATGGACCCGGCGACGCGTGTACTCCATGGTGGCTAGATTGTTCGACCCTCTTGGCCTTCTAGTACCAGTTACAGCATGGGCAAAGATCCAGATGCAGGCTTTGTGGATAGCTACCGACGATTGGGACGAACCAATACCGACGCAAATGGAACTCCTGTGGAATCAGTTCCAGGATCAGCTACCCCGTTTGAAGGAAATGAAATTTGCGCGGCATGTGGTTATCAGCAATCCGGTGAGTATCCAATTTCATTGTTTTTCCTATGCTTCAGAGGCGGCGTATGGTACCTGTGTTTACCTTCGATCAATGGACGGCGATGGTAACGTCAAAGTGGAGCTAGTAGCAGCGAAATCCAGGCCCGCCCCTTTGAAGAAAATTAATCTTGCCAGACTAGAGCTGTGTGGAGCAGTATTAGCTACGAACTTGAGAAAGTGTGTCGGCAGAGCGCTCAAGATGGAGGAGGCTGAAACCTTCATGTGGACGAATTCCACAATTGGTTTTGCAGTGGCTGCGATCACCTTCTTATACGTCGGCTACATTTGTGGCAAGTCCGGCGAAGTGTATCCAAGTAAGTGTCTAACTATGGGACCTATCGCCAACGACGTTAACCACCAGTCGATAAATATATCGACCAATATAATAACAAACATGGCGGATTGGTATCGCGAAGCGGCAAATTTATCGACCGATAAAACGGTGGAAGCAACTGTCATGGCTGCATTAGCAATAGTCGGTAAAAAGTCGAGCAGTCGTTAAAAAAGTCGGTAATTTGTATCGCGAACGAGAAAAATAGTCTATATCGATCGATATGATTACCAACTGCTTCGAAGCAGTTGATAAACGCGCAGAGCGCACATTCCTCGTGAATCAGATTCTGATTTAGAGTAATAACTTGTATTGAAATATGTAATGTATGTTAAACAAAGTATTAAATATTTCTCAAGAGTTTTATGTAAAAAAAATTGTCTCAAGTACACAAAAAAACCTAATGTAAAATATAATGAAATAATTGGCATAATTAAGTAATTGATAACTTGTTATTAAAATACGTTATGATGAAAAGTAAATACTTCTTCTACTTGGCGTTACGTCCTTCGTGGATATACCAGCCAATACAGACTCTCGAGACTTATTCAGAGTCACGATGCTGGATAGTCTATTCTTACTACGCTAGACGTTCCCCAAATGAGATTTGATTCCACGACAGGCATGTTATTAAGGCGACCGTGATGATGACTGTACTACGGTGCTGCCCTGTTAAGCTTGATGACTTAAAAATAACTTAATAGTAAGGGAAAGAGTTTTGCTTGTTCATTTCAATGCTACCTTAAAAACAATACTTTAACAAACAATACAGACGGAATCGTCGAGTGGTACAGTTATCAACATGCACGTCGAGGGTACGAGCCTAAGATACTCCGTAGCAAGCACTGCCTATCCGACTGCGTGGTACGACATAAGTCTCGAAAGCCTATATTGGCCGACATGCCAGCCTAAGACGTAACGCCAAGCAGAAGAAGAACAACACATAGGCAGCTCAAATATTGCAGACGATTTTTAAGATCATATTTGCAACTATTTAAATAGCAGCCAGCGTTTCCAACAATCATAGCACTCCAACTTTACAATTTTAATGCACGACTGTTACCTATTGGTTTATTAGCAAATTGAAATAAAACCGACAAGCGTTTGAGAATGACTTCGTTATTATAGAGGGTGGGTCTGAAAAACTTCATTCCAAGCTCGGAAACGTCCGCATCCGCTAGGCGGCAACCGGAGCCATCGGAATCGTTGAAACCGCCCGGAACTATCCACAGCTGTCCTGAACCATCCAAAAGAGCCTAGAGTTGATAGTTGGTATCCTTCGGGGCCGATGAAGCCGTTTGGAGCCGTGAAACACCGGAGCCATCCGGCGCTAGTTTTGGCTGCAGACTGGTTGCTCCGAACGGCTCAACACGGCTCAGAACAGCTCCGTACGGCTTTGAGCCTTACGACGAATCGGTTTTTGACTGGCGATTCGGGGAAGCTGATTTCGGGGCCAGAATGGCGATGGTTAGAAACCATTCAGAGCCTGCACACACACTATTAGTTTATCGCATAATCCACGTCTTGTGGACGCACGCATGTCGTAGGCGATGTAGAATATAGCACGCCCACGAAAGGTATAACATTTAAAATATAAAAAAAACACATTTTAACGTAAAAATAGCTTTGAGTTGCTTTTCGTTCCAACTAGTGTGCTTCTTCTTCTTCTTCTTCTTCTTTTGTGGAGCAGGATATAGTCTTCTATGTTTTATAAAGCCTATGCTTAATAAAGCCACATTCAAAGACGTACCGCTCTTAGGTTTTCGACTGCCTGAGTCATATACACTGGTGGACATTAAAATAGGAAAAAAATTTTGTGTGTTTTTTTTGCATACACTAGGTGTGTCATCGCCAACAGTTCGAGGCGTACTGAATTTGTAATAGCCGAATTTTGCCTTTTATACTCTCATTTTTGGTGCGCTACTTATCTGAGTTTTGAGTGCCGGCAGCGTTTTGCGGCAGTATAAAAGGAGAGCCAAACCGTGTTGTGCTTCATTCTTCCATCAGTGGTCAAGGTGAAAGGTTGCTGTTTAAAAATTCCACAAAATCATCATGGGTCGCGGAAAGCACTGCACACCAGAGGAGCGAAAACACATTCAGGGGCTGTATCGTGAGAACGTGCCAATCAAGACAATCTGCAAGGCGTTCGGCCGTTCGCGGACGTTTGTGGACAACGCCATTCGTAGCGAGGCTACGGGTAAATCGACAGGTCGTCCGCGAAAAACAACGGCCGACGTTGACGCGCGGATTGTTGAGATGATCAGGACGGATCCTTTCAAAACTTGCACTCGTATCAAGCAGGAGCTTGGTTTGCAAGTTTCGGCGAAAACGGTGTCTCGCCGTTTACACGCCGCTGGGTTCTGTGCCCGGAGACCGAGGAAGGTTCGTAAGCTGCAGCCGCACCACGTAGAAGCGCGCATTCGGTTTGCCGAAGAACATTTAGCAGCATCCATCTTTTGGTGGAGCAAAATCATTTTTTCGGATGAGTCCAGAATCAATCTGGATGGTTCGGACGGCATTAAATACGTCTGGCGCTTTCCTAATCAGGCGTATCATCCGAAAAATACGATAAAAACCCTTAGTCACGGAGGCGGCCACGTAATGGTGTGGGGTTGCTTCTCCTGGCACGGCCCGGGTCCTTTGTTCCGTATCAACGGGACACTGAACTCGGAAGGGTATAGAAAAATACTTAGTCGTGAGATGTTGCCATACGCCCGACAACAATTCGGAGACGAAGAGCATTACATCTTTCAGCATGATAACGACTCTAAGCACACATCGCGAACAGTTAAATGTTATTTGGCAAACCAGGATGTGCAAGTTCTACCGTGGCCTGCGTTGAGTCCTGACCTCAACCCGATTGAAAATCTGTGGTCAACTCTCAAGCGTCAGCTTAAGAACCAGCCTGCACGTTCAGCCGATGATCTATGGACACGCTGCAAGTTTATGTGGGAACGCATAGACAGAAGCGAATGCCGTAATCTCATCGGCGATATGGCCAAACGCTGTCAGGAAGTGATAGCGAATAACGGTCACCAGATTGACCGTTAGAATGTGTTTTCGCTCAGTGGAACACCGCAACACCTCCTCCCAACAACCACTTAAACAGTCCTTTTCAGGGCTACCAAATATTTCTGACAAGAACTATGTCTTTCGGTCACAGAAAAAAGTTCCTATTTTTATGTCCACCAGTGTACCTCTCCAATGTTGGTAAACTAGTGTGCTCATTTGTAAACAAACCCAAGTAAACAAAGCCCATTTGACAGGTGCCAAACCTACTCGATCGGTATTTCAGCACAGTGGGCTTATCCGAGGAAGTTAGAGTCAAATGTTTTATTTTCCAAAATGTTCAAGTTTGCAGTTTATAATTCTCGAAATAAAAATTGGTTTGAAGCTAGTTAATACAGCTAAGCAATCAATAATTTCATTCGATTTTGCTCTTACCAGATCAAACCAATTTCATTTTTATTAAGACACTGGAATAGATTATCAAGAAAAATATATCAAAATTTGACACGTTCATCCTCTGATTAGCTCGTAGTGCTGATTGTCTGTCAAAAACGTCGTCGGTAACGCGTGATCGGTATAGAAGTAGGGTATAAATTTGGAAAACAAAAATTATATCTTCTTCTGAACACTAATTAAGCGATATTTGAAGTGAAAACACAACTATGAATGACCATAAAGAAGGAAAAGAGTAAGTACAAGTTGAAAAAATATCTTTTTTATCGATGAATTCAATGTTTATAATATTTCAGGAAAACTCGTTCGACAAAATGTCAGCTGGAAAAACTGGTGGAACTAATGGAGCGAAATCCAGAGCAAGCTAAAGGTGCGGGTTCCAATCCTACAGGATTTTGGAAAATGGTAGCTTTGGAACTCAATTCATTAGGCCCAGCAGTTAAGGAAGGAGCAGCTTGGAAAAGGGTATGTTGTAGTGTTGGGTCATACGATTCATTTCACGACCCGACCCGGAGTCGGGTGCGAGCCAGCCGGAATCGATTCCGACCCGTGGGTGCAGCGGGTGCGCTAGGTCGGAGTCGGAATCAAATCCGACCCGCGGGTGCAATGAGTTCGGGTCGATCCGAAAGATCAGGTGCGAGAAAGCATAAGCGACTCCGACCCGTTGGTGCAGCGAGTTCGGGTCGGGTCGGGCCACGGTAGGTTTAGTTTGACCCGAGGGTGCAGCGAGTTTGGGTCGACCCGAAAGATCAGTAGGTGCGAGAAAGCATAAGCTTCTCCGACCCGTTGGTGCAGTTCGGGTCGGGTCGAGTCAAGATAGGTTCAATCCGACCCGACCCGACCCGAACTCGTTGCACCAACGGGTCGGATTCGCTTATGCTTTCTCGCACCTACCGGAGTCGTTGCACCCACTGAACCTACTTGTACCTTTCGGGTCGACCCGAACGACTCCGGGTCGCTTACGGATGGCTCCGACCCGATAGGTTCGGGTCGACCCGCCTATCACAAGTATGTTGTTGTTAAATGAAAATACAAAACCCATTTAATTATTCAAAATTCTTCTTTTTTTTGCAGACATGGATTAAAAAAAGTCGATCGTGAAGAAAAAGCTCGGCTACAATAAAAAAGAAATGCAGAAAACCGGAGGTGGAAAGCCGACGTTTAATAAACTAAGCGAGTTATAAGAGCGTATTGCAGGTATCACAAATGTGCGAGAGATATCTGCCATATTCGACGATAGCATATGCGTTGGAATCAAGCAATCCTCTGCAGACAAACGCTACGAGTTGAATCAACCGGGGCCATTACATCATTGCAATGCTATAGAACAGCAGGAACCATCGCACCTTAGCCATACTACCGATCGGCCGGGACCATCACACTATTCACAGACCACAGAACATCCGGAACCATCGCACCAAACTCATACTACTGATCAACCAGGACCACCACACTCTTCGCAATCCACAGACCACTCGGAACCATCACACCATACTATCAACCAAGCAGAACCACCTCAACCTATGGATATCATAGAACTGCCGGAACCAATACAATTCATACATAATACAGAACAGCCGGGATCATCGCACAATAGCAACAATATGAATCAACAGCCAAGCTGATTTTCAAAAAAGGGTACTACAGCAAAATGATGAGATGAACAAACATCTTGGCGAAATTTCCAGCAAATTAAAAATATTAGCAGAGGGAACTTTGGGCTTTTTTGAAGAAATGCTAAAAATAATGAAAGATAAAAACTAATGTAATAAATCACACAAAAAAAAAATTGTGCGCTGAATTCTTTTTATTCTGGGTAGCTTAATTGAGGATCATCGTTATTCATTAAATTCGTCGGTAATACCATGCATGATGAGAAGGTTGTGTAACATGCAACAAACGTTTATGATACGAACACATTTGTTCGGTGCATAATGTAGTAGCCTTTCACCATTCAAGCAGCGAAATCGTGCTTTGAGCAAACCAAACGGTCTTTCAATAATGGAACGTGCTTTGGCATGCTGTTCATTGAACAACGAATCTGGACTATTTGGCTCTACATTTCTGCGCGGCTTAATAAGCCAAGGTTTCGAAGGATAAGCTAAGTCTCCTAGAATATATTAGAAAGCGTAAAATGTTAAGATAAACTTAAAATGTGACATAAAAGCGTAACATGTGAATAGACCAACCCAAGAGTTTAAACATTCGGTCTCCATTTCTCCATTTTTCTTCAAAATATGAAGAAATCGGACTGGAATTATAAATGTAAGAATCGTGATCTGAGCCGCCAAACCTCGCGTCTACAAAACGGATTATTTACCTGTGGTCACATATCTGGAACATAAGTTTCATATAATTTTATGGCTGTTAAATTATTGCACATCACATATTTACCATCAAAGCGTTAAGACTATAAAATCCCTTTCTATTGAAATAATAGATTGAGTTGTCGTGAGGCGCAACGATTCTTATATGGGTTCCATCGATGCACATTACTACACCAGGAACAGGTAATTTTGAGTAAAAGTATCTTCTGGCATCTGCTCTCTCGTCTTCTGTTAGATCCATGGTAATTGCGTATGTTAGTTCACGCTCCAGAACTGTTAAGGTTTGATCTAACGTTTCTCAAAAAGTAGATTGGCCAATTGTCATGGTAAAATCGTTACCAACACCCTGTTGGTAAGATCCTTGTGCAAAAAACCTTAACACAGTAGCCAGTTTTTGTTCCGCAGATAAACCACGGTTATGTTTTGAAGCAATGAATGGGGCTATTTTTGCAAGAATTTCCTCGAACAGGCTCTTCGGGAGTCGAAAATTTTGCATAAATCTAGAAAAGAAACATATCATCCAGTATTAAGATCAAAGTTCTATGAACAATTAAACAAACAGAAAAGAAACAGCTCACACATCAACACGATTGACGAGAAAACAAAACTCCAGGTTCTACTTACGCTTTATCGGATAATTCAAGCGGATTTAGTTGTTTCCGCAGTACCCTACGATGTTGTGCAAGATTTTTATCCGCATCATCATTTCACCAGTGAAAAATAAAGAATTAAGCATAATTTTCCAATACTTTTTGTTATGCAGCACTTTTTTCGGTTGCTAACTGGCTTTGTGACTTGTAAACAACCCTAGACTGACAAGCCAGTTTGACAGGTGACGAAACTACTCGATCTGTAATTATATCGATCGATATAATTTTATCGACCGGTAAGTGAAATGCGTACGCGATACCAATTCGAGTAAATAAATTTATTGGTCGATATAGCCAAACCGGAGGTTAATTTTTATCGACTGGTTGGCGATAGGCGCCTATGTTTGAAATCGTTGCAGCTAAGATGGCTTTAGTGAAGATGCTTCAACAAGAACACTTTGTAGCGGAGATAAAGGAGCTAGCGAGTGGGCGTGTCATTGCACCGAGCTCTAAATTGAAGAAATTGGAAGCATTTCTGGATAAAGAAGGATTGTTGCGGGTTGGTGGACGTTTGTCACAACTAGCAATTCCTTATACGGAGAAGCATCCTCTGATTCTGCCTGGCAGCGCACATCTGATGAAGTTACTGGAACGTGTGTACCACGTTCGAGCTATGCATGGTGGTCCGAGAAGCTATGCAACGTTGGCAGCTATGAGACGGGAATTTTGGCCAATCAACGGGAGGAGCGTGGTGAACGGCGTTTGCAGAAGCTGTGTTATTTGTTTCAAAGCGGCACCCTCAACAGTGGCACAACCTTCAGGACAACTACCGGAACCGCGCGCTACTCCTTCTCGACCGTTCTCAGTGGTTGGCATGGATTACTGTGGACCATTCTATTTGTGACCGGTGTATCGGCGGGCGGCGGCGCAAAAGAGCTACATGGCAGTCTTCGTTTGCTTTTCGATGAAAGCAATACATCTGGAGTTGGTGGAGGACTTATCGACGGCAGCGTTTATGGCAGCATTTATTCGGTTTGTTTCCCGGCGTGGTCTTCCATCCAAGGTCTACTCGGATAATGGACTCAACTTTCGCGGCGCCAGCAGTGAGCTGAAGGAGTTGTATGAACTCCTGAACGAACCAGAGAATCAACAGCGTATCCAGAACCCAAATAACATTTTAAGTTTTATCATAGTTCTAACAATGTTGTTATCATTATGGCATTAAGTATTCAGTTAATAGGTGTTTTTCTTGTATGTCCTCATAAAACCATTATAAAGCTCTTTTAAGCCTGAAAGGGCCCATCTTCAGAACTCTATTAAAACTATTCGTTGCAACCTTCTCTAGACTTTAAGATCTTGTACCTTGAAAATTTAATTCAATCTCCAAGTACATGTTACGACTGAGATAATCATATTTTAATAAGATTCAATGATCTTTAGAAAGTCTTTAAAACACATAAAAAATGAAATCATGGGATAAAAATCAGAATCCGTACCACTGTGAAATTGTTATTCTTGAAAGATTTCAGTGACAATAAAAATACAACCATAACATTATCTGCCTGTGAATCGTGATAGTCAACAAATGAAATAGTCACATTGCCGAAGGGCAAATTTAAATGCCAAGAAAGTTTTACTGACGAAATATTACATTGTACCTCGAATTTTGACGAAGCGCCGACATAATAATATTCTTAATAAATAAAGAAAAAACAATAAAAAAATTTAATTAAAAAGGACTGCCGAGTGTTCTGCTATTTTCGAATAATAATAAAAAAAACCTTTGAGTTTAATCCCATAATGTAGCATAGTGTAAAGTAATATCAAGTTAAAAAAAGGTCATGTATTTTTAAAGATTTTAACTATAAGCATGAAATCAAACACTTGCATACTCAGAAATTCAATATGGCATACACATTTATTTACCAATAAATGTGATTTTCATTAATAAAAATAGTTTCCATTGCATTAAGACACTTATGTATGTAGAATTGTATGTAGAGTCGAAAGTTAGTATTGCCTGTTGCAATCGGAATAATAGCCGGCATCGCGAATAAATGAACTCTTTTTAACAGTCGTTTAAAGTTCATTTTGGTTTAACCGAGTTCATTTGTTGTTCATTCCTGTTAAAATAAACGATCGTCAAAACAGTTAACGACTGCTCGATATCGCATATAGGCAAACACGGGGAAAAAATTCGAGCAGTATAATTAAACGACTGTTAATTTGTATCGCATACGCTCTTGACCGTCGTTTGTTTAACGGCGGCATAGGACCAGTCGTTAAAATTAACAAATGAACTCAATGCGTTCGCGATGCCAAATTCTAGCAATTTTTAACGACTCTGGTTAATTTTTAACGACTGTTAATTTTAAACCAATTCTTTCGCGATACCAGCTAAAAATAGCTACAGCGTGATGGGAGGTCAGATCCAGGAATCAAATAAAGAATTACCAACAAAACAAGTGAGCGTGTGCGGGAAGGAATATGTGGCTCTGATCGACACCGGGAGCGAGGTATCACTCATGCGTGAAGATGTTTTCGCGGGACTTCCACCGCAGTTCAAACAATGGAAACAATCGAACCACATTTTGAGAGGGCTAGGTGGAGTGCCCCAAAATGGATTCGGCGAAGCCACACTTGCCGTAAACATAGACAATTGGGTATATCAGGTGCAGTGGATTCTGGTACCATACGAGTCGATTAGAATACCCCTTATCGTAGGCATGGATTTTTTTGCATTCTGTTAATTACAATATTAACAACGAAACGGTCATGATCGAGCCACGAAGAAACGAGCAAGTGTTTTGGATACAGAGAAATGAAGAAGAACAGGAACGACAACAGCATGTAGACAGTATTTTAAGCGAAGTGATGAACACAATGTGCAACAGCGAGACAATGGAACCGGTTATCCCGCCTCAATTTCGGGGCGAGATTATGACAATGATCGAGACATACAATAAAACCAGCTGCAGTGAGAGAAAAGAAACGTGTCCAGTTAAGTTGGAAATTGTTCCAGACGGACAGATAATGCCGATCCGCCACCCACCAAGCAGATTGTCTTTTTCGGAATCTGAAGCAGTGGATGCGCAAGTGGATGAGTGGCTTAAAGAGGGTATTGTTAGGCCTTCTGTATCGAATTTTGCGAGCCTTATAGTTGTAGTGAAGTAAAAAGACGGGAGCAACCGGGTGTGTGTCGATTATCGGAAATTGAATTCGATGATTTTGAAAGACGGTTTCCCTATACCAGTAATCGATGATGTCGTGCAAAAACTGCAATGTGCACAATGGTTCACAGTTATGGACCTGGAGAATGGATTTTTCCATGTGCCGGTAGGAGAGACCAGTAAAAAATATACAGCGTTTTGTAATTCGCCCGCAGTGTTTATCCGGTATGTGAATCATGTGTTTCGGAATCTAATTACAAACAACCTACTGGATTTGTACATGGATGACATGGTTATCCATGGCTCAACCGAACGAGAATGTTTATGGAAAACGAAAAGAGTGTTAAAAGTGGCAGCAGAGCACGGTTTGAACATTTAGTGGAAAAAGTGCCAGTTCATGCAAAGGGAAATAACGTTTTTGGGTCATCGGGTGAAAACTGGACAGATATCGCCAAGTGTGAAAAAAATAAATGCAGTGAAACATTTTCGTACTCCGCAGAACGTTAAAGCAGTGCAAGCGATCCTGGGATTAACGGGGTTTTTCCGGAAGTTTGTAAAAGACTATTCGAAAATCGCCAGGCCGCTTACGGATTTGTTCAAGAAAGGTACATCTTTCGAAATAACAGGAAGTGCATTGGAAGCCTTCAAAAGGCTAAAGGAGGAATCAATAAAAGAGCCAGTGTTAAGGTTATTTGACCCCGAAGCAAAAACGAAACTACATACGGACGCTTCAAAAGCAGGGTTTGGTGCAACATTGTTACAATGGGTAGAAGGAAAATTGCATCCAGTGTAATTTTTTAGTAAAAAGACAAGTGAATCGGAATCCAACAAACATAGCTACGTGCTCGAGGCTAAAGCATTGTTTTTAGCGGTTAAAAAGTTTCGGCAGTATCTTTTGGGTCGTCCTTTTAAATTAGTTACTGACTGTGCAGCGTTTAAGTGTACATTGAAAAAAATCGGAAGTGCCGCAGGAATTGCTACCGTGGGTGATGTTCTTACAAGATTTTGTATTTGAAGTTGAACACCGATCGGGTAAAAAAAATGCAGCACGTGGACTGTTTGAGCCGATATCCGACGGAAGTGATGACTCTGACGAATGAACTAATAGCACGTATTCGTAAGAACCAACAACAGGACGAGATGGTGAAAGCAATTAGTGAAATTCTATTGGATAGGCACTACATCGTATAAATTGAAAGGTGGACTTTTATACACTGTAGTGGATGGAAACGAACTATTAGTGATTCCACGAAACATGAGGAAGCTCGAACTGTGTGAAGTGCATCTTACACAACAAAAAGTTAGGACGACAAGAGGGATGCTTGAACACAATCGACAAAGGAGATGCGCCTCTACGCGCATTGCATTTGGACCATGTGGGGCCCATGGACGCCACTTCAAAACAATACAGGTATATTTTAACCGTGGTGGATGGGTTTTCTAAATTTGTTTGGCTTTATCCTACTAGAACAACGAATGCGGAGGAAGTGTTGCAAAAACTGGAGAGTTGGTCGTCGATATTCGGATATCCGACTCGAGTAATAACGGACAGAGGGGCAGCGTTCACGGCTAAGGTGTTTGCCGAATTCGTTCAGAAGCAAAACATCGAGCATATCGTCTCCACCACGGGAGTACCACGAGGAAACGGCCAGACGGAACGTATAAATCGGACGGTTTTATCAGTGCTGGGAAAACTATCGATGGGAGATACCGCTAAGTGGTATAGACAAGTCAACAGAGTTCAACGGTCGGTAAACGGGCACCTTAATTCGTCAACAGGGAGATCTCCATTTGAATTAATGTTCGGGGTCAGAATGAGACAGGCATCTGATGATTTATTACACGACATGCTGGAAAAAGAATGGTATGAAGAATACGAACGGGATCGACAGGGTATGAGACAAAAGGCCAGAAAAGAAATAGAGTTGGCGCAAAAGAGATATAACGAGCAATTTGATAAGAAACAAACGGGACATGGGTATAAGATTGGTGATTTGGTAGCGATAAAGAGAACTCAAATTGTAGCAGGAAGAAAGTTAGCTAATGAATTTTTAGGTCCGTACGAAATAACGAAGGTTAAAGGAAATGGGCGGTATGACGTTAAAAAGGCAGCTAGTTGCGAAGGGCCTCAAGTTACGAGTACGAGTGACGACAATATCAAACTATGGTCATATGCTACGATTGAATCTGATGACGAATTGTCTGACGAAGACGAATTAGATGAAGATCAGGAATTAAAGGAATAGGGATAAGTAAACTAGGTGTAGGACATCGAGGATCGAAGTCCATCAGGAAGGGCCGAATGTAGAATTGTATGTAGAGTCGAAAGTTAGTATTGCCTGATGCAATCGGAATAATGTTATAAAGAAGAGAACTTGGGCTGAGCGGTCAGTCGTTGATCAGAACTCAATAAAACAACACCGCCAGAAAAGATAAAGGTCTGTGTCAACGGTCTCCCTCATTCGGTCCACCTCCTCCACCCCTCGGTCGGTTTTCGGTCGTCGTGATACGGTTGTGTTGGTTCATGGTTCGCAAGTGTTGAAGTATTCACCGCCCTCCCTCCATCCGTTTCCTCTCTCTATCTTTCTTACATGTATATCTTGATTTACCTCTTTCACACATTTTTTTATTTAACATGTATGGCAACAAGCAATGTTTAGACTTAAAACTCTTAGTTTACCTATTCATGTGCTCTGTTAAGCATAAATGACTGTACAGCATTGTACGCGATGACATGTGAAACATGTTAACCTGTATGGCAGCACTAGCGCAAGCTATTGTGTCTTAGGAAGCTTCATCGTGTCAAGTGTCAAACTTATTAACAAAAGCGTCTGTCGTTGTAGTGCTCCCGAAAGAATTGAAATTCAGTGTTGCAATTAAACAAAATTGTCCTGTAAGTTGAATAGTTGACCGGTAAGGACAGTCTTTAATTCAGTCTTTAAGGAAAGTCTTTGATTTTATCGATTATAGTTTCAGAATGCCTTATAAAATCGTACAAACGATTGAAGTAGGTGAAGCATGCTTGAGCGTCGTTCCGAGCCGTTGGGAAGTGAAAGGGATCCTTCATTGGCCAAAAAAACACCTAGTGACAAAGCTCCAACTCGAAGAGGATTCTGTGCCTTCGGATAAATGGGAAAAACTCAACAGCATTAAAAAAGGGAGTTTGCTACACGCGCCGAAGCCTACGATGAACTCAAAAAAATGGAGGAAAAATCGGACACGGAAGTAGATGAGCAAGTTTTGCTGCGTCCGCAAAGACAACGACACCAGCGCGTTTAAGACTGTTTAAATTTTGTGAAGCAGGATTTTAACGAGATCGTGGAAGCATTCAACCTGCCGTTGATCTCCACATCCTTTTTTAAAACATCTTCCATTTCAACTACGAAACGGTTCAATAATAGATTGGCATCACTTGGTTTGCCTTTTACACAATAAATGCCTTAGAAAAGTCCGTGGATCCGTGGATCGGAAAAAAACTCCCGGTATCTTTTTGTCAAGTAAACCCATAGGCGACTTCAGGGCATTTTTTTTGTAGAGATTGTGTGGATTCCCGAGGCGTTGGTTTGATGTTTGTTGTTGGTTCAACTGCATTTTGAAAAGGCTGATTTACTGCTCGTAATGTTTCCAATATTCTTATAGGATGTGTTTGCACAATTTTCAGATAGTTTTTAGCTACATTTCGCCTAAAACTTCCACTCGATTTTATTCTGCTCAATTTGTCATACATGATAGCTACTTTTGTTGGTTCAAAAATATGACAACTAGCGTAGGTATTAAGAGATTATAGTTTTAACGAGCGTAATATTAGACAGGATGGACTTATTGCGAGTTTTAAATAGATCTTACAGGGTTTTCCATTCTAATTAACAACTGTCCACAGTCTACTAGCAATCCTCGATTTCAAAAACACAATTGTCTACCACTTACAAACAAGTGAAGCCGTTTTTGGTACACTGTCCATTTCAATTTCACAATTGTCGTCTTCGAAAACACACGTCAGATGCGGCACGGTTTGTTTTGGTTTTGGCTGGAACGTGTATCACTTGTAGTTGGGCTGCTGGGCAACATGGACATGTAAGGCATTTTATGTATACTTTAATCTTTCAATACAATGCAGGAATTTTGACATTTATCGGTGCTTTTACTGGTAACCAATGAAAAAAAAATTACAACGTCCCAAAATAACCTAAAAACTGTAACGATCCAAGAATAACTAAAACCAAATGATAAAACTGCTTAACATGTCCAAATTGCCCAGCTTTCCTATTTTCTGATATTCAATCAAGACCTGTTTACAACATGGTTCAATTCTTACAGACAAGTGATACACGTTCCAGCCAAAACCGTGCCGCATCTGACGTGTGTTTTCGAAGACGACAATTGTGTAATTGAAATGGACAGTGTACCAAAAACGGCTTGACTTGTGTGTAAGTGGTAGACAATTGTGTTTTTCAAATCGAGGATTGCTAGTAGACTGTGGACAATTGTTAATTGGAATGGAAAACCCTGTAAATCAACGGTTTTTTTAAAGCTCTTTACAGCACATTTACAGTGCGATTAAAATCACCCAAAAAAAACAGCAATTTTGGTTTTAATAGGTGGTTGTGTAGGTGTTTTATAATGTTTTAAAGATGCTCGTATTTCAAAGACTGCTTAGCAAGTAAAAATTGTGTATTACGACATTTATTTCTTAAGTCAACCATGATAAAACTTTGATAAGACATGTTTAAATCTAAAAAGCGTAGGAAATGTTCCTTGGTAATGCAGCTCTCGAAGATGACATCGAGTGGCACTTCATCCCGCCACATGCTCCGAACTACGGTGGTTTGTGGGAGGCGGCCGTCAAGTCTGCTAAGCGGATCCTGCGGAAGGTACTGGGCAACCAGAGACTTTCTTTTCCTGAGATGACAACGGTATTAACGCAGATCGAGGTGCAGCTGAACAGCCGTCCTTTGACTCCACGAAGACTCATCGGAAATGAATGTCCTTACACCAGGGCATTTCTTGATTGGGGCACCCCAGACGGCGTTACCCGAGAAGGATGTCTCCAATCAACCTGAAAATCGTTTACGTCGTTATGTACAGATTCAGCGATTGGTCCAGCTGCATTGGAAGCGATGGCAGCGAGAATATTTAAGTGACTTGCACAATTATGGGCAACGTGTATCTGTTGAAAGAGTTGAAGAGGGACAGGTAGTTCTTTTGAAGGAGGATAATGTGCCAGTTTGTGAATGGCCAATGAGAAGAATCGAGAAAACTTTTGTAGGGCCAGAGTTACGAGTAGTTAAAGTGCGCATTCAGAAAGGCAGTTATACCCGACCAGCTTCAAAGGTTTGCGCAACACTTGAAACACCAAGGATTTTGTTCAGCCATTTTTCTTTAACTTCACTAAAACTTGTAATTTGTAAGAGCGTTTCTACATACACCGAGAATGCAGCTGAGAAAATAACTGACAGCATGCTTTGACAGCGACTGACAGCATTTTCGGATGGAGTTGATTTTTGATGGAGGATGGGTGGAGCTGAGAAAAAATTGAATTGGCAGTTTATAGCGATCGATCAATTATAGTGTGCATTTTTGCCGTCTAATAATCGTAGATATATTATTTAAAAGTAAAAGAAACTTTTTTGACTTCATTTTATCGATTAAAATGGATTTTTTCAACATAATTTTAAAAGTCTCATCTCGGCGCTTTTCAAAGCTTCTATACACACCAGCGTGAGAAACCGGTTGTAAATTCTCTCATAGCCATCTCTCAGCTGCTTTCTCGGTGTATGTAGAAACGCTCTAACACAACATAGGACTAAAATAAAACTAGCAAACGTAATCAAACCCATATAAACACACTGTGTTTTCGCTAAAGCATCGTCGCCATAAAATTCTACAAGCAAGCGATAACTTTCCGTAGCTTTTTTTCTGTCTAAAAAAATGACCCAACAAAACCTCCTGCCAATGCTGTCTTTTTCTCCAATTTTCGAAGTTATTCATAGTGAAAAATAATAATGATGCACACAAGATAAAATTGTTTTGTTGACTGATTTTGATAGCTGTCAAATGTACCTTCAAAATTACATATATATATGTATAAATTACATATACATTACATTACATATATATATATATATATATATATATATATATATATATATATATATATATGTATACATGTATATGTATATATATATATATATATATATATATATATATATATATATATATATATATATATATATATATATATATAAAGTTCTTTAAAGAGGCCTCTATAAATTATTCCAACAATGTATATAAAGTTCGAGCTTTCACCATATTTGTTGCTAAGGACATCTAGCGTCAAATTCCGGTTATTAAGTTGTACACCCGATATTAAGCACATTCGTGAAGTTTTAGTTAAATGACTGAAGGAGTTTGATCTCCGTTTTAATCATGCACTTGTCGCCATGCGTAATGAGATGTTGTCAACACTTACTAAGAAAGACGTTAACACGCACACAACCTCACACTCTGTTCGTTCAATAGTGGACCGCCTGGAAATGCAACCATCTTTCACCAACACATTCACACCACTCAGTGCACGCAATAGTGAATCCATCCGCACTTCTCAAAATGCACCGAAGCGCAATGCGCCTAAACGCAGACTTGTCGATTATTCACCACCAATTACAAAAAACCACCGATAATGCCGCTCCTCTACTTTTTGGCACAGCAATTACAACACCGTCTCGGGTCTTAGCTACGGTTCCGATGGAACAAAAGTTCTGGCTGTATTTGACTCGAATAGCCCCCTCGGTATCAGACCAAGATGTGAAAGCGATGGTTACTCACCAACTAGGCACTGATGACGTCACCGTTATTAGGCTGCTGCCACGGGATCGCGATACGAGCACTCTCACTTTTGTTTCGTTTAAGGTGGGATTAATGCTCTCGCTTAAAAACAAGGCTCTCGCTCCGACTACCTGACCTGCGGGATTGATTTTCCGTGAATTCACTGACCGTCGATCGCCTGTTCAAAATTTTTGGTGTCCTGCTTCTCGAGACCTTCCCCACAAACCTTCGGAAATCTATACCAACACACACCACGCATCAATGCCATATCCCACCACGGGTCCTCACCTTGCTCATTGCCCATCACCGAAACCGATCGCACATTGCACGATAGAGCCGTCCACCGAAGCCACACGCCCCGAAACAACAGACAGACAGCAAGTAACAATCCAGCAATAGTTGATAACAGTACTAATAATCAGCTGGCACCCCGCTCCTCACCATACCTTGGCGTAGCACCAATCACTGCTGTGGGCCTCCATGATAGTTCGGCTCATACTCACCAGAATGTCTCTTCTAACTTACATCTGCACGTGTTTTATCAGAACGTTAGAGGAATTCGTACCAAACTTAATAATCTACGTCTAGCTCTGGGAGAATCTGATTACGACATAATTGCACTAACAGAAACGTGGCTCGACGAGTCAATACCATCCTCTCTCATCTCTGATGATTCCTATTCAATTTACCGATGTGATCGTAATGGTGAGAACAGTTCTCGCTCTCGCGGCGGAGGAGTGCTGATCGCATGCTCTTCTAAGCTCTCTAGTACACAGATAACACATACATATGCAACTCTGGAGCTGGTCTGGTCGTGTATCAAGCTTAATCATGTGTCCATTTACATCGGAGTAGTTTACATTCCACCGGACCGGAGTAAGTGTGACGATACGTTAAACGCTCTGCATGATAGTGTCAGTGTAATTGTGGAGAGAATGAAACCGACTGATTTTTTGCTGCTATTGGGAGACTTTAACAAACCATCTCTCTCCTGGATCGCTTCACCATGTGACGTCAACTGTTTTATCCCTTCGATGACCGACAATGATGGATCGCTAACGGATGGAATGGTGCTTAATGGATTGTCACAGATATCGGGAGTGAAAAATGCTTTTGATCGCCAACTGGACCTTATTTTCGTAAACCAGAATGCTAAATCGGCCAGCTCAGAGATTTCTGAATCCAACACACCGCTTCTTAATCTTGACAATTACCATCCGGCATTAGAATTAGCAATATCAATTCAAACTTCTGTTTCTGCTCCGTTCGCTCGTTCTAACCCTAGAGTAAAACGTTTTGATTTTCGTAAAATGGACTTTGGTGCTTTTGAGCAATTTATGTTGAATTCGGACCTTAATTTTATTGAATCAGCCCCTTCTATCGACGATGCCGTGAATCAACTTAATCATGTTATCCTTTCATCCTTCCCTCTTTGCTGTCCCATCCTAAATCCTCCTCCTAAGCCTGCGTGGTCGAACAGATCCTTAAAAGCTTTACGAACGGATAAGAAGCGTAAACAGCGTGCATATATGCATACTCGCTCTCAACATACCCAACGGGTATACAAATATGCTTCCACAGCATATCGTATTTACAACAGAGCGTGCTATAAACTATACATCATGCGTCTCCAATTAAGATTTATCTCTGACCCTCGATCTTTCTGGCGATTTGCTAATAATCGTCGCAACTCTATCGGCATCCCTTCCATAATTTCCCTTGGCGATGAAGTGGCTGATACGCCCTCCAGCTGCAGCGAGTTATTTGCTAGACATTTTTCTAGCGTATTTGTGGACCCAGACTCCAGTCCAGTATCCTTATCTGATAGCTTAGCATATGTACCAAGTGATATAATTTCCTGCAACATAGTGGCTATCGATGATGAGGTCATTTACTCAGCATTGAAAAAATTAAAAAAATACTTTTCGTCGGGTCCAGATGGCATACCCGCTTGCATATTGAAAAAATTCAGCACTTTGTTTGTTCCCATACTTAAACGCCTGTATGTGAGATCCTTTCAAGAGGGAACCTTTCCAGCTGTTTGGAAAATTGCTTGGATATGTCCTATTTTTAAAAAAGGTGACCGTTCAGTCGCTTCAAATTATCGTGGTGTGTCCATTCTATGTGCTATGGCTAAGGTGTTTGAGTCACTCGTTCATACTGCCATTCTTCCATGCGTAACAAACTATATAACGCAACATCAACACGGATTTATGCCTAAACGATCCACCACGAGCAACCTAATGCACTTTGTGTCTTCATTAATGTCGAATATTGCATGTAATCGTCAAGTGGATGCAATATATACTGATTTTAAAGTCGCTTTTGACAGTCTACCACATGACCTGCTAATAGCTAAGCTAAAGAAATTAGGAATAGGCTATCCTTTAATAACTTGGCTAAATTCATTTATAGCAAACCGTAGCTACACAGTCAAAATAGAGAATTTCCTCTCTTCTACATTCATAGGCCAGTCGGGTGTACCCCAGGGAAGTGCGCTTAGCCCTTTACTGTTTATCTTATACATAAACGATTGTATTAATGTTCTACCTGCTGATGGATATCTTCTATTTGCTGACGACTTAAAGATATTTCTTCCTGTGTCCTCTATTGTTGATTGTCAAACCCTTCAGAGTTTTTTAAATAATTTTTCATCTTGGTGCTCGTCTAATGGGTTAGTGCTTTGTCCCCCTAAATGCTGTGTTGTCTCTTTTGGTCGTCCTAACAGGAAAATTACATGGAATTACTTTTTTGGTCAAACTCAAATCTTTAGAGAGTCTTCTATTAAGGACCTTGGTGTTTGGCTCGATGACTCCCTCACATTCAAGGATCAGATCAATCATGTCGTTGCTAAAGCGAACAAAGCGTTGGGACTAATAATTCGTCTTGCCTCTGAGTTGAGAGATCCGCTATGCCTGAAGGCGCTTTACTGTTGCTGGGTTCGATCTATTCTGGATTACGCTAGTGTTGTGTGGACCCCGGCTGGAGGTGTCGCTATACAGAGACTAGAGAGAGTGCAGAGGAAGTTTACGCCTATCGCTATTCGTAGATTTCTGCACGGACATAATGCACTTGTGCCCTCTTATTCTCTCCGCTGTCGTATGTTGGGCTTGATGGAAATCAAATCCCGGCATTCACACGCGCAGTCTTACTTCATTGCCAGCCTCCTGACTTCCAATATCGATGCTCCTTCGCTCCTCAGCTCCATTCCTATTTACGTCCCTTCTCGTCGTCTCCGCGACAGACCTCCCATTTTTATCCCCTCCCGCCGTTCTGTTTTTGGTCAGAGAGATCCATTTTCGAGAGCTTGCGCAGCATTTAATGAAGCTTATGATTTGTTCGACTACCACGTCCCCTTGTCTAGTTTTCGCTCTCGTCTTTCTGAGTCCTTGTCTCTATCATCAACCTCCCATCCTTAACACTTCCTTCTTCCTTAGTTTGTAAGACATATTATTGTGAAACCCTAGGCGGCTGACAATATGAAATAAATAATAATAATAATAATAATGACGTGTAAGGCCGAAAATACACGAACTGGAATTTCGCGGCTGCGGAATTTCGCATGCTGTCAAACCAATATACAAAGTGTCAACGGCAATTTTCCCGCCCTGTCATATCCATACATTTTTCAGCAAACGGAATTCCGCGGCCGCGAAATTCCGGTCCGTGTATTGTCGGCGAACCTCTGCTCAGTCTGTACAAACAACTACCTGTTTTGTTCCTGCTGCTAATGCGTTTCGCACTGCCCGTTCCACTGCTTCTGTTTACTATCAAAACGTGCGGGGACTGCGCACAAAGGTCGATGAGTTTCGCCTGTCGGTGTTGAAATCCAATTTCGAAACGTGGCTCGATCCTAGCCTAGCTTCGGCTTTGCTGTTTGACCCCCTGTTAGGGGACTTCAACCAACCTCTTGTCTCCTGGTCAGCCGCTCAGCATGATCCGCTGACATCAGCATGATCAGCGTACGCAGTCGGCTCTCTTTGCTCTGTTTACGGACGTGATGCACCATAGCGGACTTTTCCAGCTCAATGGTCATCTTAACACCAGCGGACGCGTATTAGACCTGGTATATGTGAATAATGCTGTTGCTTCTGTTTGCTTTCCGCTAGAACTTTGCCTCACCCGCTGTTAGCAATTGACGCCTATCACCCTGCGCTTGAGTTGGCCATCCCGTTACCACGAGAGGATTCAGCCGTTCCTGCGTTAAAACCACGCCTTGACTACGCGCGGACCGACTTTAGAAGGCTTCTGCTGATGTTCACGGATGTCTTCGAATGTTCCCGTTATGCCACTCTTGACCTCGCTGTGAACGATTTTGAGCGGTTCATGTCGTAAACCCTGAATGAGTACACGCTGGTTAAACGACCTAAACAATGCGCTCCTTAGGGTGCAGTAGCGGATATAGGGCACCGGAGGGCCTAGGCGGTAAGATGTGCAGAGTAGTGATGGGAAAAATGATTTTTTTGTCGAAATTGATTCCAGCTAGCTTCGCAGTGTTCTGGAATCGATTCCGCGATCAGAATCGGGTCCGGAATCGGAATTGACCTGGGAATCGCAATTTGCTCGCAAAGTCAACTCTGGAATCGGCTCCGGAGTCATCTTCGGAATCGGCTCCGGAATCAGCTCCGGAATTGGCCCTGGAATTGATTCATAACACGGAATCGGAATCGGGTAGTTCCGATTCCGAGCTCCCACCACTAGTGCAGCGGCCCCGTGTAAACCACGCAAACAATGAGACCCCAAAATTTGGCTGATTCATACAGAGGGGTATGAGGGCCACCACGCAAACAATGAGACCCCAAATTTTGAGTGATTCAGGCCGAGGGGTATGAGGAAGCTTGAGGAAGCAAGGAGAAACGCGCTGCGGTGAGAGTTCGCATTCTGTTTTACACGCGCGCTTCACTAACACCAATACAAATACCGTGCTTTGACGAGCCGTCTGTGAATGTGTGTGTCTTCTTTCAGCGAGCTCAACAACTTGGATCTGCTCGTCACATCGTGTTGTCTCGCTTACACTACAGCATCGAACCATCGCTCCGTATGTCCCCCCCTCCTACGCGTACAAAACCACCAGTACAGCGCGACGCTTTGACGGAGATGGTTGTGCGCGTTTTGTTCTCCCGCGCGCAGTGTTTGTGCGTTGATGCGCATTTCGTTCAAAGTCTCGTGCGCCGGTTTGTTTTGGTGAAGTGTGCAGTGAATAAACAGTGTGCACAGACGCACATGCAGTGCGTGGATCGACAGGTAAGAATTTGATGAACAGAGTCAACGCAAAATGTCGACAAGTTTCCCGCAGCCTGGCTCGACCCGGTACTTTGCAGTATGACGCCATTCGTGTATATGATAGATTCTGAATGTGTTGTGAAAGTGTACTTTATGTTTCAATAAAGTGTTTAATGAAATGAAAAATGAGCGTGTTTGTGTTTGTTTTTAGAATAAGTGCGTATTTGCGATCGTGTCTATTCATGAAAGAAAACGAGAAACGAAAGAAACAACTATCTTTACATGTGTTCGTAGCATGGCTCGAAAGAACACAAACACATTGAGAACTGCAGAGCGCACCGTGTGTTGCGGGTGGTGAGGGGGAGGGCTCGCGCGAGGGTGTAACTCATTCGTCGAAGAGACACTGCCACGCAAACAATGAGACCCCAAATTTTGAGTGATTCATGCCAAGGGGTATGAGGAAGCTTGAGGAAGTAAGGAGAAACGCGCTGCGATGAGAGTTCGCATTCTGTTTTACACGCGCGCTTCACTAACACCAATACAAATACCGTGCTTTGGCGAGCCGTCTGTGAATGTGTGTGTGTCTTCTTTCAGCGAGCTCAACTTGGAGCTGCTCGTCACATCGTGTTGTCTCGTTTACACTACAGCATCGAACCATCGCTCCGTATGTCCCCCCCTCCTACGCGTGCAAAACCACCAGTACAGCGCGACGCTTTGCCGGAGATGGTTGTGCGTGTTTTGTTCAAAGTCCCGCGCGCAGTGTTTGTGCGTTGGTGCGCATTTCATTGAAAGTCTCGTGCGCCGGTATGTTTTGGTGAAGTGTGCAGTGAATAAACAGTGTGCACAGACGCACATGCAGTGCGTGGATAGACAGGTAAGAATTTACTGAACAGAGTCAACGCAGATTGTCGACAAGTTTCCCGCAGCCTGGCTCGACCCGGTATGACGTCATTCGTGAGTATGAAGGATTCTAAATGTGTACTTTAGTGTGTACTTTATGTTTCAATAAAGTGTTTAATGTAATAAAAAATGACAGTGTTTGTGTTTAGTTTTAGAATAAGTGCATGAAAGAAAACGAAAAACGAAAGAAACAACTATCTTTACATGTGTTCGTTGCATGGCTCGAAAGAACACAAACACATTGAGAACTGCAGAGCGCACCGTGCGTTACGGGTGGGAAGGGGGAGAGCTCGCGCGAGGGTGTAACTCATTCGTCGAAGGGGCACTGTATTTCGACAGCGTCACTCAAATCACTCAAAAAATACACTCATTTTGCCGGACGGGTGTATTTCGACAGCGTCACTCAAATCACTCAAAAAATAAACTCATTTTGCCGGACGGGCAGTTATTCACCGCGGCGTTGTAAGAGCGGGCTCAAGAAATGTGTTGCCATCCCTAGAATTTCATGTGAGCGCCGTACGTTCCCGCTACGAACGGATTCAATACAGGGTTTTCAATGATATTCAGCCGTACCGGCGAACTCGTTCGTTCCTGGGAACGTTCGCCGCGACACTCATTTTCACTCATTTCATAGCCGTCTAGATAAAAAATTAGAAAACCGTATAGATTTTGTACTGGCCAACCTAGTGGTACAACCCTGTCCACTCATGAGAGACGAATGTTTCTCGTCGAACGAGCTCGCCGGTACGGCTGATTATTGACATGTTCAGCGAGTTGTTGATTCGTTCGGGCATATAATTGACACTTTCAGCGAGATATTGAATTGTTCGGAAGCAGGCGTTGAAAAGTTCGGCGATACTATAGAGCTGTCACTCTCGTACCCTTTGGAATGCAGCTTGCATCATTCTAATCAGAAGGTAAACAAACGGTTTTCGTAAAAATATGTTTGTTTTAACTAATTCATGTATTTAACAGCTTGGGGAATGATTATTAGCTACTTTTAGGACTTTTAAGGATGAAAAATTGAACCCTGCGGCACAGTGTGTAAACAAAACAAATGACAGCACTACAGAATCGCTGAACATGTCAACGCCTGCTTACGAACAATTCAATATCTCGCTGAAAGTGTCAATTATATGCCCGAACGAATCAACAACTCGCTGAACATGTGAATAATCAGCCGTACCGGCGAACTCGTTCGACGAGAAACATTCGTCTCTCATGAGTGGACAGGGTTGTACCACTAGGTTGGCCAGTACAAAATCTATACGGTTTTCTAATTTTTATCTAGACGGCTATGAAATGAGTGAAAATGAGTGTCGCGGCGAACGTTCCCAGGAACAAACGAGTTCGCCGGTACGGCTGAATATCATTGAAAACCCTGTATTGAATCCGTTCGTAGCGGGAATGTACGGCGCTCACATGAAATTCTACCACGCAAACAATGAGACCCCAAATTTTGAGTGATTCATGCCGAGGGGTATGAGGAAGCTTGAGGAAGCACGGAGAAGCGCGCTGCGATGAGAGTTCGCATTCTGTTTTACACGCGCGCTTCACTAACACCAATACAAATACCGTGCTTTGACGAGCCGTCTGTGAATGTGTGTGTGTCTTCTTTCAGCGAGCTCACCAACTTGGATCTGCTCGTCACATCGTGTTGTCTCGCTCACACTACAGCATCGAACCATCGATCCGTATGTCCCCCCCTCCTACGCGTACAAAACCACCAGTACAGCGCGACGCTTTGTCGGAGATGGTTGTGCGCGTTTGGTTCTAAGTTCCGCGCGCAGTGTTTGTGCGTTGATGCCCATTTCGTCTAAGTCTCGTGCGCCGGTGTGTTTTGGTGAAGTGTGCAGTGAATAAACAGTGTGCACAGACGCACATGCAGTGCGTGGATCGACAGGTAAGAATTTGCTGAACAGAGGCAACGCAGATTGTCGACAAGTTTCCCGCAGCCTGGCTCGACCCGGTATGACGTCATTCGTGAGTATGAAGGATTCTAAATGTGTACTTTAGTGTGTACTTTATGTTTCAATAAAGTGTTTAATGTAATAAAAAATGACAGTGTTTGTGTTTAGTTTTAGAATAAGTGCATGAAAGAAAACGAAAAACGAAAGAAACAACTATCTTTACATGTGTTCGTAGCATGGCTCGAAAGAACACAAACACATTGAGAACTGCAGAGCGCACCGTGCGTTACGGGTTGGGAGGGAGGGCTCGTGCGAGGGTGTAACTCATTCGTCGAAGAGACACTGTATTTCGACAGCGTAACTCAAATCACTCAAAAAATTCACTCATTTTGCCGGACGGGTAGGGACGGCAACACATTTCTTGAGCCCGCTCTCACAACGCCGCGGTGAATAACTGTAGCAACCACGCAAACAATGAGACCCCAAATTTTGAGTGATTCAGGCCGAGGGGTATGAGGAAGCTTGAGGAAGCAAGGAGAAACGCGCTGCGGTGAGAGTTCGCATTCTGTTTTACACGCGCGCTTCACTAACACCAATACAAATACCGTGCTTTGACGAGCCGTCTGTGAATGTGTGTTCTTTCAGCGAGCTCAACTTGGAGCTGCTCGTCACATCGTGTTGTCTCGCTTACACTACAGCATCGAACCATCGCTCCGTATGTCCCCCCCTCCTACGCGTACAAAACCACCAGTACAGCGCGACGCTTTGACGGAGATGGTTGTGCGCGTTTTGTTCTCCCGCGCGCAGTGTTTGTGCGTTGATGCGCATTTAGTTATAAGTCTCGTGCGCCGGTGTGTTTTGGTGAAGTGTGCAGTGAATAAACAGTGTGCACAGACGCACATGCAGTGCGTGGATAGACAGGTAAGAATTTACTGAACAGAGTCAACGCAAAATGTCGACAAGTTTCCCGCAGCCTGGCTCGACCCGGTACTTTGCTGTATGACGTCATTCGTGAGTATGAAGGATTCTGAATGTGTTGTGAAAGTGTACTTTATGTTTCAATAAAGTGTTTAATGAAATAAAAAATGATCGTGTTTGTGTTTGTTGTTAGAATAAGTGCGTATTTGCGATCGTGTCTATTCATGAAAGAAAACGAGAAACGAAAGAAACAACTATCTTTACATGTGTTCGTAGCATGGCTCGAAAGAACACAAACACATTGAGAACTGCAGAGCGCACCGTGTGTTGCGGGTGGTGAGGGGGAGGGCTCGCGCGAGGGTGTAACTCATTCGTCGAAGAGACACTGTATTTCGACAGCGTCACTCAAATAACTCAAAAATACACTCATTTTGCCGGACGGGAAATCACTCGGACGGGGTCCCGTCCGGCAAAATGAGTGTATTTTTTGAGTGATTTGAGTACCATCCTTCGTTAGCAGTTACTCAAACCCGCGCACTTGGAAATACACATTAAAAAGCACACGCTCTTTCTACTACTCCTACTACTACTACACACCCACACACACACACACATACACACACTCACACACACACACACACACACACACACACACACACACACACACACACACACACACACACACACACACACACACACACACACACACACACACACACACACACACACACACACACAAACACAAGTAACGTGGCAAAACAAGTGCACGGTGCGTTGAAAACACCAGGGTTCTATCTTAATGTCCGATACTGTACCCTTCGGCCTGAATCACTCAAAATTTGGGGTCTCATTGTTTGCGTGGACACCATCAATTCCAGATCAAGTCGAGAAAAAGGCGAACGGTTTCCATACAGATTCTCTCTGAGATTGTTGAGAGGGAATACATAACATGGAGAGATTATACTCAAGCACTCACGCATGAAGGCAAGCGAGCGCGGTATAGAAGATAGAGGGAGACAAACGATTATTTTGCTCCAGGCTTTCTACTTTTGTCCCATCGCACAATGGGCATTTGCCGGGATGAAATTCAAAAAAACATCAAATTTGTAATACCTCAATTCCAAATGATAGGTTGGAATATTAAGGGTTAAGCTACGAAAAAAACCAAATATATGCCCTTTATCTTTTCTGATTCTCTAGAAAAGAACTCTCAAATTCGAGACTTGTTAAAAAAAACACAGAAAATTTTTCACCATTTTGGAAAACTTTGAACCTTGGTAACTTTTTCAAATATGAACCGATTTTGATAAGTTTAGCCATTTTAAAAAGGATATTTAATCAGCTTCATAAACACATTAAAGATTTTGATTTAAATTAATTTTATGCAAAAATATACGATAATAACTGAAGAAACTTTCTGAAAAATTTCATCATTTTAATATTTGTCTTGATGCCATTATTAAAGTGGCGTAGAGTGGCGTTGTCTCATATATGTCACATAATAGTGTAATATATATACTATCAATCTGTGAAGAAATATTCAGCAAAAGTTTGCGAACGCGAATTTTATTGGAGTTTTTTCACATCAACTTTTTTTAAAACAGACGCATGCGTAACTAGGCGGCTGCATAGGAGCCTACTGTAGCGTATTTAGCGTATTTATATTTTACAAAACTATATTCTACATGATTTTGATCACCTTTAATTTCCATTATGAAGCTGTGTATCTTAGTTTCAGCTCATATACTTATCTAATATGAAAATTTCTATTCTAACCTAACTTTATTATTAAATGTAATGAAGCAAATCAGAACCAAATACCTTTTGGTCCTACTCCAGATTGTAGACGAATGTAAGGAAAATAATTCTAAAATTATACGCATATTAGGAAAACGTTACGAATGCACCAGCTCGTTTTGGGAGAAGAAACTCCCAAAAGTCACAAGGATAGAGGGGAGTATGCTACAAAGAATATTTTGCAAGAAAGAAAATGTATCCAGAAGGACATTTTGTATAATGAGCTCTACTCCTCTGATTCGTTAACCAGTTAAATATCAGTGGCTACACGCACTAAACCAAAGACAGAGTTTCACTTTACAAATGAAGTTGTAAACGTAGCTAAATCTCACTTCACACTTTTCACAACGAAAACACGTTTTGCTTTTTCGGTTTTCAAGTGGCAATTTAACCGGTTTATTTCTACAATTTGACATAACAACTGTCATCGGGTTGCATCACTTCGCTTCACTCTCAACTGTCAGAGGTTGACGTTTGGGCACCTAATTTATAAATTTCTACAGCTCGGCCATACTGACATTTAACTGGCCTCAATTAACTTTCGCCTAAGTCGGAAGCAGGATCTGCTTCTTGCGAGATCCACTTTCTTAATTTGTCAGCCTCTAGTACGCCGTCGTACGGAATTTGAGTGTGCTGTATACCGTCAATGTCCCTTACTACATATCTATCGTTGGGCAACCGCTTATGAATTATGTAAGGTCCCTTGTACCTAGCTATCAGTTTCTTATTTATATTCGACATGTTGTCGACATTGCGGATGACTACAAGATCTCCTACTTGAAACTCAATTGCTGGGCGATGTTTTTTACTAAATTGTTCCTCATTGATTATTTGTAATTGAATAATGTTATCTGACGCAGTTTGTCGTATGCTAACTAGATTTGCCTGTACCTGGGTCGACTTTACTTTGAGAAATTCTGTTAGTTCATCAACTTGGGGACCACGTTGGTCCGTTCCAAACAGTAGCATTGAAGGGGTAAAACATGTTGAAGAATGTACTGTGTTGTTCAACGCGAATTCCAACGCACGAAGTTTAGTGCTCCAATCTGAGTGATCGTTTGGGTCAGTCGTTTTGCTAAGCATGGGTCGTAATACTCGATTCACTCTTTCCACCTGGCCATTGGCTTGTGATGATGAAGTGGCCGTTAAAATATGGGTAACGCCACGACTCGACAAAAATTTGGTAAATTCGTTCGATGTAAAACATGTCCCTCTATCGCTAATGATTCGTCTTGGCCGGCTATAGTATGAGAAGTACTGCTCTAGAGCACTAAACGCGCTCTTGCTGCTAGTTGATGTTGCTGCATAAAGCTTTGTAAATTTAGTAAATGCATCTATCACAACTAAAATGTACTTTTTCTGCGATGCGATTGATAGCAAAGGGCCCAAGTGATCGATATGTACAGTATCGAAAGGAAGTTGAACTTTTGGTATGCTATGGAGATTTCGCTGGTCTTTACGTGCAGGTGCGGAATAGATTAAACATTTCAAACAGTTTCGTACAAAAATTTCAACGCGTGCCTTCATTGTAGGGAACCAATATTGTCTGCTAATCGAAGTACAACACTTGTCTACGCCTAAATGACCCATTTTTTCATGAATACTGCGAATGACGTTATTGATCATTTCTTTTGGTACCAGTAATTGCAATTTATCCTGGGAAGGTTGCCTGTACACTACATTATCTTTTATCAAATAACCATCAATTGAATTGGCTTCTATTTTTTCCTTCAGCTCTGTTATGTATGAATCACGAGACTGAGCGATCTGTAACTGCAAGTCAATATCTTTTTCATCGACTACTATCGCTACCTGTTTACGACTTAACGCGTCGACATGGCTCATCGACCTACCTGGTCTATGTGTTATTGAATAATCGTAGTTCTCCAAGAACAACGACCAGCGAGCAATTTTTGCCGAAGTGTTTCGATTTTTTAGAGTCTCTACTAAGGAGTTACAATCAGTGACAATTTTCAATGGTATTCCATGAACATAGGCATGAAAACGTTTCAAGGCATAAATGATGGACAATGTGTCCAACGCATAACTATGTAATTTTGCCTCGTCTGAAGATGCTGTTTTCGAAAAGTAGGCAACTGGATGAAGTTTTCCATCTTCTTGCCTCTGTAATAGAACTGAGCCAAAGCCTATCGCACAAGCATCACAGTGCAGTTCTGTTTCTCTTGAAGGATCGTATACAGATAATAAAGGTGCTTCAACCAATTTTTTCTTCAGAGTTTCAAAAGCTGTAACACATTGGTTATCGAAGACGAAGGTAACTTTGTCTTTCAAGAAATTGGTTAAAGGTTTGGCCAGTATAGAAAAGGATGGGACAAAACGACGGAAAAAGGAAAATAACCCTATGCACTGCTGCAATTGCTTCTTGTTTCGTGGCTGTGGGTAATTAGTTATTGCTTTGATATGATGATCGCTGGGGCGTATACCAGCAGCATTTGCACGATAGCCTAGGTAGTCCAATTCTTCATGCGCAAACTTACACTTATCCAAACGCAATTCCAATCCATTTTTTTGCAATGTATATAAATCTTCTTTGATGATATCAAGATGTTCATAAAAATCAACTGATGCTATAATGATATCATCAATATATACGACCAGCTTACCCTTTTCAATGAAATCTCTCAATACATTATTTATGAACCTTTGAAATTCGGCCGGCGCGTTTTTCAGCCCGAATGGCATACGTAGGTATTCGTATTGCCCGTCAGGCGTGACAAAAGCTGTATACTTGAACGAATTTTCATCCATTTTAACCTGATGAAAACCACTTTTCAAATCAAGTAACGTAAAATAGTTCTTGTTCCCTAAATGCTTGAGGCACGTTTCGATCAGTGGCAAAGGATAGTTATCACGGATTGTGATTTTATTTAAAGGCCTGTAGTCTACACACTTTCGGATTTTTCCGTTCTTTTTTCTCACCAGCACAAGGGGCGAGGCATAGGGTGAATTACTAGGGCGGATTATATTCTTTTCGAGTAAATGTTTAACAATCTCTCTCACTTGGTTCCGTTCGGCGTAAGACAACCGTCTCGGTTTGGAAAATATTGGAGTATCGTGCATTAAGCTAATTTTCATACCATACTCCGTTGGAATAATTTTCTCTAAAGGAAACTTGCAGTAACATTCTTCAACAGTTCTAGCTACTAACGAGATTTGTTCATCAAGGAGATCTTAACCTATGTCAAATAAAGCATCGTTATCAGAGGAAGTATCAATAGCGCACAATTGTAAGAATGTATTGATTGTGCCCTGATCTTGAGGAGATGTCAATAATTTAGTCGACAATTTTTTACCTACTTGTACATCGCCCCCTAGCTCTTTTAGAATGCCTAGATCGCGAAGTTTCTCTTCCACGTGTGTTTTCTGGGGAGGTATTATGGAACTCAATTTATGGTTTAATAGTGTGCTTTTATCATAAATTTGATGTTGCAATATAGCTAGAGTAACTTTTAATTTTGGCTTAACATCTCTACCTATAAAAATGGGCCATGACATACCGTTTTTAGGCAAAATAATAAATTCATGTTTTATTTCATTTTTCCGATACTTGATTCGGCAATTAATTCGTCCCAGCGACAGTAACGCACTATTTCCTAAACCGCAGTATCCCGAATTTTCCGGTTTTTGTAAGAGGCTTATGGGCACCAAATTTTCATTTATAAAACTTATGGGGCTCCCTGAATCGAAAAGAGAAAACACACGTGGAAGAAAACTATTCGGCCCACTTAATTCTACAAACGACACACATACCGACTGCATGGCTGGAATTTGTTGTAAATAGCCCGATTCCATATCCATTGAATGCACCGCGGCGGCTGGTACGTTGTTACGGTTCGGACATTCGCGATGTGAATGTCCCGTCTTCGAACACCGGAAACACGATACATGAGGGCGTTGGGGTCGTTGGCATTGGCTTTGATAATGCCCTTGTTGCAGACAATTGTAGCACTTCACCTGCTCGATGTTCATGGGTACGTCGCGAGTAGATCGTCTGTCCTTGGGTGCAGATGTTGACGGCTGGTGACGTGGCCGCATCTCTTCATATCTTTTCAGCAAGGGTAGGAGATCATCCATCTGACGAGCAGCATAACGCATAGCGGCGGTGTTGACCGGATCATTTATACCTTCGATTTTGATGTCAACAAGCTCACCCTCGGGAATTTTCGCCTTTCTGGCAATATTCTTCATGTCAATGAAGTATGTTATGGTCGATTCGGAGGCAGAAAGGCGGCGACTGCGTAGCTCGTGATAAACACTTTCAACGGAGTATGTTTGTTGAAATGTTTCGATGAGTGTTTGCTTCAGAGTATTATATTCGAATAATCCTGAAGCTCGAGCTAATACTTGAGCAAAGCAGTCGAAGTGTTATCACCAGTTTTTGCTTTAAGTCGATGCTGAACAATTGAAAGACTCTTTCTAATTCCTCGAACCACATCGAGATGTCGACACTGCAGCTTCATCTCCGAAACTTCCTTCTGCAAGGTCAGCAGTTTCTTCTCCAGCTCCAGCTGATCAATTTTCTTCTGAACGGCACTGCTATTACCGGAGAATTCTTCAGCAGTGTCCAACAGTGTGCCTTCCATTTTGTTTTCCTTTGCTTGCACCGGCATCACGGCGTCATACAGACTCCGGATTTGGTTAATTGTAGCGTTGGCAGGACAATCTACGCCAGCATCCGATAAAACACACACCATTTGGTCCTTTGTAGGCATTTTCGTGAGTAAATCCCACTTCTGAGGTTGTAAACGTAAGCTAAATCTCACTTCACACTTTTTACAACGAAAACACGTTTTGCTTTTTCGGTTTTCAAGTGGCAATTTAACCGGTTTATTTCTACGATTTGACATAACAACTGTCATCGGGTTGCATCACTTCGCTTCACTCTCAACTGTCAGAGGTTGACGTTTGGGCACCTAATTTATAAATTTCTACAAAGTAAATGCTTTGTTTGTAGCTATCGTTGAATTCTGATTTTTCGGATAGTTGTAAAACCAAGAACGGGGCCCTTTCCGTTTTAAGTTCGTAGGCTGATATTTCAGCCTGTCCAGGATAATTTCCTTTCGAATGTCGTATGTGTGCAACACTGACGCCAAATGTGTATTCTTCCGGAATGTAATGATCCATCGGTCAAAGAAAGGAAGGTGTTCATGACGGTGTTTTTTTTTTTATTGTGGAGCTGCATCCTTCCCCCTGCCTGCAGCGTATGCATCGGGCAGGATACAGTGTGGCAGTATGCAAGTTGCCCGCTGGATAGGAGCGGGCCCGCGGCACCGCCATCATTCCGCACATCTTAAAAGCATGCCCGTCGTGGGTTCTAACCGCGTATGAACCGTCCGCCGTAGCAAGGGGTGACTATCCGGCTACGTGGTACTCAAGTCCTGAAAAGGCCGGCATGATCGCGTAGGCCATTACGCCAATAATAATAATAAGAAGAAGAGGAATAACATAGCATAACAGCCGACACCCGGAGAAGAGATTGGCTTATCTTTGTTGCTGCCGTGTTACCGCTGTGACGCGACAAATGCACGGAATGCAATCGACCAAAACATTAACCTACCGAGCCGAACCCATTTCCATGGCAGTGCCGGTCGCTCGGCGTCATGATATCGACTCTGAGCCAACAAGCCGCCGGATTCTGGACGGACAGGTACAGCACCATACGCGCACCGTAATAAACAAATCCAGAATCCTCTTTTGTATGGATTCAATTCAAAATGTTGTTTCCATTTGCATCCGCTAGCTGAATTGGAAAGAAATGTGCTACATATCACACGCACGTTTGCTTCGATCGTTTGTCTTTTAAATACCCCCAACAGCAGAACCGGTCGCAAAGATGGTGGTGCCAATTAAATGGTTGTATTGTCTTCTAGGTAGCGGTAATCGATCGGACGGCGTGCAGTGCGTTTTCTAAGAATGCATGGAGTGTGTAGACGCAGCCGGTGACAATGCACGCATTAGAATCAAACAGTTTTGGAGTTCCCGCACGCACACACACACACACACGCGCACGCACGAACGCATGCACGCATGCACGAATGCACGAATGCACGTACGCGCGCACGCGAGCACGCACCCACGAAAGCGCGCAGGCGAGCACACACCCCCCATTAACCCCCACCCCCTCCCGCATGATCGATTACGGCTACCTTATCGGAAGAAAGGCTGGTTCCTCACTCAAAGCACCGGGAGGGGAGGGGGATCGCGGCATGATAGAGTGGACGATCACTTTCCCCGCGCTGTGTGTGTGTCCGTGTGTGTGTGTCGTGGCCAGAAAACTCGAGACAAATTCCGGCACATTGAAAAAAAAAAAATTTATTGCCACTATACACCGTGCTACATGATGCTTAGAAGGTCGTTGAAGCATCAAACATGTTCAAATTAAAAAAAATATTAGATTAGTGTTAGACGTTCTCGTACGCTTGTTTGAAATAGGCTTCTTCGCCTTCAATTGGCAGGGGCATCGAATGGTCTCATCAGCAGCGGCATGAAATAAAATAAACCATCAATACACCGATAACACTTTATAATCCCAAAATGAACCAGCTTCTCCCGCATCGTCAAGGTCACACACAATAAATAAATGCTATACCCACCAAATACAATACACAACCGCAATGTACATATATACCAACGCATACACACAATCAGCTGACGGCGAAAGGCACGGGCTGAAGCGCAAGTAAGGCAAGGCAGGGAGGGGAAAAAGGGAGTGAGAGGAAGAGGAGGAAGGAATGGGCGCCAATATTTTTTTAATTTTTCGGCCGTTTTTTTTGCTCCGCCGTCTGAAATAGTTCATCCATTCCTTCAGCAGATGGCGCTCGTTCCGCACCTAAAAACTGCAAGAAATACGCCGGCTATCGTAGTTTTGGCTGAAGTCTAGCGTATTTTTTTGCGTATTTTTTGACGCAAAACTACGCAAAAAACTACGCAGAAAACTGCTCGAATTTGCGCAGCGGGCTGATTCTCTCGCATGCTTTTTTTACACCGTTTCTCCGCTTAACTCTACGTGTTACGTTCGCGATTATTAATTCTGTAACGAATGTGCCAAACAGTAATTTCGCGTGGTGCGCGGTCACCTTAATCTAGAAACCGGGTACGCTGCGTGTTAAAGCGGAATAAATATGCGTCACAAACACAAACACACAGCACTCACGCGTACGTACACTTATGTACTAATTGTCCTCGGAAAGGATACACTAACACCCTAAACTTGTATGGGCTTCGAGGGGTATAAAAGGGACCGAACATTGAATAAAGGATTTTGCAACTCTAAGAAACCTCGTCTTTTTTAATATTGCATATTCGGATCAAGAAAGAAATTTCTCATCCCTCTTCTGCGGCATAGGCTCCTCAAATTACTTGAGAGAGCAACTAGCGAGAAGGTTAATTATTGGTGTCGAACGGTTGAGAAGATCGCTGTTACCCGAGCGGTTTAGACGCACAAGGCCGCATCCTTCGCGTGATCCACATATCCGTTCGCCGTCGTAATACTAGGTTTTTACGCACACCATGTTAAAATTATCCGCGCATTGTTCGTAGGGTACTGCATACTATAGACTAACGATGTACGGGACCCCTGAATCGGCGGGGCCCCAGGCGACCGCCTAGTTCGCCTATCCTAAGCTGTTGGGGTGACAGAACGCTGCACAGGCTCAAAACGGCTAAAGCTGCCGCGTATCGCGATTATCTGTTGCGTAGGTGTCCCGCTGCAATGCGCAACTATAATATTGCGCACTCTGTCTATCGGCGCTATAACAGTTTCTGCTACCTGGGGCACGTACGGCGTACAGTTTTGTGCAGCCGCGGTAATTATCGTGTACTAAAGAACTTCGTTAACAATCGCAGGAAATCCTCTGGTTTTCCCATCTTCATCAGTTACAACGGACGCAACGGCAAAAATCCTTCCGCTGTTTGCGATATTTTTACCTCACGCTGTGGCGCCACCTTCCTTCCAGCGGTAACTGATGACAGGCAGATAGCCGACGCACTATCAAACGTACCACTGGATGCTATGGCCCCCAACTTGCCGATCATCGATGAGTATTCAGTCTCGAAAGCGATTGACAATTTGAAACCTTCGTTTGCTCCAGGGCCTGACGGGATCCCGGCTTCCACGCTTAAGCGTTGTGGTACACCGGTGGACAAAAAGATAGGAAAAAAATTTGTTGTGTGTTTTTTTGCGTGCAATAGGTGTGTCATCGCCAACAGTTGTTGTTGTTGTTATGGTTTAGAGAGGCTTTGGCTCCTGCGGAGTTCGTTGGCCTCTTATCGCCAACAGATCGAGGCGTATGTTGTTGTTAGTATGGTTTAAAGAGGCTTTGGCTCCTGCGGAGTTCTTTCGCCTAACGTTCGAGGCGTACTGAATTTGCAATCGCTGTTTGTTTGCCTTTTATACTCGCATTTGTGGTGCGCTACTTATCTGAGTTTTGAGTAACGGCAGCGTTTTTCGGTAGTATAAAAAGAGATCCAAACCGTGTTGCGCTTCATTCTTCATTCAGTGGTAAAGGTGAAAGTTTGCGATTTGAAAATTCCACAAGTTCATCATGGGTCGCGGAAAGCACTGCACTCCAGAGGAGCGGAAACATATTCAGGGTTTGTATCGTGAGAACGTGCCTATCAAAACCATCTGCAAGGCGTTCGGCCGTTCGCGGACGTTTGTGGACAACGCCATTCGTAGCGAGGCTACGGGTAAATCCACAGGTCATTCGCGAAAAACAACGGCTGACGTTGACGCGCAGATGGTTGAGATAATCAGGGCGGACCCTTTCAAAACTTGCAATCGTATTAAGCAGGAGCTTAGATTGCAAGTTTCGGCGAAAACGGTGTCGCGCCGTTTACACGCCGGTGGGTTCTGTGCCCGGAAACCACGAAAGGTTCGTAAGCTAATGCCGCACCACGTAGAAGCGCGCATTCGGTTTGCCGAAAAGCATTTAGCTGCATCCATCTTTTGGTGGAGCAAAATATTTTTTTCGGATGAGTCCAGAATCAATCTGGATGGTTCGGACGGCACTAAATACGTCTGGCGCCTTCCTAAACAGGCGTATCATCCAAAAAATACTATAAAAACCCTAAAGCACGGAGGCGGCCACGTAATGGTGTGGGGTTGCTTCTCCTGGCACGGCCCGGGTCCTTTGTTCCGTATCAAAGGGACACTGAACTCGGAAGGGTATAGAAACATACTACGTCGTAAGATGTTGCCACACGCCCGACAACAATTCGGAGACGAAGAGCATTACATCTTTCAGCATGATAACGACTCTAAGCACACATCGCGATTAGTTAATTGTTTTTTGGCAAACCAGGATGTGCAAGTTCTACCGTGGCCTGCGTTGAGTCCTGACCTCAACCCGATTGAAAATCTGTGGTCAACTCTCAAGCGTCAGCTTAAGAATCAGCCTGCACGTTCTGCCGATTCGCTATGGAGACGCTGCAAGGCTATGTGGGAACGCATAGACAGAAGCGAATGCCGTAATCTCATCGGCGATATGGCCAAACGCTGTGAGGAAGTGATAGCGAATAACGGTCACCAGATTGACCGTTAGAATATGTTTCCGCTCTGTGGAACACCGCAACACCACCTCCCAACAACCACTTAAACAGTCCTTTTCAGGGCTACCAAATATTTCCGACAAGAACTATGTTTTTCGGTCACAGAAAAAAGTTCCTATGTTTATGTACACCAGTGTACCACCATCGCGCCTATCCTGGTCTCGATTTTTCGCGACCCGCTGCGTTCGGGAATCTATCCTGCCTGCTGGAAAACTTTGTGGCTAGTTCCAGTGCACGAAAAGGGGGACAAATCAATTACATGCATTTGGCACCTTGGCATTACATCGCTTTGTGCCTGCGCTAAGGTCTTCGAGCTCCTGATGTACGAACCTCGCCTAGCAGCTGCCTCGAACTACATTAGCGCAGCTCAACATGGATTTGTCCCTCAGCGTTCAACCACCACCAATAGTTGAGTTCGTTAGCCTATGCCACAGGACCATCGGTGCCGGCTCGCAGATCGACGTAGTCTACACAGTCGTCAACTCGTACGACGTAACCACATGCCCGTCATGGGTTCAAGTCCCGAATAGCCCGTACCCCCATACGTAGTACTGACTATCCTGCTATGATAACAATAAGTCATTGAAAGCCAAGCTCGTTTCACTAGTGGGTACAGGCAGGCCTTAACCTACAGCGGTTGTTGTGCCAAAGAAGAAGAAGATTGTACCGACATTTCAGTATTGTCGGACTTTGTCTAATTGTGGGTGAGCGTGTGTGCAACTGTCACAGAGTCAGTATGTTATACTCTTTTGTTACAGACATGCATCGAAAAGCAGCCACTCACGGCCTCTTTCCTGTAACCTTCGAGATGAACGGACGTTGTTCACCTGTCTTTAAGTATTGTGTATAATAGATTAATAAAGTTCTTTTACATTCAAAGTTTGATTGATTGATTGATTGAAGAATTGATCCTCTTATCGGTCTCATTGTGACACACTACTTGTCAAATGCAGTAAGCGTTCTGCAGAAAAGAACGTGAGCGTATGGTTGCATTGTTTCATCCTTCAAATACGACCAGGATACTCGTTCCATAGATGCTTCCTTCTATCTTTGTCTTCATCCTTGTCTGCAACGTCAGGACCTTCTTTACCTCTAACCACTGAGAGCGTTGCCTTCCTAATGCCGGACTGCCTTTCGCTTACAGGCACCTGACTGACAGGGAATGATTCGCCCATCCTCGACACATGAGTCATTCAAAGTGTCTATTGCCACCATCCGGATTTCAGTACAACAGAATAATATATCTAGCTGAACTACCTGGACTGCTGTGTTTGAATCCTTTAGCTATACTATCACAGCCGCTGGGCTCCTGGTAGAATAAAAAAATTCGGATGGACACGACACTAACTATACGTTTGTTTAAATTAGCTTCATATCGGTACTATCGGTTGGCATGGTTATAAAATAGCCACATCGGAATGGGCGCGGACACTCATTGATCAGCACCGACTTCAATTCCGGATTTGTCACGATTTCCTCATCTTCAAGGTCACTGGTTTGTTAAAACATTCAATCCATAAATGCTAATCACCAATCAGAACCATAATCAGTCACAAACACAAAGCCAGAACGTAACATCAATGTGGGTGTAGTGAGTTACACTACCTTACAAGCAGGATGTGGTATACATGATACCACGTTGTTTTACGATGTTCAAATTTAGTACGATGTCAAAGATATATCACGATATATCAGCGAATCGAAACTGAGCGTGGATCGCAAAACTGATAGTAGAGTGTGACACTGATGGTAGAGTGCCCTACGTACCCTGACTGTAATAAAATAAAGCTTAACTGGTACATTTGACTTGTTCGCAACATTGTCAAATATCGATGATGAATCATCACGTCATCGTGGATCAGCTCGACGATGGCTTGTGCCTGCTCCAAAGTGTGCATTTGAGCAAACACAGCATCATGCACAAGACTAAGGTGAAGGTGTACAAGCTCTTCATTGGGCTCCAGAATATTGTAGATCACCAGATCTCCTCTTTTGGCGATTTTTCGGGTAAGGCTGCGAAACCGATGCGAAACGCATTCTCCCATCTCCGACACTCATCTCTCTTTCACCTCCTATCACTTTTTACGGAGCTTTGCGAAAAGGCGTTTTACTAATGAGAGAGTTGCAAGCATACACCAAAAATTAAAATAGTGATCTTTTCGACAAAAACACCGCAAGAAAAATGAATAAAAAATAAAGTTTATTAAAAATACCATAAAATTTCGAGCAGATTATATTACTCGCAACCCTTGCAATGTTTAACGGGACAGCGCTTGGCAAAAATTGCACAAAAAAGATTCTTCGAACTCTGCTCGATGCCATAGAAAACGGTGATTTTGACGGAGTTTTCAAGCCGAAATTGTTCTATTGAAACATGGCTTCTTTGTTCCAATTATTGAACAGTGCCTTAAAGTGTATTTTTTACTAAAAGTTGAATCTATAGCTACCGCTACGTAAGAAATATTTAAATTTATGTAATTTCATTCAAAATATACCATTTTGCTGGTTCATAGGATGAATAAAATTTATTTTGTGGTTCTTAAATCCTAACGGTTTCATCTGACAAATTCATTCGGTTTGATCGGTATTGGTTAGTTTTATTATTAATATTAAAAAAAAACTTATCAAATTAAAAAAAAAATGAATGGAATGTACGGCAGAAATGCTCAATATTTAAGGATAAGCTGCTTTCTTTTATCAAAGTTTTATAATTACTTGAAAACAAAACAATTTATACACATTGTGAAATAATTTGGTGGTGTGCAACAGCTAGTAAATTATCCCTTACAGCAGTAACTATTTTTATTCATGTTTCGAGCCAAGAGCAAATCCAGCTACTCTGTAAAATGTATATCATTCAAAAAAGCCTACCACGTACCCGACTAACGCCTATCAGTTCAGCTAAACACCAAAATACAAGTGTTTAGAGGAATAATTTAAATCGCCCGAAAATTACCATCGCATGTCGGTATCCGAATCTTTCAAACACTTTATTATTATTTAAATTTTATTCCTCAATCCTTGAAAGACTTCTACTCATAGCATCAAAGCGTTTATTTTGACAGCGTTATATCTTACACGGTTTTATCTGTTCCACTGGCTACATTAAAAGCAGCGCACTCTTTCACTTGGTTTACGATATTCTTGGAGCGCTACAATATTCTCGCACGATACTTTCATGCACTTTTATCCTGAATAAAATTTTCACTTTTATCAAAGAACGTTTGCAATCAAATGGTACACATACGATAGCATTCAAATTCGTTCCGGAAAACTGTGAGAGGTGCGGGTTAAGAGGTGTATTTCAAAATACATCGTCAGCCGAATGGCATGATACATGACAAAAAAAACATATAATGCATTTCAAATTCAACGAAAAGCACCTTTGTTTTTCGCTTTTAAGAGATTTTGGATACAGTCTCTGCAACTAAATGTTAGTGCCAACCCACCTATTTTTGCCTTTAATGTACAAATTTTCGACAGCGTGTTACAATTTTTGCCTCTAAGACATCAATTTTTGACAGAGCGCATCAGAGTTCGTCTATCAGGCATCAATTTTTGACTGTAAGTAAATTGCTTTATGTTGAATTGTGTGCTCCAAAATTATTCAATTGTAGTTGAGTAATTAATCATTTAATTGATAGAATTTTAAACATCAAAATTGTTATGCCAGTTTTTGAAGTTGTGGTGCAGTGAAAAAAATCGGCATGAATTTTCAGGTGTGAACAATGTCTTGTGAGTTTATTAAATGTTCACACCTGAAAATTCATAGCGATTTTTTTCACTGCACCACAACTTCAAAAACTGGCATAACAATTTTGATGTTTAAAATTCTATCAATTAAACGATTAATTACTCAACTATAAATGAATAATTTTGGAGCACACAATTCAACATAAAGCAATTTACTTACAGTCAAAAAGTAAACTTTACTAATTTTGTTCAAAGCAGTTAGATAGACTATAGGCGGGTTCTTAGCTCTGATTTTGGTAGCCATGATGGATGGAGATATCTATGGAGATTGGCAGATAGGGAGTTATGGATTAACGATCAACGGTTAACGAATCGTTGGACATTCAATCAAAATAGCAGCTTCTTGTGTTCATCCGATGATTGGATGAAAATATGATTTGTACACAATAATTGGCTGCCTTGCATGGCATGTATGGCACCGTTACCGGGGAAGATATGTTCACCCAGTTGCTTTACACTTTTTTAAAGAACAATAGTTTTTGGAGTAACCTTTGTTGTGTAACTGTTGATGGAGGAAGAAATATGGTACTGGTACTGGACGAAATATGGTAGTGGTACAAATAAAAGTTTGGTAGGACAAAAGAAAGAGGAATGCAAAAAAATATATTCTGCAGTCTATGCTTGAGCATTATATGATTCACCATTCACATAATTCAAGCGATGTGTGCTAAATATTTAGATATTAGATGCGAAAAACTACTTGAAAGACAAGTTTATAGAAGGTTTAATTGAATTTTACATGTTCTTATCAAAAAAAGGTTTTCTTAAAGATGAAGGATTTTGCACATAGATACATTTCGTTGTTTGGAACAACATATATGAGTGAACAAACATTTTTTCGCATGAAATATGGTACAATTTGAATTTGAGCTTAAGATTAACAATATGGGCAATATAGAATCAACAATGTTATAAGGATCGTCAAATCTGAAACCTGAATTGACAGCGATAACAGTTTGAACAATTCCAACCATTCCATCGTTTGCATTAGTATACTCATTAGTCGATGTATGAATTTACATAAACAAAGTTGTAAAAATATGAAATATAAAGTGCATTCGGATTTAGATTGCTCATCAAAAACAAAAAAAGTGTATTATTTGGTACTCAAAAATTATTCGTTCGTTTTGTTCGTTCGCAGTTTTTTTTCAATAAAAAAGGGTTCTCATAAAATCAGATATTTATACGTGTGATTTATTATTGCGTATGGGCACGTAGGTATTGATTCATTAATTTATAAAAAGAAATGGTGATGACAATTTCGGACAGATGTGCAGCAACTATGATCGTGAATGTTTTCACGTTGCAAAGTTCTTCCAAGTCGTTCCACCTTATCACGATACTCCGT